>NC_135956.1:78456495-78778898 GCF_053455715.1 Rhinoraja longicauda
TTCCTAAAGGAACATCCTTTAATTCTGAGGCTATGACCTCTAGTTCTAGACTCTCCCACCAGTAGAAACATCCTCTCCTGCTCTATTCAATTGTAAATTGAAGAGAAAATTTTGCTATAGTTCTAAAAAAAAGATTCAGACAGATAAATTAGAGCGCCACTCTTAATACCAAGCTTCACAATTATAGGAATGGAGCTAAACATCACAAAGTACTTTACAGCGTTGCATTAAATTATCCAAATTAGTTGTGAATAATATTTCTCTGATATGAACTCCACTGTTTATAGGCTGCTATTTTTAGAAAATCCAATTTGTTTTATATTTAGTAACCTATTGAAAACAATAAGAAAGCAAATCTATTCACATCGAAGTTCTGGAATATGAAATATTTCTAACATGAAATATTAACTCAGTTTCTCTTTCCACAGATTAAAGGGATAACTGTTTCCTGCATTTTCTGTTTTCATTTCACACTTGATGTTCCTCCACCTTTACGTTCTTATGTGGCCAATCTGCAATTCACCTCCATTTATCCTAGTTAGCTTCATAGCCATTGATACACTTATTTAACAAAATGCGTTAACCACAGACTGGAAGCTGTAATGGTCATAGAATCTAAAAATGGGCAACAAAATTCCAGATTTTGGGGGTCTTTCTTGTCAGTTGAACTCAATTTAAAGAATAAAATATTTTATGAAACTGTAGATGGGTTGGTTGGTAAGTGTGCGGATGGTACAATACATTTGTGGAGTTACAGACAGTGAAGAAGACTATTGAAGGATACAGGAGGATATCGATCAGTCAGAAACATGGACAAAGAAGTGGAAGATGGAGTTCAATCTGGGGTCATGTGAGGTTTTGCACTTTGGGAAGGCAAATGCAAGGGGAAAGAATAGGTTTATGGTAGGATCTTTAACAACATTGATGTACATTGAGATCCTGGTGTCCATGCCTGCATTTCAGGTGTTGTATGTAGTTCTGGTTGAACCACTGCAGGAAGGATGTGGGAGCTTTGGAAAAGGTGCATTAGAGGTTTACTAGGATGCTGCCTGGATTAGATGGTATTATAAGGAGAGGTTGGACAAACTTGGATTGTTTTCTTCGGTATGTTGTAGGCCAAGAAGAAACCTGGATACAATTATGAAAGGTGTAGATAGGACAGACAGTCAGAATCTTGTTTTCCCAGAGTGGAAATGTCAAATTCTAGAGGGCATAGCTATTAGGCAGGAGGAGGAAAGTTTAAACGAGGTGTGTGGGGAAAGTTTGTTTTACACAGAACGTGGTGGGTGGCTGGAACAGTGTGACAGAGGAGATGGTGCAATCAGATCTGATGGTGGCATTTAGTCACCTGAATATGCAGGGAATGGAGGTACATGGATCATGTGCATGCAGGAGGGATTCGTTTAATTTGGAATCATGGTCAGCATGGATATCGTGGGCCAAGAGGCACTATTACGAAAGATGTTTTGCACCGAAAATCGTTTGCAGGTATTTTCATTTTAAGTATTGTTATTGTTATTAACCAATAATTTTATTCATGCATTTTTATCAACTAATAATCCTTTTTAAGTTAGGGAAATAGTTTGATGAGCTTTTTGTTTTTATCATGTGCTCCTTTAAACAGTAGATTTTCTTTTCTTGTAGATCACTCTGACAAATCATAATAGACAATAGACAATAGGTGCAGGAGTAGGCCATTCAGCCCTTCGAGCCAGCACCGCCATTCAATGCGATCATGGCTGATCACTCTCAATCAGTACCCTGTTCCTGCCTTCTCCCCATACCCCCCCCTCCGCTATCCTTAAGAGTTCTATCCAGCTCTCTCTTGAAAGCATCCAACGAACTGGCCTCCACTGCCTTCTGAGGCAGAGAATTCCACACCTTCACCACTCTCTGACTGAAAAAGTTCTTCCTCATCTCCGTTCTAAATGGCCTACCCCTGCTATCAGAGAATGAAATAAAGTCTGAATGAGCTAGGACTACAGACGTTTCAAATTTGTCAGCAATAATATGATCTTTTTCAACCATTAATATATTGCTTAAGTTCCTACTGCATTGTTAAACATTTGGAAAGAACAAATCTGCAGGATGCATAAGAATTTTTATCTTGGTAACTCATGGGTCAGTTCCAGATGCAAAATTCAATGCAGATATTTTTCCCAAAACACTATGATGATTAATGATGTGATAGAAGCTAATTTTCACGAAATTACTTGCATTTGATAGCGTCTATAATGACCACAAAATGTACCATAAAACATTAAAACCTAACGTAGCCATTGTTGCAATGTAGAAAATACAGTAATCAATTTTAGGTTGCAAACGTCCACACATAATATGATTATGAAAATATTGGTGACATTAGACAGATCAAACAGCATCTGTAGAAAAAAATAGAGTTAGTGTTTCATATTAAAGATCCTAATAAATGATAATGACCCTCACATAATAGCTTTGGTAATGTTATTTGAGAGGTTAATTTAGCCAGGACACCAAAGTTTACTTTGAGCTCCTGTTCAAAATAGTGGTATGTGGTCTGCTAATTTCCACATGGGAGAGTATATAGGACCTTATCTTGACATCTCATCTGTACCTCTGTCAGTGCAGCACTTCTTCAGTATTGAACTGTGTTGGAGTTTTGTACGAAGATAGACACAAAAAACTGGAGTAACTCAGTGGGTCAGACAGCATCTCTGGAGAAAAGGAATAGGTGACGTTTCGGGTCAAGACCCTTCTTCAGACTCACAAAGGGTCTCAACCCCAAATGCCATCTATTCCTTTTCTCCCATTGAGTTACTCCAGTGTTTTGGATCTATCAAATATCAAGAACAATTGGATGATTTTCTATTGAACAATTGTTAATCAATGAGTAGAGTAATGTGCTGTTGCAGGTAAGAATTTCATTGTTCTGTTTCGGGACATATGACGATAAAACACTCTTGAGCCGAGTTATTAATGTGAAAAGCTGTATGAAAAGAAAGTAAATTAAAATCACAGAGGATGACAGGGAAGTTAGTTATTAGAAGAGTCTTTCCAAACTTGCAGCACAATAGAACACCATTTTGCCCATCATGTTCACACTGGCTTTCTCGAAGAGCGACTCTCTAGTTCCAGCCTCAGGCCTTAATCCTTAGTCCCACCACATTTGATGGTAATACATTGCACATTCCAACTACATACAGGGGGTGGAGGGAGGGGGGAGGGGAGGAGGGAGGGGGAGGGAGGGGGGGGAGGGAGAGGGAGGGGGAGGAGGGTGGAGGGGAAGGGGAGGATGGAGGGGGAGGGGGAGAGGGAGGGGGAGGGGGAGGGGGAGGGGGGGAGGGGGAGGGGGGGAGGGGGGGGCAGAGGGGAGGGGGAGATGGTGCTGCACCAATGCCTCTCCTCTGTCCAGACCGCTCACAACTTTTCTGCTTTCCTGCTCTATTGCTATCAATAAAGCCCAGAATGCTCTAAGGCTTATGTACACAGTCTTACCCATTCGTGTCACTCCTCAACACGTGCATCCATATCCCCAGGCCCCTCTGTTCCTGCCCCACTTTGATAATTTTCATTCCACATTGCCTCTCCTCACTCTGTCTTCCAACATGCAATAGCTCACATTTCTTTGCAATTATCTTCACTTGCCTATTCCACTAAATTACTGATATCCATCTGGTTGCAATTTATCACAATCCTCTTCACAGTTCACCAGACTGCCAAGATTCATTCTTGGAATATTTTCTTTTTTTCTTCTTTTTTTTTTAGAGATACAGCGCGGAAACAGGCCCTTCGGCCCACCGAGTCCGCGCCGCCCAGCGATCCCCCCACATTAACACTATCCTACACACACTAGGGACAATTTTTACATATTACCCAGTCAATTAACCTACATACCTGTACGTCTTTGGAGTGTGGGAGGAAACCGAAGATCTCGGAGACAACCCACGCAGGTCACGGGGAGAACGTACAAACTCTGTACAGACGGCGCCCGTAGTCAGGATCGAACCTGAGTCACCAGCGCTGCATTCGCTGTAAGGCAGCAACTCTACCGCTGCGCCACCGAGGATGGGAAGCTTTAATAAAGTATATTGCGGAGCATTTGGATAGCAGTAACAGGATCGTTCCGAGTCAACATGGATTTACGAAGGGGAAATCATGCTTGACTAATCTTCTGAAATTTTTTGAGGATGTAACTAGGAAAATTGACAAGGAAGAGCCTGTGAATGTGGTGTACCTCGACTTTCGGAAAGCCTTCGACAAGATCCCACATAGGAGATTAGTGGGCAAAATTAGAGCACATGGTATTAGGCGTAGGGTACTGACATGGACAGAAAATTGGTTGACAGACAGAAAGCAGAGTGGGGATAAATGGGTCCCTTTCAGAATGGCAGGCAGTGACGAGAGGGGTACCGCAAGGCTCGGTGCTGGGACCGCAGCTGTTTACAATATACGTTAATGACTTGGATGAAGGGATTAAAAGTAGCATTAGCAAATTTGCAGATGATACAAAGCTGGGTGGTAGTGTGAGTTGTGAGGAAGATGCTATGAGGTTGCAGGTTGACTTGGACAGTTTATGTGAGTGGGCAGATGCATGGCAGATGCAGTTTAATGTGGATAAGTGTGAGGTTATCCACTTTGGTGGTAAGAATAAGAGGGCAGATTATTATCTGAATGGTGTCAAGTTAGGAAAAGGGGACGTACAACGAGATCTGTGTGTCCTAGTGCATCAGTCACTGAAAGGAAGCATGCAGGTACAGCAGGCAGTGAAGAAAGCCAATGGAATGTTGGCCTTCATAACAAGAGGAGTTGAGTATAGGAGCAAAGAGGTCCTTCTGCAGTTGTATAGGGCCCTAGTGAGACCGCACCTGGAGTACTGTGTGCAGTTTTGGTCTCCAAATTTGAGGAAGGATATTCTTGCCATTGAGGGTTTACTAGGTTAAGTCCCGGAATGGCGGGACCGTCATCTGTTGAAAGACTGGAGCGGCTAGGCTTGTATACACTGGAATTTAGAAGGATGAGAGGGGATCTTATCGAAACAGATAAGATTATTAAGGGGTTGGACACGTTCGAGGCAGGAAACATGTTCCCAATGTTGGGGGAGTCCAGAACCAGGGGCCACAGTTTAAGAAAAAGGGGTAGGCCATTTAGAACGGAGATGAGGAAAAGCTTGTTCAGTCAGAGAGTTGTAAATCTGTGGAATTCACTGCCTCAGAAGGCAGTGGAGGCCAATTCTCTGAATGCATTCAAGAGAGAGCTAGATAGAGCTCTTAAGGATAGCGGAGTCAGGGGGTATGGGGAGAAGGTAGGAACGGGGTACTGATTGAGAATGATCAGCCATGATCACATTGAATGGTGGTGCTGGCTCGAAGGGCCGAATGGCCTACTCCTGCACCTATTGTCTATATTGTGGACAATACTAATTCCTGTTATTACACAGTAGGGGCAATTTACTGAGGCCAATTGACCTACAAAACCGCACGTCTTTGAGATGTGGGAGAAAACTGGATCACCTGGAGGAAACCCACATGGTCACAGGGGAGACATGCAAACTCCATACAGACAGCATTCAAGGTCAGAATCAAACCTGGGTCTCTGGCATTGTGAGGCAGCAGCTCCACCAACTGTACAACTTAATATTCACTCAGCGGCCAGGACAATGGTTATAAAACCATTCTGCAAAAAGTGTTGGAGCATGGCTACAGAAAATGGATGTGGTGGAAAGTATTATTCGGTTTAAGAGAGAATTGAAAATCCCAGTGGTTTTATGCAATTTAGGGAATTTCCCTACGGAAGAGTTATAAAAGCGTTCAGAATAGAGCATAATGATTGATTACTTCAATGCCTGGTTTGGTAACTCAAGAGCAAAGGAGGTTGCAAAATGTAAGAGATGGGCATTGCCCTCTCTTCCATCAAAGGAAGTGGTTCTTCAAGATGGCAGCTGATATCAAAGGCCCACATTACCCAACTCACTCTCTTCTCACTGCTACCATCAGCAAGAAGGTCTGAGAACCATTACATTGAAGGGGCGTGGCTGCGTTCTGCAGCTGCGGCTCACCGGCAGTCTCTCTGTCTTTTTTTTGTTTTTATCTTTGTTATCGTTTAAATGTTTCTTTTGATTTATTTTTAACTCTGTATATGTGGGGGGTGGGGGAAACCTTTTTTTCTAATCTCCTCCTCAACGGAGATGCGATCTTTACCGTGTTGTGTCTCCGTTCGTGCTACGGCCTAACACCGTGGAGTCGGCGGCCTCCAGCTGGGATCGACCTTGAAGACTCCGGTCGCAGGGCCTGGACTTACCATCTCGGAGGCTTCGGCCGTGGGCCCTGCAGACCGCAACATCGGGAGCTCGCAGGTCCCTGGCTGGCGACCGGCTTTCGGGAGCTCCAGCCGTAGCAGCTTCGACCACCCCGAAGCGCGAGGTTTGATCGACCCGCTCGCAGGCCCTTCATCGCCCTGCGTGGCCTGGCCGCGGCACTTTCCATCGCCCGGTGGGGGCTCAGGACCTTCATCGGCCTGCTCGGCTCGGCCCTGGGGGGCTTCAAAAGTCGGGAGCCTCGATCACCTCGTGGCACCACGGGAGAAGAATGAGGAGGAGATAAGACTTTTCTTTGCCTTCCATCACAGTGAGGGTGTGCCTGGAGCAATCACTGTGATGGCTGTTTGTGTTAAAAATTGTAATTGTGTGTCTTGTGATCTTTATTGTCTACTGCCGGACCCTGACGTGAGAGGACGCTGGCGCTATTTGTTCGCCGCTTCTCCGTCAGGATAGTTTGTCTGTTTGTTTTATGTCTTGACTGTTTTTGTAAAGCGTCTTTGAGCATTTGGAAAAGCGCTATAAAAAATAAATGTTTATTATTATTATTATTATTATTATTATTATTACGTCCAGGTTCAAGAACAGCTTCCTCCCATCAGCCTTCAGGTTCTTGAATCATCCGCACAATCATAACAACAACCCTCAGCACCAGACATCTCCGGACTGTGCACTATTATGGTTGCTCTACGTACAAGCATGATCTGGTTTATTTAGAATAACTGAAAATGTATTGGTTTTGTTGTTGATGTTGCTGTGGAAAATATGCAGCAAGTAAGAATTTCATTATTCCAGATCACATCCAGTGCAAATGGCAAATAAACCCTCTTGAAGTACTTGAAGTAAAATATAGATTTATTGAGTCCAGTAAAAAGAAAAGTAAAGGACAGCCTGACAGAAGCCCTCAAGGATGCAAAGTGCAATGATTAAATGCGTAACAATAGATAATGTTCATTTGTCAAAAAAATCCAGATTCAAGCTATTCGTAAAAATAATTAAGATATACCAAGAGAATGGATAGAAGGCAGAGTTTTTAGACAAATTATCAATAATGCTAAGACCTGGAACTTTTAAAAGGCTTTCAATCACCTGAAGTTGAAGGATAATAAAATTTATAGGAAGTTTCGGCACTACAACATTTCATTGGACTAATTTTAACACCCAGTGAGAAGCTGGTGAAATCAGAAAGCAGTTCCACAAGACAGTCTTCAGAGGGCTTATTTCACAAAATGCTGGAGTAACTCAGCAGGTCAGGCAGCATCTCAGGAGAGAAGGAATGGGTGACGTTTCGGGTTGAGACCCTTCTTCAGACTGATGTCAAGGGGGCTAGACAGGAAGATAGAGGGCGAACTGGGAATGGGGAGGGGAAGAGAGGGACAGAGGAACTATCTAAAGTTGGAGAAGTCAATGTTCATACCGCTGGGCTGCAAGCTGCCCAAGCAAAATATGAGGTGCTGTTCCTCCAATTTCCGGTGGGCCTCACTATGGCACTGGAGGAGGCCCATGACAGAAAGGCCAGACTGGGAGTGGGAGGGGGAGTTGAAGTGCTCAGCCACCGGGAGATCAGGTTGGTTAAGGCGGACTGAGCGAAGGTGTTGAGCGAAATGATCGCTGAGCCTGCGTTTGGTTTCACCGATTTAAAGAAGTTGACATCTAGAGCAGTGGATACAATAGATGAGGTTGGAGGAGGTGCAGGTGAACCTCTGTCTCACCTGGAAAGACTGTTTGGGTCCTTGGATGGAGTTGAGGGGGGAGGTAAAGGGACAGGTGTTGCATCTCCTGCGGTTGCAGGGGAAAGTGCCCGGCGATGGGGTGGTTTAGGTAGGAAGGGACGAGTGAACCAGGGAGTTACAGAGGGAACGGTCTCTGCAGAACGCAGAAAGGGGAGGGAGATGAGAAGATGTGGCCAGTAGTGGGGTCCCGTTGTAGGTGACGGAAATGTTGGAGGATGATTTGTTGGATACGCTGGCTGATGGGGTGGAAGGTGAGAACGAGGGGGATTCTGTCCTTGTTACGAATGGGGGGAGGGGGAGCAAGAGCGGAGCTGTGGGATGTAGAAGAGGCCCTAGTGAGAGCCTCATCTATAATGGAAGAGGGGAAGCCCCGTTTCCTGAAGAATGAGGACATCTCTGATGCACTCGTGTGAAACACCTCATCCCGGGCACAGATGCGGCGTAGACAGAGGAATTGGGAGTAGGGGATAGACTTTTTGCAGAAGACAGGGTGGTGAAGAAGTGTAGTCCAGATAGCTGTGCGAGTCACTGGGTTTACACGTCTTCAGAGGGCTGATAGGTTTGAACTACAATGACTCATTTGAATGCCAACAATCAGTGGCTCACCTATTTCAGACAAATAGTCTGAGGAAGGATTTTGACCTGAGAGGTTACCTATTCCTTTTCTCCAGGGATGCTGCCTGACTTGCTGTGTTACTCCAGCATTCTGAGTCTATCTTCAGGTAGACCGGCGAGAAGAGGATTGGCCATCTGTCTGGAAGGGGGTATGTTGAGGCAATCTCACAGTGAAGAGGAGTGGGATTCACAGGGCAGCAGAGATCCACACTTCCCTTCTGTAAGCTGGAGGGGAATTTCTGATTTCTCTGGTGAGGCTAAACATGGCAGGGGACTTCCAAGCTGATTCTGTATCTGTTTCAAGGCAATGGGACAGAGGACCATTTTGTTTTAACTTCTTCTCTATACCTTTGCTACTGGTCGAGAACTTTAAAATATTTCCCTTTTTAATACTATTTGAGAAGCATTACATTACATCCATATACCATGTTTCTAACAGTCATTAGTTCTCATTTACATTAATGAGAATATAGAAGAAGTGCTTTAGAAGAACTATTGGAGTAGGCACAGGTGGTATTGCTGGGTTTACATTAATCACTTGACAAACAAGAAAAGGCTGGGAATAAATAAAGCATAGAGTTTGACACTAACTCACTACATATGGGCCTGCCGCCACTTCTACAATGGTGGGGAACATTGGTGCCTGCACCAATCCCAAGATGCAGGGTACACCACGAGTTAAATCAAACTTCCACAGTGCAGTATTGAAACTTACTTACTTTAAAATCTAGCCTGCAGGGTTTCTCGTTGCAGAAATGGGTGCTTTTGTTGCAAAACTATATGCCAGGAGGAGTAGGAACACACAGATAATTCCTTGATGGGAAGATGCATTAATAGACTATAAAATGACTCCTCTTAGGGAAGATAGCAAAGATTTAGTAAACTCTGTTGTCAATGTTCTACTGCAGTTTTGGTCTAATTGAACATCTGTGGTTCTGTGTCAGTTCACCAGTGATCTATTCAATGCTCACACTTTTAATTGGGGATGTTATTGTGTCATTTGTTTGGGAGCTATCATTTAAACTTGTGTTTTTTTAAACTTAGCCCAGGTGCAGAAGGTTGCATTGAAAAGAATTGTAAAACCTCTTGCAGCCTACATGATCCTGTAACACAGCTTGAGTAAAATAGTAGATGGTGTCGATGCGGAGTTGATGTTTCCACGAGTGGGAGAGTCTAGGACCAGAAGACACAGCCTCAGAATAAAAGAACGTATCTTCAGAAAGGAGATGAGGTGGAATTTCTTTAGTCAGAGGGTGGTGAATCTGTGGAATTTATTGCTGTGGAGGCCGGCTTTGGGCATTTTTATGGTGGAGATTGACAGATTCTTGATTAGTAAGGGTATCAGGGGTTATGGGGAGAAGGCAGGAGAATGGGATTGAGAGGGAAAGATAAATCAGCCATGATCGAATGGAGGAGTAGACTCGATGGCCCGAATGGCTTAATTCTGCTCTGATGACTTATGAAGATACTAAAGTACAAAACATTACATTTCACAAACACCATTAACAAGGGAATAAAGTATCATTCGTTCATTCATTCATTCATTTATTCATTTATTCATTCATTCATTCATTCATTCATTCATTCATTCATCCAATTCATTCATCCAATTCAACAGCGACAATTTTAAAAAAAGGCTTAGAAACCCAGAGAAAATTTGCCCAATATTAAAATCATACATTCTGCCAAACTACATTACTTACACTCAAGTAACATGTGGAAAGGAGGAATAGAGGAAGTTATAAGAATATAAAAGTTTTTCTGCAGCACAGGTTGAATTGCTGGGATGCTGTAGTGTTACATCACAACCAATGGTGGGGGTTTATGATTTCAGCAACCTAACTTGCAAATTATGTTCCAATTCCACACCCAGTGCTTAAAAAATGACTCTGGGACTAGCTGTGGATGTACTAGTTCCAATATAGTCAAATATGTCCAAATCCTGCGTTATATGAATTTTGCTTGAGAACCACGTGTTCAAGATTAAATAATAGAACTTCTCACACAGTCCCAAAGCTGCTGCCGAAAATAATTCTACTGCAAGAAAATCTTCCTTGACTAATGGAAATTATTTAGTGATTTGCCGTTTTGGCAGGAAGTAAGTGACCTTTTTTCCACATTTTTACTGACTGCTCAGCCAACATCAGAACCTCACTTTGTGGGGAACAAATGCCTGCAGACCAAGAGCCTGTCACACCAAAACGAACCACTTGTATTCCCAGGCCACACAATATCATTTGACTTTTTTTTAATGTTCTAATGCTCAATACGGTTAGTGTGAGCTGGTGAAGAATGTAAAGTTTAGTGAGCATTGCAGATCACATCTGGCAATGGAATGAGCACAAAGTAACACTCACTCCAGGAATGCGGCTCAAACTCAGCTCCAAAAAACACATCCATTGTATTTTTGTGACATCTCTCAAATCCCACTGCCAATATTGTCTGGCCTCTAGATGAAATTTCCAAAAGCGTCTCATATTAAGAATCGTTTGTAGTTTAAACCCTTGCTAATTTGATTAAAACTGTACACTCATTTTACATGGGAACCTTCCAGGAAATAGGTTTGGAGACATTTGTGTACTTGGTCTGAGTTCGATTTACAACCACCTCGCCAAGACTTGCATTACCTTGAAATAGGAATGGGCTAGATTATTATAGATGAACAAACAGAGTAATGCATTTGCTTTTGTTCTATTTTAACGATCATGTCTATAAAGCCAAAGTTAGTGCATATAACAAATAGGATACATACCAATATGGACAGTCCTTCAGAATTATCTCTGGAACATGCTAACATCAAAGGTGTATTTTTAAGATCGCCTTCAAGATTCAGATCTGTAGATTTGTGTGAGACTAGTGCCTGGGGGGATTAATAAAATCATTCAAAGAAAAACATGAAATGTGAAAAACACTTCAGCATAGATCTCAACTGTGCAGTCGGAAGGAACTGCAGATGCTGGTTTAAACCGAAGATAGACACTAAAAGCTGGAGTAACTGAGTGGGTCAGACAGCATCTCTGGAGAAAAGGAATAGGTGATGTTTCAAGTCGACCCTTCTTCAGACTAAGAGTCAGTGAAAGGGAAACAAGAGATCGTTTCCTGCCATTTCCCTTTCCCCTGACTATCAGTCTGAAGAAGGGTCTCGACCTGAAACGTCACCTATTCATTTTCTCCAGAGGTGCTGTCTGACCCATTGAGTTACTCCAGCTTTTAGTGTCTATCTTCAACTGTGCAATAGTTGGAACAGCTGATAATGAATTACTAGTCCATTAAACATCTTTCCCATAAGCAGAGAAGTAAAATAGACTTACACCTTGTTGTCATCTATGATACACAAATGTTAAGGTCTATTTCTTGGAATACAACAGAAATGTCAGTTGAAATTGACTTGAATAATTCTTATTGGAATAATTGAAATAATCACTGGTGACCAGGAATGTCTCAGCTTTCTATTGATCGGTCAGCCAACGGAGGGGCGGAGAAAGCAGAATCTAAATTATAAGTCTTGACAAGAGACATGCAAATAATGAAACTGTTTTTTGTAAATTACTGAGGACTGTGGGATTTGAGGGAAATTGCATAAGAAAATTATTATCCACCCTAGAAAATAGTATTGATCCATTCTCTGGAATGGTTGCTGCAGTATTTTGAGGGCATTACAAGGTGCTGTTAAGTGGGATTTGCAGAACTTTGACTCAGTAAAGGTAGAGCATCAAAAAATTATGGTGTGCAAAGCAGAGGAGAATTCACGAGGGGGACATTGTCATACACCACCTGCCTTCTAGGTCGAAAATGTCATGGAATTCAGATGTATTATGAAAGACGCCATGGCAGATAGTCGTGGTTGATATTTTGGAGGTTAACAGTGCATTGCTGGTGGATAACCATAAAAGTTTGAATAGCTGGATGGAATGTAAACAAGTAAGTTGCTTTTTATTTAATGGTCTTAGACTTCTTAATTGATATCCACCCCCCTACACACCAGGTGCAATTTACAGAGGATGATTAACGTACAAACACATACATTTTTGAGATGTGGGAAGAAACTGGATCACCCAGAGCAAACCCACACGGTCACAGTGAGAACATGCAAACTCTGCACAAGTAGCACCCGAGGTCAGAATGAACACGGATCTCTGTCGCTGTGAGGCAGCATCTTTGCCAGCTGCACCACTGTGGCGCCCTTAGCTATTAACAGGCATAAAAATTATAGTTATAAAATAATAAAATGTGATCCTACCTTCACCACATCGTTGTGATTTAAAAAAATGGCCATATGAAGAGGAGACAAATGTACATTGTTCAGGATGTTGGGGTTCGCACCCTTGTCAAGTAGAGTTTGTACAATGTGTGTTTGATTCTTTTCTGCAGCCCAGTGCAAAGGCGTGTTTCCATTGCTATCAATTACATTCAGAACTGGCCAAGGAAGAAAATTCAACATATTGTATTGTCTAAACACACTTCCTTCTTCAGACCAGAGATCTTGACATATTACTCAGATTGTATTAGACAATTAATGACTTCACTGTTTTTCACTGTTTCAACAAAAATTAGCCACAGGACAACAGATAATTGACGCCTAAAATCAAAAAATATTCAGCACAAACATGACTTTCACAATTTTTCATGCATGTTCAAAGAGCTTGCACAAGTAGTCAGCACAGGCCACAAGATACTCCTCAGATAAAAATTAGCCTACACTGGAGACTAATGCTAATTGTGTTCATTTAAACAGACCTTAGAGGACGCACTTAAAATCAGTTTTTTTTGTTTGTGGCCAAATACTACTTGTCGATTCGGTTTTAATGGTTATTGAATCTGTATTGTTTATTCTATTAAGAAGCTGTGTACCATACACCTATGAAAATAATAAAAGGATCTGCATTTATTTTTAAATCATTTTCAGTTTTCTAAAATTGAATCACCTACAGGTGATTGACTAGAAGTGTTGACAAATAATATATATTTTTTGTGCTAAACCTGTTCTTGCCTATACTAATCAAAGGTTACAGTTATTAATCTGATACTAATGAATAACTTTTGAACCAACGATTGTTTTATATTTTAATATCTGTCCAATTTACAAATTTATAGAAGATTTTATGTAACATAATAAATTTATGACTTGGATAAAAGCTCATGATTTAAAATATAATCAAAACTCAAACATAGACCAGTAAGCTTCAATGGAGGGAAAGATACTGGGAAATTGCAAGGGAGAAGACTAACAATCACTTGGATAATCAGAAAGAGCCATGATGAGGAGACATGACTGAGGTATCTAAAATTACAAGGCTATGAATATTGTAAATGGCAGGAAACCTTTCTCCATGTCAGTGGTAGGTAAAACAGAGGACATTGGTTCAGAGTAAGAGGGAAGAGATTCATAATGGTTCTGATGGGGATCTTTTTCACCTGGAGAGTGGCAGGTATCTGGACTGCACTGCCTGGGAGAGTTGAAGTCAGGATGCTAACAGCATTTAAGAAGTGTCTGGATGAGCAGTTTAATCGGGCTTTGGACCAAATGCTGGGGGATGGCATTAATATGAAAGGATGCCTTCTTGCTAATGTGAACAAGGTAGGCCAAATGGTTTGTGAATTTATTAATTCTATGAATTTAATACCCCATAATTTTGGGCGCTGTTGACATCCAGATTGATGGCAGATTGAAGCAAAGTAGAAATGCCACACAAAATGTACAGCTCAGTGATCTCCCTTTAAGGAGCATTAATTAATACAATAATTGGGCTACTTTTCTGAGAATAAGTCCTCTTCAGTTCAATTTTGGTGCAAGATAAACTGGATGTTCAGAGGGCTACTGTGAAATTCTGTGATTAGATGGTGAATTATCTGCATTATTTTGAATAAAGCTGTTGCCCTGTTTTTGACACAAGGATTGTCTTTATTGCCATTTTCAAAATAAAGGTACAATTGTGTTCTCGCATATTAGGTTGTAATAAACTTCCTTGAAAACAGCCAAGTACCCTGAATCTTTCATTCCTCGCTTATTGAAGGTGCCACAAATGCTGTTGTCTCCATAATTAAAGTATATTTGAAGTGGGCTAGATATCATTCCATCAGTATGACTATGATAAGTTTTTATTTATTCGTGTCATCACACAACTCTTTGCCAATAGCGAGCAAATTTTAGTGCCACGTCGTTGGCCTCTGCAAGATCCTTTACAGTGCATGTGTCATGCAACATGTCACAGCTCAGGAGATGTTCCATAGTCTGGAGGCCCTGTCTGCACTCGCAGTCTGCCGCATCTTCAGTATATCCCCACTTCAGCATGTTCGATTTGCTCCTCCCCATGCCTGTCCGCAGTCTGTTGAGACTGCGCCAGGTTATCCATGGTTGGTTGGAACCTGGTACGAGTTTCTCAGAGGGATCGATTGCCATGTGAATGTCTTCCGGAGATTTCTCTAGTCTCTCTTCCCAGAGTATGAGCCTTCTGGATGATGCACTGCAGTCCAGGGGGTGGACAGAAGAGAGGAAACATCTGCGCGATTTCAAACGCTGAGGTAGCAAAGGGTGGTCATGTGGTGGGGGGGGGGGGGCTTTCATCCTCTGATTGTCTGAGGCATTCTTTTTTACTGGCTACAGCTCTTCTGATTCCAGGAGGTGCAATGCCAGAGAGTAGATGGATGTTGTCAGTCTTGGTAGGTTTCATGCATCCACTGATGCAGCGACACCTTGTGTTTAGCACAGGATCAATCTTCCTTGCATGAGCTGAGCGCTCCCATACTACACAGGCATACTCGGCACTGGAGAAGCAGAGAGCCAGAGCTGTTAATTGAATGGTTTAAGAATTTGCTCCCCACTCAGCTTGCTAAGAAGAGCATTTCTGGAACTGCCTTTTCCTTTAAGCTTGGTGATATGTGCTTTGTAGGTCAGAGATCGATTAAGAGTCACACCAAGATATATTGGACTGTCACAGTGCTCCAGTCTGACTGCATTCCATATGATCTTCAACCTTCGATGTGCATACTTGTTCTTCAAGTGGAAGGCGCAGACTTGGGTTTTAGATGGATTGGCTCTCAGGTGATTCTCTTTGTAGTATGAGGACAGGTTAGCTAAAGCCTCACACAGAGTAGCTTCTGCCTCAAGGAAGTCAGCACTTTGGGTGGTAATGCACAGATCATCTGCATAAATGAAACTCCTGGTGTTGGGATGGATAGGCTTGTCGTTAACATAGATATTGAACAAGGTGGGTGCCAGGACGCTTCCTTGAGGGAGGCCGTTTTTCTGCCTGCGCTAGTGACTTTCCTTTCCTGACAGCTCAACAAAGAAGCGTCTGTTTTCGACCAGAGTCTTCACCAGGTTGGTTAGATGCAAGTTGTGTGTCAAATTAAGTACTTTGTGTAACAGTCGGTGATGGTTTACTGTATCATAAGCAGCTGAAAGGTCTACAAAAACAGCGCCTGTGATAACACCTTCCTGAAAGCCATCCTCTATGTGTTGGGTGAGATTGAGAAGCTGACCTGTGCAGGACTTCCCAGGCCGGAACCCTGCCTGCTCCTTTATTAGGGATGGCTCTATCACCTGGCTGAGGCGAGTCAAGATGAGTAGCTCAAACAGCTTGTAAGTGTGGCAAAGAAATTATATTGGCCTGTAGTTCTTTGTTGCTGAAGGATCTTTGCCTGGCTTCAGCAATGTTATGACACCTGCGCAACGCCAGATCTTTGGGATGTGACATCTCTCCATGCAGGTGTTAAACATGGCCAGCAACCACTGTTTATGCAGTTGGTCCAAGGTGCTTGATCTGTTCAGTCATGATGTTATCCAGACCTGCAGCTTTACCTATTTTGGCTGTGAAGATAGCAGCATCTAGTTCTTTCATTGTGAAAGGCTGACACAGTTGTGGGTTATCAGATTTACCTTCGTAGCACTGCTGGGGTTTTTGCTTTGTCCCTGGTGAGCCAGTTTTATGATAAATAATATGATATATAACAATGATAAGTAGCGGAGAGCCTCTGTGCATGCGATTATATAGTGGATATTATTTTCAATCTGTTACTGACGTGTTCAGCTGAAATTATTTTGAAAAATCATATTCATGCAATATGGTGAGAGAACATTCCTCTCTGTTCTCACAACAGTGGAGATAGAATATATTACAGCACAGGAATAAACCATTCGGCCCACAATCGCTATGCTGAACATGATGCCAAGTTAAACTAATCGCATCTACATGCATGTGATCTGTATTGTTCTACTCCCTGCATATTCATGCACCTATGCACCCTCTGTCACCCCTACTGACCCCAGGATCCCAATCCCCACTGTCTGCATCACCATCCCCTGCCATCGAAGGCCCCCTATCCTTCCAAACTCCACTCTCCTGACCATTGGCCCAAATTCTCCCAAACAACATCAGGAGTCCCCCCAAACCAAGGCCATGGCCACCAACAGCCCAGCACAAGTCTCAATCACAGGCAGCATCTTTTCAATTTTGTAAATGTGTAACACCCTTGCAGTTGACCCTGAACAGGAGACCCATCACTGAAAAGGTAATTTGTGCTCCACTGCAACCCCACTCCAGAGCACACATCTGGGTGCACCTATAATAGGAGATAGCAGATATTAGTAGTAAGCACAGAGTGGTGATTGTGGGTGATTTCAATTTTCCGTATATAGACTGGGAATCACATTCTGTTAAAGGGCTGGATGGTTTGGAGTTTGTAAAATGTGTGCAGGATAGTTTTTTGCAGCAATACATAGAGGTGCCTACCAGAGAAGGGGCAGTGTTGGACCTCCTGTTAGGAAATGAGATGGGTCAGGTGACGGAGGTATGTGTTGAGGAGCACTTTGGGTCTAGTGATCATAATGCCATTAGTTTCAATATCATTATGGAGAAGGTCAAATCTGGACCAAGGGTTGAGATTTTGGATTGGAGAAAGGCTAATTTTGAGGAGATGAGAAAGGATTTAAAAGGAGTGAAATGGAAATTGTTGTTTTATGAAAAGGATATAATAGAGAAATGGAGGATATTTAAAGGTGAAATTTTGAGAGTACAGAGTCTTTATGTCCCTGTTCGGTGGAAAGGAAAGAATAATAATTTGAAAGAGCCGTGGTTTTCCAGGGAAATTGGACACTTGGTTCGGAAAAAGAGGGAGATATACAATAAATATAAGCGGCAGGGAGTAAATGAGGTTCTTGAGGAATATAAAGAATGTAAAAGGAATCTTAAAAAGGAAATTAGAAAAGCGAAAAAAAGATATGAGGCTGCTTTGGCAAGTAATGTAAAAGTAAACCCCAAGGGGTTCTACAGATATGTCAATAGCAAAAGGATAGTGAGGGATAAAATTGGTCCATTAGAGAGTCAGAGTGGACAGCTATGTGCTGAGCCGGAAGAAATGGGGGAGATATTAAACAATTTCTTTTCTTCGGTATTTACCGAGGAGAAGGATATTGAATTATGTGAGGTAAGCGAAACAAGTAGAGTAGTGATGGAAATTAGGAGGATTAAAGAAGAGGAGGTACGGACACTTTTGAAGAATATAAAAGTGGATAAGTCTCCAGGTCCTGATAGGATATTCCCTAGGACATTGAGGGAAGTTAGTGCAGAAATAGCAGGGGCTATGACGGAAATATTTCAAATGTCATTAGAAACAGGGATGGTGCCGGAAGATTGGCGCATTGCGCATGTTGTGCCTTTGTTTAAAAAAGGTTCTAAAAGTAAACCTAGCAATTATAAACCTATTAGTTTGACGTCTGTGGTGGGAAAATTAATGGAAAAGATACTTAGGGACAATATATATAATTATTTGGATAATCAAGGCCTGATTAGAAACAGTCAACATGGATTTGTGCCTGGAAGGTCATGTTTGACTAATCTTCTTGAATTTTTTGAAGAGGTTACCAGGGAAATTGATAAGGGCAAGGCTGTGGATGTTGTCTATATGGACTTCAGTAAGGCATTTGACAAGGTTCCACATGGAAGGTTGATTAAGAAGGTTAAATCGTTGGGTATTAATAGTGAGGTTGCAAGATGGATTCAACAATGGCTGAATGGGAGATACCAGAGGGTAACGGTTGACAATTGTATGTCAGGTTGGAGGCCAGTGTCTAGTGGAGTGCCCCAGGGATCTGTGTTGGGTCCACTGTTGTTTGTCATTTACATTAATGATCTGGATGATGGTGTGGCAAATTGGATTAGTAAATATGCAGATGATACTAAGATAGGTGGAGTAGTTGATAGTGAGGTAGATTTTCAAAGTCTACAGAGAGACTTGGGCCTTTTGGAAGGGTGGACTGAAAGATGGCAGATGGAGTTTAATGCTGATAAGTGTGAGGTGCTGCATTTTGGTAGGACAAATCAAAATAGGACGTACAGGGTAAATGGTAGGGAATTGAGGAATCCAGTGGAACAGAGGGATCTGGGAATAACTGTGCATTGTTCCCTGAAGGTGGAATCTCATGTGGATAGGGTGGTGAAGAAGGCGTTTGGTATGCTTGCCTTTATAAATCAGAGCATCGAGTATAGAAGTTGGGATGTAATGTTGAAATTGTACAGGGCATTGGTGAGGCCGAATCTGGAGTATGGTGTGCAGTTCTGGTCGCCAAATTATAGGAAGGATGTCGACAAAATGGAGAGGGTACAGAGGAGATTTACTAGAATGTTGCCTGGGTTTCAGCACTTAGGCTACAGAGAGAGGTTGAACAGGTTGGGTCTTTATTCTTTGGAGCGTAGAAGGTTGAGGGGGGACTTGATAGAGGTTTTTAAAATTTTGAGAGGGACGGACAGAGTTGACGTGGGTAGGCTTTTCCCTTTGAGAGTGGGGAAGATTCCAACAAGGGGACATAGCTTCAGAATTGAGGGACAAAGGTTTAGGGGTAACATGTGGGGGAACTTCTTTACTCAGAGGGTTGTGGCTGTATGGAATGGGCTTCCGGTGGAAGTGGTGGAGGCTGGCTCGATTTTATTATTTAAGAGTAAATTGGATAGGTATATGGATAAGAGGGGATTAGAGGGTTATGGTCTGAGTGCAGGTAGATGAGACTAGGTCAGGGAGAATGGTCGGCGTGGACTGGTAGGGCCGGACAGGCCTGTTTCCATGCTGTAGTTGTTATATGTTATATGTTATATGTTATAATTCAGATATCCTTGCGGCACAACATTTTCTTGCAAATATATTTTGCATGTATTACATCCATGAATCAAAGTCACAATGAATCTTGAATGTTCGGCACAGTCATTGTGGACCGAAGGTCCTGTTCCTTTTCTATTGTACTGTACTATTGTCTGTGTTCTCATTGCCGTCTTTGTACTCAGTGTTGGCCTGCTTATATCTTGAACTGACTTCAATAGGTAAAGTCATGAACATAAGAACTGAATTCAATTTAGAGTGCACTGAATGTCAGAGGTAATAAACTCCATAGATTACAAACATGAGTGCACACATACAACATGGTGATAGGCTTATGACCTTACTGATGTGAAAGAAACTAGTGCTCCATCAGCACAAAGTTAATGTAAATACATTAACTGAAAATAGGTGGTGTCACTTTTACAATATAGCACCAATGGCACCTACATTGTCAGGAATGACCTTGGCTGTTGGGAATAACTCATCCCGCTGATCACTGGCCTCTGGTAGATTAGAACACAACAATGCCAGCTAGCTTTATTTATCTTTTCCTGGCTCTTAAAACCTTTTCCAGCAGTTGATTCATTGGACTGATGAGGTTAGTATATTCAGAAGCGGAAAAGGGGTGAGGGCCGGCTGGTCTCAATGTGCAGGACGCATTTCAATATTGGATGTCCAAATTATGTCTTGGCAAATTATGGAACTGGACACCACGAGTGTCCTTCTGGTTCCTATTTTTGCAATGCTGCAGCAATAAGAAAATTGGTGAAGCAGCCTTTTTCAATTATGCCCCCGAGCTGTGGAATACCCTGCCCAGGGCTATGAGAGACGCCCACTCAGTTGACATTTTTAAACGGCAGCTAAAAACGTGTCTTTTCAATCAAGCTTTTGACTGACTTTATTTCTTCTGATGACATTGTAAAAATTACCTTTATTCTCTTGTATTTATCTCAGCATACCCTTCAGCAGCTTGTGTGCTCATATGGTGTATGAGACGCTGTATTTGACCTCAATGTTTTTGTTTTTTTGTCCTTTTACACTCTCAATTTATTTTAAAAAATATATAAATCTGTGCTTTTTATGTTATTAACTGTCTATGTCACAGTTTTAAATTGTATTTTTGTTTAGACCTATGTTTTGGTGGAAAGCACTTTAGATGCATTCAATTGTATAAAAAGTGCTATACAAATAAAATTATTATTATTAAAGTTCAGTTCCCAAGCACAGCATTTCTGACATTGTATAATTTAGACAATAGACAATAGACAATAGGTGCAGGAGTAGGCCATTCAGCCCTTCGAGCCAGCACCGCCATTCAATGCGATCATGGCTGATCACTCTCAATCAGTACCCCGTTCCTGTCTTCTCCCCATACCCCCTCACTCCGCTATCCTTAAGAGCTCTATCCAGCTCTCTCTTGAAAGCATCCAACGAACTGGCCTCCACTGCCTTCTGAGGCAGAGAATTCCACACCTTCACCACTCTCTGACTGAAAAAGTTCTTCCTCATCTCCGTTCTAAATGGCCTACCCCTTATTCTTAAACTGTGGCCCCTTGTTCTGGACTCCCCCAACATTGGGAACATGTTTCCTGCCTCAAATGTGTCCAATCCCCTAATTATCTTATATGTTTCAATAAGATCCCCCCTCATCCTTCTAAATTCCAGTGTATACAAGCCTAATTGCTCCAGCCTTTCAACATACGACGGTCCCGCCATTCCGGGAATTAACCTAGTGAACCTACGCTGCACGCCCTCAATAGCAAGAATATCCTTCCTCAAATTTGGAGACCAAAACTGCACACAGTACTCCAGGTGCGGTCTCACCAGGGCCCGGTACAACTGTAGAAGGGCCTCTTTGCTCCTATACTCAACTCCTCTTGTTATGAAGGCCAACATTCCATTGGCTTTCTTCACTGCCTGCTGTACCTGCATGCTTCCTATCAGTGACTGATGCACTAGGACACCCAGATCTCGTTGAACATCCCCTCTTCCTAACTTGACACCATTCAGATAATAATCTGCCTTTCTATTCTTACTTCCAAAGTGAATAACCTCACACTTATCTACATTAAACTGCATCTGCCATGTATCCGCCCACTCACACAACCTGTCCAAGTCACCCTGCAGCCTTATTGCATCTTCCTCACAATTCACACTACCCCCCAGCTTAGTATCATCTGCAAATTTGCTAATGGTACTTTTAATCCCTTCATCTAAGTCATTAATGTATATCGTAAATAGCTGGGGTCCCAGCACCGAACCTTGCGGTACCCCACTGGTCACTGCCTGCCATTCCGAAAGGGACCCATTTATCCCCACTCTTTGCTTTCTGTCTGTCAACCAATTTTCTATCCATGTCAGTACCCTACCCCCAATACCATGTGCTCTAATTTTGCCCACTAATCTTCTATGTGGGACCTTGTCGAAGGCTTTCTGAAAGTCGAGGTACACCACATCCACCGACTCTCCCTTGTCAATTTTCCTAGTTACATCCTCAAAAAATTCCAGTAGATTTGTCAAGCATGATTTCCCCTTCGTAAATCCATGCTGACTCGGAATGATCCTGTTACTGCTATCCAAATGCTCAGCAATTTCGTCTTTTATAATTGACTCCAGCATCTTCCCCACCACTGATGTCAGACTAACTGGTCTATAATTACCCGTTTTCTCTCTCCCTCCTTTCTTAAAAAGTGGGATAATATTTGCTATCCTCCAATCCACAGGAACTGATCCTGAATCTATAGAACATTGAAAAATGATCTCCAATGCTTCCACTATTTCTAGAGCCACCTCCTTAAGTACCCTGGGATGCAGACCATCAGGCCCTGGGGATTTATCAGCCTTCAGTCCCATCAGTCTACCCAAAACCATTTCCTGCCTAATGTGGATTTCCTTCAGTTCCTCCATCACCCTAGGTTCTCCGGCCCCTAGAACATTTGGGAGATTGTGTGTATCTTCCTCAGTGAAGACAGATCCAAAGTAACGGTTTAACTCGTCTGCCATTTCTTTGTTCCCCATAATAAATTCCCCTGCTTCTGTCTTCAAGGGACCCACATTTGCCTTGACTATTTTTTTCCTCTTCACGTACCTAAAAAAACTTTTGCTATCCTCCTTTATATTATTGGCTAGTTTACCCTTGTACCTCATCTTTTCTCCCCGTATTGCCTTTTTAGTTAACTTTTGTTGCTCTTTAAAAGAGTCCCAATCCTCTGTCTTCCCACTCTTCTTTGCTATGTTATACTTTCTCTCCTTAATTTTTATGCTGTCCTTGACTTCCCTTGTCAGCCACAGGTGTCTCTTACTCCCCTTAGAGTCTTTCCGCCTCTTTGGGATAAATTGATCCTGCAACCTCTGCATTATTCCCAGGAATAACTGCCATTGCTGTTCTACCGTCCTCCCTGCTAGGGCCTCCTTCCAGTCAATTTTGGCCAGCTCCTGCCTCATGCCTCTGTAATCCCCTTTGCTATACTGTAATACTGACACTTCCGATTTTCCCTTCTGCCTTTCCATTTGCAGAGTAAAACTTATCATGTTGTGATCACTGCCTCCTAATGGCTCTTTTACCTCTAGTCCCCTTATCAGATCAGGATCATTACACAACACATAAATCCAGAATTGCCTTCTCCCTGGTAGGCTCCAGTACAAGCTGTTCTAAGAATCCATCTCCAAGGCACTCTACAAACTCTCTTTCCTGGGGTCCATTTCCAACCTGATTTTCCCAGTCTACCTGCATGTTGAAATCTCCCATAACCACCGTAGCATTACATTTGTGACACGCCAATTTTATCTCCTGATTCAACTTGCACCCTATGTCGAGGCTACTGTTTGGGGGCTTATAGATAACTCCCATTAGGGTCTTTTTACCTTTACAATTCCTCATTTCTATCCATACTGATTCAACATCTCCTGATTCTATGTCACCCCTTGCAAGGGAATGAATATCATTCCTTACCAGCAGAGCAACCCCACCCCCTCTGCCCACCTGTCTGTCTTTTCTATACGTTGTGTACCCCTGAATATTCAGTTCCCAGCCCTGGTCCTCTTGTAGCCATGTCTCAGTGATCCCTACAACATCATACTTGCCCATGACTAACTGAGCCTCAAGCTCATCCATTTTATATTTTATACTACGCGCATTTAAGTACAACACTTTAACTTCTGTATTTACCTCCCCTCTCACATCGGTCACAAATGGCCCTGCCTTTAATCTCTTTTCCCCTCTAGAACTTCTGTTCCCATTCTTCCGAGAGTCTTCTGCAATATCTCCTGTATTCCCTTTAACCTCATCTTCATATTCACAATTTGTTAACCCCTCCCCCCCACTACTTAGTTTAAAGCCACAGGTGTCGCACTAGCAAACCTGCCTGCCAGAATGTTTGTCCCCTGCTGTTAAGATGTAACCCGTCCCTTTTGTACAAGTCACCCCTAGCCCAGGAGAAATCCCAGTGGTCCAGAAATCTAAATCCCTGCTCTCTGCACCAGCCCCTCAGCCATAAATTCATAAATTCAATTTAAGATCTTAAATGGCTAAAAACGCATCCCCTGCAAAAGGTGTTAATGTTAAAATATCATGTTAAATATCATGTTAAAATGTTAAAATATCTCCATTATACATTCTTTTGCATTGTCATGTAAGCAATGCCTCTTTCGTTTTATCTAGTATCACACAATGACTACTTACTTTCAAAGTTAGCATGTTTGATGATCAATGTTAAGATATTAAGGTGACCTGCTCCTGCAGCATGATGCAATGGGCTTGATTTATGTTCATCCATTCTGCTCAGGCAGTCATGGTCTTCTTCCATTAACTTTTCAATCAGCGCTATATCACCACTGTCAACTAGCTAAGAGATAAAATTACACTTCTTAATTATCTACTTGCACGATAAGAGCTAAAACCTTTTCTCCTCGGTGAGATTTAAACATTTGTTGAGATTGAATCTGGAGTATTGCAGGAATACATATGATTTACTTTAGCAAAAATCAATCTCCATATTTTATCTAGTCAACGCATTTACCTTAAATATGTCAATATTCTTCTGCGAAGTTAATTCATCCATATTTTGTATTGATGAATAAAAACAAGTATTTTTCTGTCCTCTTGCTAAAATATTTTCCATCTTTCCTTGGCAAATAACTTGATTCCATCAAGCAGTTTAATTTCTTTTATTCGCACATTAACACGTTCTTAATCCTGGAAAGAAACGGAGAACACTAAAAATTATTATTGAATCTTTTTCGAAACAGGTTATTTTGTCAGGAATTTTAACAATAACAAGTGAAAATATTCTCGGCAGAACACAAAGTGCCAAGAGCTCAGCAGCTCAGTCTGGATCTGTGAGGGAATGGACAGGCAACGTTATGGGGGTCGGGTTCCTTCTTCAGCTGCCTGATCCTCTAAGTTACTCCAACATTTTGTGTTTTGCTCAAGATTCCAGCATCAGCTGTCCCGTGTGTCTCCACAACACTCCCAACATTTTGATGAGATATCATGCAAAATTATGTTCACCGAATCACTGAATGATTGCAGCATGAAAGAAGGCTACTCTACCCAATAATTCCATATTTGCCTGAAGTAAAATAAATCCTGCAAATTCCACTCCACACCGTCTCTCCATCACCCTGCAAACCTTTCCATGCTCATAGAAGGCTTAGGAAATTCGGCATGTCCCCAACAATGCTCACCATCTTCTACAGATGCACCATAGAAAGCATTTTATCAGGATGCACCACAGCTTGGTTTTGGAACAGCTCCATCCAAGACCGCAAGGGAATTGCAGCGAATTGGACACAGCACAGACCATCACACAAATGGAATCTGTTGATTCCATTTATACCTCACACTGCCTCGGCAAGGCCAGTAGCATCATCAAGGATGAGTCGCACCCTTGTCACTCCCTCCTCTCCCCTCTCCCATCAGGCAAAAGGTATAGAAGTGAGATAACGCACAACACCAGTCTTGGGGACAGTTTCTTCCCAGGTGTTATCAGGCAACTGAATCATCCTACCAAAACCAGAGAGCAGTGCTGAACTACTATCTACCAGCTTGTTGACCCTCGGACTATCCTTGATCAGACTTTGCTGGCTTTACCTTGCACTAAACGTGGTTCCCTTATCATGTATCTATACACTGTAAATTGATCGATTGTAATAATGTGTAGGAAGGAACTGCAGATGCGGATTTAAATCAAAGATAGACACAAAATGCTGGAGTAACTCAGCGGGCAGGCAGCATCTCTGGAGAGAAGGAATGGGTGACTTTTCGGGTCTGGACCCTTCTTCAGACTGAGTATTTCTGGAATTGGAATTTGAAAGGCGATCCATGTAGAGTCTGATCAGTCTGAAGAAGGGTCTCGACCAGAAACGTCACCCATTCCTTTTCTCCAGAGATACTGCCTATCCCGCTGAGTTACTCCAGCATTTTCTATCTATCTCTGATTGTAATTATGTATTGTCTTTCTGCTGACTGGTTATCACGCACCAAAAGCTTTTCACTGTACCTCGGTACACATCCCAATAAACTAAACTAATAATATTACTCTCTTTTGTCCCAATTTAGTCTGTCTGCACTGCATCCTGTGGCAGTATATTTTGAGCCCAACAACTCGCTGAATAAAAATGTTTTCCCTCATGTTACATCTTGTTCTTTTGACAATCACCTCCATTTTATGTTTCTTAACATTTTTTTTGCCAATTGAAATGATCTCTCTGCATCGACCTCCCTATACCCATCATGATTATAAATACCTCTACGAGATATCATCTTAAACTTTGTTGTTCCAAGAAGAACACCAATTTCCCGAGTCTATCCACATAAATTAAGTCCCTCATCTCGAGACTCATTTTATTAAATCTCTTCTACGCTCCGTCTGAAGTTATTAATCTTTCCTAAAGTGTGGCGCCCAAACAATAGGCTGTAAATGTTCATTATGTGTTCTTGGACTCTGTGTCTTTACTTATAAGTAAGGATCCTGCATGTTGTTCTAACTACTTTCTCAACCTCCTCTGTACCTTACAATAAATTAAGTGCATTTAACCCAGATCTCTCAGTTCTAATACTCCTTTCCTTCCTATCAAAATGTCACACTTTGCATTTCCCAGGACTAGGTCTCATTTTACAACCTTTCCTTCCATTCCACCAACATATCTACATCTCCCTTAAATCCATAACCATCTATAACCATCCTCCCAACTGTTCACTACACTTTCAGGTTTTGTGTCATCTGCAAACTTATAAATTGTGCCCTGTATAACCAAGTCCAAGTTATCAACATATTCAATGAAGAACAATTGTCCTGGGGATCTCAACTGTACATTCTCCTATAGCCCAAACAATTTCCTTTAACGAAGAACTTTTGGCTTTCTGTAAGAAATTCACACATCTGCTCTTTTTCTACCCCTAATTCTGAAATGTTTTCCAACTCAGAGATTAAACTGCTTGCCATGTAGTAACTGGGTGTTTCTCAACATTGTTTTTAATCAATGGTGCAACATTTGCCATTTTACAGTCCTCAGGTATCACCCCTGAATCTATATACGTCAGGAAGATTAAGGTTAAGGTTTCCTCAATTTCTTCAGTTGGTTCCTTCAGAATACATCCCATCTGGAACTGGTAATCTGACCAATTAAAATGCCATTCTAACACCTTCTCTTTCTCAAAGTTTAGTCATCCAGAATCTCAACTGTCTTCCTCAAGAAAAATTGATGTAAACTATTCATTTATCTCTGTCTCCATGAGTAACTTTCATTTTTAGTTTCTGCTTGGTCCAATCTACCTTAAAACCTTATCCATTTTTACACCACCACAGAATATATTTGGAATAGATTTCACATTTGCTGCCAGTCTTTTCTCATGCCCTCTCTTTGCCTCTATTAATTGTTTTTTGCTACCTCTCAGAACTAATACTGCTGCTCTCAGACTCCCAATTTTCTGAAAATACATTTCTGATTTGTGTGTATCTTTGGTATAAACCAGTATCTACAGTTCTTTGTTTCTTCATATGAATCTTGCTGGGACTAATGTCCTAGCAGATCAAGAAAACTTGGTTGTAGATAGAGTTCAAACTAAATAGAAAAAACGTTGGAAAACTCTGTTTCAACATACGGCCTACTTCAACTATAAATGTTAACTCTGCTTCTCTTTGATCTGCTGCATCAAGCTTTTCTGTTTTTATTTTGGCATATGCAGTTTTATTGTTTTCCTTTCAAACTAAATACTCGAGGAAAGGGTTAAGGTGAGGAGAAGTTAAGAAAGTTAAGAGTGAAAGCAAGCATTTAATGAAGAATAGGTAAACTAATTGTGATAACCAATCAATCAGAATGTGACAGAAATACGATCGTAAAAGTATACCTCCAGGTAGAGTCAGAATGGGGAAAATGGCAGAAAGACAAAATTGAGGACACTTTATGTGAATGCATTCAACATTCACAAGATAAAACAAACTGATGCCAGAAGGAAGGTGAGGAGTGATCGTGTGCTTCTGCAGCAATCACTAATAAGATCATATATCATTTTGATTATGTTTGTTTCCGTGTAGTGGAAGGGATGGAAACCTAACTGCAAAATTTCCCAAAGGGATATTGAAAAGAAGGAGTGTGAATCTGGGAAGTGACCGAACGTATCCCCACGATGAAAGAGAGATTAGTAACAGGAAGTAGCAAAGGAGTTTAAAGAATTCAAAAGCGTAATGGAAGGAACATTTGTGAAGAGTGTGGTAAATTCTTATGGAAGAAACCTCTCAGAGTAACTGAACTTAAAAAGATCCTGTGCTACTTTTAGTGCAACGTTCACCAGGAATTTCAGCCACACTCATAAAATTAGACCAAACCTGCATAAAATGCTATTAATGATAACCACACATGCCTAAAGTGCAAACCTTAAAACAGCAGTTGTCACTAAAATTGATGAACTCTATGAACAAATATATGAGCTCATCTTTGTAAACGCTACTCCCTATATACTCCATGAGGTTAGAGGAAGTGCAAATAAACCTTGTTATCATCTGTTGTGTTTGGTGCCCTTGGCGTGGCCTTCTTCACATCGTTGAGACCAGGCGTAGACTAGTTGACATTTTTCTGAATATTTCCACTCTGTCCACCGGGGCCTGCTAGTTCCCAATTGCTGTAAATTTTGATTCCCATTCCCATTCCGGTAACGACCTCTCTGTCCTCAGCCTCCTCCACTGACAAAGTAAGGCCAAACACAAACTAGAAAAGCAGCCCCACATATTCTGCTTGGGTAGAGCTTACAATCCATTGGTATGAACATTTAAATTCTCCAATTTCAGGTAACCGCCCCCTTCCCAATTACCCAATCGCCCCACTTCCCCCACAACTTTCATTCCATACACATCAACACCTTCATCCAGTTCCTTTCCCCTCCTCTATCCGCTCATCTACTATCCGTCCCCCATTTTTCTTCCTTCCTTATCAGATTCCACTCTCTGCACCCTTTTGACTGCTCCACATCATTCCAGCTTTAGTTACTCTTGCCATCCATCTCTTCCCCACTTGAATTATCTGTCAGTCAAACCCTCCTCACCTAAATGTACATATCACTTGTTCTTGCCTCGCCCCTTCCCCTCACCTCTCCCCACCCTCTGTCTCCCCTCTACTCCATGACTTTGAAGAATTTTCCAGATCTGTCTGTCTGTTTCCCTCCACAGATGCAGCCTGACCAACTGAGTTCCTCCAGCAGTTTGTTGTTTTCATTCGAGATTCCAGCATCTGCAGTCTAAAATGCATTCATTTTAGAAATAAATAGATTTCTGAAGAAGGCTCTTCCATCTGAAATGTTTGTGCTGTTTCTCGTTGTAGCCTGTGCTGCTGAGGGATTCCAGCATTTGTGTAAAAGTAACTATTCAACTTAACCATTCAAAAATTGCCTCAGAAGTTGTCAAATGATTTGTGAGGCAAGATTTTGCTGGAATGACAATGAAGCCTCAATTTAACCAGTCATCCCATTGTCACTTTGCCTATGATCCATCTTCCAGATTGGGAATCATTTTCAGATGGAAAGTGAATGATAGATGAGTCACTGGGAACATGTTCCGTGCAGAGACGCACAGAGAATTGTTGTGACCCCTTGATGCATTGCCACAGGTCCAACAGCAGTGAGCTAAGACTATATTATTTTTTAATGTTCAGCTTTTTAATGAATTGCCTTGGAAGGAGTAACCATTTCATTTTATAGGGGACACAAACCTGCCTCAATATAAGCTGATGACGGTGCACTGAAATCTTACTGGAGGAATGATAGATTTCTAATTCACTGAAGGACAATTTTGATGCTGAAGGTTTGATTCGCACGGCCAAGTTGAATGATAAATTAAAATTTTCAACTATTTATTTGCTGCATTTTAGAATCTACCTCAGGTTTCGCCTGAAATGATTACATTATTTTGGAATGAGGCATATACTTTGTGTATTAAAATGATTTTTTTTTGTACCAAGGAAAACAAATTTACCAAAACCCAACAAACTGCTGGAGGAAATCAGCAGCTCTGTCAGGAAGAGCTCTGCCTTCTGCAGTCTCTTGTGTCCCCAAACAATTATCTTATGAACTGAAAGCATTTTGAAAGTGTTGTAACCGCATTGATCCCAACTAAAATACTGCATTCAGAAAGCTAATCTGGTTTATAATCACAGCTCTTCCTGGTGCCAGCAAAAAGTGGAGATTAGTTGAAACAAGAGAAAGCCAATTTAATTATGCTAAATAAACAAGCTATATTTCCAAGTAGTTTCCAGCTGGATAGAGTAGGTCAGTAATAGCAAAACCAAAAACTTAAAGCTAAGCTCTGATGATAAAATCACTTCCAAATATCAACCAGGGTTTATTCACAAAATGCTGGAGTAACTCAGCAGGTCAGGCAGCATCTCGGGAGAGAAGGAATGGATGACGTTTCGGGTCGAGACCCTTCTTCAGACTGATGTCAGGGGGGCGGGACAAAGGAAGGATATAGGTGGAGACAGGAAAATAGAGGGAGAACTGGGAAGGAGGAGAGGAAGGGAGGGACAGAGGAGATATCTGAAGTTGGAGAAGTCGACGTTCATACCACCGGGCTGCAAACTGCCCAGGCGAAATATGAGGTGCTGCTCCTCCAATTTCCGGCGGGCCTCACTATGGCACTGGAGGAGGCCCATGACAGAAAGGTCAGACTGGGAATCGGAGGGGGAGTTAAAGTGCTTGGCAACCGGGAGATCAGTTTTGTTAATGCGGACCGAGCGCAGGTGTTCAGCGAAGCGATCGCCGAGCCTGCGCTTGGTTTCGCCGATATAAATAAGTTGACATCTAGAGCAGCGGATGCAATAGATGAGGTTGGAGGAGGTGCAGGTGAACCTCTGTCTCACCTGGAAAGACTGTTTGGGTCCTTGGATGGAGTTGAGGGGGGAGGTAAAGGGACAGGTGTTGCATCTCGTGCGGTTGCAGGGGAAAGTGCCCGGGGTTGGGGTGGTTTGGGTAGGAAGGGACGAGTGGACCAGAGAGTTACGGAGGGAACGGTCTCTGCGGAACGCAGAGATGGGAGGGGATGGGAAGATATGGCCAGTGGTGGGGTCCCGTTGTAGGTGACGGAAATGTTGGTGGATGATATGTTGGATCCGCTGGCTGGTGGGGTGGAAGGTGAGAACGAGGGGGATCCTGTCCTTGTTGCGAGTGGGGTGAGGGGGAACAAGAGCGGAGCTGCGGGATGTAGAAGAGACCCTAGTGAGAGCCTCATCTATAATGGAGGAGGGGAAGCCCCATTTTCTGAAGAACGAGGACATCTCGGAAGCCCTAGTGTGAAACACCTCATCCCGGGCGCAGATGCGGCGTAGACGGAGGAATTGGGAGTAGGGGATAGACTTTTTGCAGGGGACCGGGTGGGAAGAAGTGTAGTCCAGATAGCTGTGCGAGTCGGTGGGTTTGTAGTAAATGTCCGTCACTAGTCTGTCTCCTGTGATGGAGATGGTGAGGTCCAGAAACGGGAGGGAGATGTCAGAGATAGTCCAGGTATATTTAAGGGCAGGATGGAAATTGGAGGTGAAGTGTATGAAGTCAGTGAGTTCTGCATGGGTGCAAGAGGTAGCACCAATGCAGTCGTCGATGTAGCGGAGGTAGAGTTCGGGGATGGGGCCAGGGTACGTCAGGAACAGGGATTGTTCGACGTACCCGACAAAGAGGCAGGCGTAGCTAGGGCCCATGCGAGTGCCCATAGCTACGCCTCTAGTTTGGAGGAAGTGGGCGGAGTCAAAGGAGAAGTTGTTGAGGGTAAGAACCAGCTCTGCTAGGCAGAGGAGAGTGTTGGTCGATGGGGATTGGCTGGTTCTACGGTCGAGGAAGAAACGGAGGGCTTCGAGACCATCCTTGTGGGGGATGGAAGTGTAGAGTGACTGGACATCCATGGTGAAGATGAGGGAGTGGGGGCCTGGGAACCGGAAGTTATCCAGGAGATGGAGAGCGTGTGAGGTGTCTTGGACGTAGGTGGGGAGGGATTTAACCAGAAGGGATAGGATGGAGTCGAGGTAGGTAGAGATAAGTTCGGTGGGGCATGAGCAGGCAGAGACAATGGGTCTGCCGGGACAGTTGTGTTTGTGGATTTTGGGTAGGAGGTAGAATCGGGCCGTGCGGGGCTGAGGAACTATGAGATTGGAGGCACTGGGGGGTAGATCGCCGGAGATGATGAGGTCAGTGATGGTGCTGCTGATAAAGGTCTGGTGTTTATCGGTGGGGTCATGGTCCAGGGATAGGTAGGAAGAGGTGTCTGATAGTTGTCGTCTGGCCTCGGTCCGGTAGAGGTCAGCATGCCAGACTAACACAGCCCCTCCCTTGTCCCCCACAAGGATGGTCTCGAAGCCCTCCGTTTCTTCCTCGACCGTAGAACCAGCCAATCCCCATCGACCAACACTCTCCTCCGCCTAGCAGAGCTGGTTCTTACCCTCAACAACTTCTCCTTTGACTCCTCCCACTTCCTCCAAACCAGAGGCGTAGCTATGGGCACTCGCATGGGCCCTAGCTACGCCTGCCTCTTTGTCGGGTACGTCGAACAATCCCTGTTCCAGACTTACACTAGCCCCATCCCCGAACTCTACCTCCGCTACATCGACGACTGCATTGGTGCTACCTCTTGCACCCATGCAGAATTCACTGACTTCATACACTTCACCTCCAATTTCCATCCTGCCCTTAAATATACCTGGACTATCTCTGACATCTCCCTCCCGTTTCTGGACCTCACCATCTCCATCACAGGAGACAGACTAGTGACAGACATTTACTACAAACCCACCGACTCGCACAACTATCTGGACTACACTTCTTCCCACCCGGTCCCCTGCAAAAAGTCTATCCCCTAATCCCAATTCCTCCGTCTACGCCGTACAGGTGTAGGTTAATTGGCTGGGTAAATGTAAAAATTGTCCCTAGTGGGTGTAGGATAGTGTTAATGTACGGGGATCGCTGGGCGACACGGACTTGGTGGGCCGAAAAGGCCTGTTTCCGGCTGTATATATATGAAATATGAAATATGAAAAAATCTGCGCCCGGGATGAGGTGTTTCACACTAGGGCTTCCGAGATGTCCTCGTTCTTCAGAAAACGGGGCTTCCCCTCCTCCATTATAGATGAGGCTCTCACTAGGGTCTCTTCTACATCCCGCAGCTCCGCTCTTGCTCCCCCTCCCCCCACTCGCAACAAGGACAGGATCCCCCTCGTTCTCACCTTCCACCCCACCAGCCAGCGGATCCAACATATCATCCACCAACATTTCCGTCACCTACAACGGGACCCCACCACTGGCCATATCTTCCCATCCCCTCCCCTCTCTGCGTTCCGCAGAGACCGTTCCCTCCGTAACTCCCTGGTCCACTCGTCCCTTCCTACCCAAACCACCCCAACCCCGGGCACTTTCCCCTGCAACCGCACGAGATGCAACACCTGTCCCTTTACCTCCCCCCTCAACTCCATCCAAGGACCCAAACAGTCTTTCCAGGTGAGACAGAGGTTCACCTGCACCTCCTCCAACCTCATCTATTGCATCCGCTGCTCTAGATGTCAACTTATTTATATCGGCGAAACCAAGCGCAGGCTCGGCAATCGCTTCGCTGAACACCTGCGCTCGGTCCGCATTAACAAAACTGATCTCCCGGTGGCCAAGCACTTTAACTCCCCCTCCCATTCCCAGTCTGACCTTTCTGTCATGGGCCTCCTCCAGTGTCATAGTGAGGCCCGCCGGAAATTGGAGGAGCAGCACCTCATATTTCGCCTGGGCAGTTTGCAGCCCGGTGGTATGAACGTCGACTTCTCCAACTTCAGATAGCTCCTCTGTCCCTCCCTTCCCCTCCTCCTTCCCAGATCTCCCTCTATCTTCCTGTCTCCACCTATATCCTTCCTTTGTCCCGCCCCCCTGACATCAGTCTGAAGAAGGATGTCGACCCGAAACGTCACCCATTCCTTCTCTCCCGAGATGCTGCCTGACCTGCTGAGTTACTCCAGCATTTTGTGAATAAATCGATTTGTACCAGCATCTGCAGTTATTTTCTTATATCAACCAGGGTTTTCTGCTTCCATCCATTTTCAAACGTTATTTTAGAATATTGAAACCTAATATGATGGATTGCTTTCGAGATGAATATTTATTACAAATAACCACTGGTCTCTTGTCCATAATTTTCTCAAATAATATTGATAATGAATGTCTCATAACTTTTTAAAGTAATAAAACTAAAGCAAATTCAATTAATTATCAGCCTTCTATTTAATCTTGCTCATTAACCTGTTTTATGCTGAGGACTTCCAGTCTCAAACTCAAACTGATCAAGTTGGTTGTCCCTAATAATCTCCCTGCTTTTCTTCTGAATTATTAAGGAGCTGAGAAATGGGTTAAAAAATTTCAAATGTCAATACACAACCTGAGGTTAAAGTTTAAAAAAAAGTTATTGTCAGCGTGTAGCGTGTTGATAAAGGCAAGGAGCCAGGTATTTTGGGAAGGTATATTTATTGGTTCGTGGGTCTCAGACGGGTCTAGTCTGCCGGAATGGCTTGGCGCCCAAACCTTGTCCTTTTATACCTGAGTCCAGGACCGCCTCCCGGGACTGGTCCATTCCCGTGCCGAGGGGTCGGTAGTAGTATGGCCCGACCCTTGGGAGCCGCCACAGTACCCCCCCCCAGATCCGGAGGCACGAAACGCACTGGTGGTCGCACAACCCGACCGGACCGCGTACGGTAATCGGTTGACAGAGGGGCCGGCGGAGGCACAGTTGGAGAGACAGGCGGTGGGACCCGCAAAGGGGGGCGACCTCGTGGCCGAGGCTGGGCCACCCGTACCGGTTGGTCGATGTCTAAGTGGGCCGGCTTCAGGCGGTCAATTGACACGGCCTCCGGCCGGCCCCCCATGTCCAAAACAAAGGTTGTCTGCCCGTGCTCCAGCACCCGGTACGGGCCTTCATACGGCCTCTGGAGTGGCGCCTGGTGGGCGTCACGGCGCAGGAACACAAAGGCGCAGTCCTGGAGGGCCGATGGCACGTAAGGGCGGAATGTCCCATGGCGGGACGTCGGCACGGGTGCGAGCTTGCCAACTCGCTCTCGGAGGCGATGTAGGGTGGATGAGGGCGGTTCCTCTCGCCCCGGCAACGAGGGCACGAACTCCCCGGGCACCGTGAGCGGAGACCCGTAGACGAGCTCCGCTGAGGATGAAGCCAGGTCTTCCTTGGGGGCAGTCCGGATGCCCAGCAAAACCCATGGTAGCTCGTCCATCCAGTCGGGGCCGGCGAGTCGCGCCTTCAGCGCTGCCTTCAGCTGCCGGTGGAACCTCTCCACCAAGCCGTTTGCCTGCGGGTGATAGGCCGTGGTGTGGTGCAGCCGCACGCCCAACAGGTGGGCCATGGCCGACCACAGCTCGGAGGTGAACTGTGGCCCCCGGTCCGATGAGATGACCACCGGCACACCAAAGCGAGCAATCCAGTGCGCGGCCAACGCACGAGCGCATGTGGCTGTAGATGTATCAGCCAGTGGTATGGCCTCCGGCCACCGCGTGAAGCGGTCCACCACCGTGAAGAGGTGGGTGATGCCCCGGGACGGCGGGAGCGGGCCCACAATGTCCACGTGCAGGTGGTCGAAACGGCGGCAGGGTAGACCGATCCCTTGGAGTGGCGCCCGGACGTGGCGTTGAATTTTCGACGTCTGGCACGGAATGCAGGTGCGGGCCCATTGGCCAACCTGCTTGCGCAGACCATGCCACATGAACCGCGCAGCTACCAAGGAGATCGTTGCCCGGATGGATGGGTGAGCCAGCCCGTGGACCACGTCGAACACCCTCCTGCGCCACGCGGCCGGGACGATGGGGCGCGGCTGACCTGCCGACACATCGCAAAGTATCGTCGTCGCTCCGGGGCCGAGGGGAACATCCTCAAGGTGGAGGCCAGAGATGGCAGTCCGGTAGGCGGGCATCTCCCCGTCCGTTAGTTGGGCCTCCGCCAGGGCAGAATAATCAATGCCGGGTGCCACTTCTAACACGGCATTGATGGCGGGGCGAGACAATGCGTCGGCCACCCGGTTTTCCTTCCCCTCGATAAAGCGGATGGAGGTGGTAAATTCGGATATGTAGGCCAACTGGCGCTGCTGTCGGGCGGACCATGGGTCGGAGACCTTTGCCAGGGCGAAAGTGAGCGGCTTGTGGTCCGTGTAAGCGGTGAACGGGCGGCCCTCCAGAAAATAGCGGAAGTGACGAACGGCCAGGTACAGGGCGAGGAGCTCGCGGTCGAAAGCGCTGTACTTCTTCTGGGCGTTGTCGAGGTGCCGGCTGAAGAAGGCCAGGGGGCGCCACCCCCCGTCCGTGAGTTGCTCCAGTACGCCACCAACCGCCAACTCTGAGGCGTCCACCGTAAGGGCTGTCGGGGCATCCTCCCGTGGGTGAACAAGCAGCACAGCCAGAGCCAGGGCCTCCTTCGCGCCGTCAAAGGCTGCTACGGCCTCGTCGGTCCACACGACGGTCTTACGCTTGCCCGCCAGCAGCTCGTATAGCGGCCGCATGATGTGGGCCGCGGATGGCAGGAACCGGTGATAAAATGCCACCATGCCGACGAACTCCTGCAGGCCACGCACCGAGGACGGACGGGGAAACCGGCGGATGGCGTCTACTTTGTCCGGCAGGGGAACCGCTCCTTGCGAGGACACACGGTGGCCGAGAAAGTCGATGGTGGCCACGCCAAAGCGGCACTTGGCGAGGTTTATGGCCAACCCGTGTTCGCTGAGCCGCTGGAAAAGCTGCCGGAGGTGAGCACAGTGCTCCTGCCGCGAGCGGCTGGCTACCAAGATGTCGTCGAGGTAGACGAACAGGAAATCCAACCCGCGACAAACGCCGTTCATTAATCGTTGGAATGACTGGGCGGCGTTCTTGAGGCCGAACGGCATCCGTACGAACTCGTAGAGTCCGAACGGCGTGATGATTGCCGTCTTGGGTACATCCTCCGGGTGGACCGGGATCTGGTTGTAACCTCGCACCAGATCCACCTTTGAAAATATCGTGGCCCCAGCCAAATGGGCGTTGAAGTCCTGGATGTGGGGCACGGGGTATCGGTCCTCGGCGGTAGCGACGTTCAGCCGCCGATAATCCCCGCAAGGCCTCCAGCCCCCGTTTGCCTTGGGGACCATGTGGAGTGGAGATGCCCATGGGCTGTTGGAAGGGCGGACGATCCCCAAGGACTCCATCGTACGGAACTCCTGTCGTGCCAGGCGTAGTTTCTCAGGCGGGAGTCGGCGTGCTCGTGCGTGGAGGGGTGGGCCGGTAGTCGTGATGTAATGGTACACCCCATGCTTGGGGGTCGATGACCGGAATTGCGGGGCCATAATATCCGGAAAGTCCGCCAGCACCCGAGCGAAATGGGAGTCCACGGACGACAGCGGGCGTATAACGGGGTCATTCAGCCGCAACGCGATGGGCTCCATCGTGGCGGAGTGGACCAAGCGCTGCTGCCTGACGTCCACGAGGAGAGAATGAGCCCGCAGAAAGTCGGCCCCGAGCAACGGCTGGGAGACGTCGGCGATCGTAAACAGCCACGTAAAATGACTGGCGCCGAAAACTATGTGGACCGTGCGGACGCCATACGTCTGGATAATGCTCCCATTTGCCGCGGTGAGGATGGGCCCCCGCTTCCCAGAACGAATGTCCAGCGGCGAAGGGGGCAGGACGCTCAGCTCCGCCCCGGTATCCACGAGGAAGCGGCTCCCGGACCGCCGATCCCAGGCGAAGAGGCGGTGAATCTGGCCGGCCACCGCAGGGACTATTGGTAGCCGGCCCCGGCGTTTCCCGGAAATGTGCACGGCTGGCGGCATTGTCGGGCTGCCGCACCCCAGCGCTGGTGGTAATAACACCAGTACCTCTTGCTGGTGCTGGCTGGAGCCTGCTGATGTGGGACTGCAGGTGCACGACCCGCAATGGCCACCGGGGGCGATCTCGCAGGCCTCCGAGACGTAGCTGTCACTCCTTCCACAGCTCCCCCGCCCGACCGGAGAAAATCGGGCGCTTCTCGAGTGACGTTTAGCGCACTGACGTCATCACGGCGCGCCGCCCACAGCGCGTCCGCGCGCCTGCCGAGGGCCCGGGTGTCTTCCCAGGAGACGTCGGTGAGCTGCAGGCGAATGTCGGCCGGCAGCAGGTGCAGGTATGTATACTCGAACATCAGGCACGGTCTGTGCCCGTCGAGCAGCGCGACCATCTCCTTCAGGAGGCTAGATGGGCGCCGGTCACCGAGGCCTGGCATGTGGAGGAGCCTTTCGGCCCGCTCCATTCGGGTTAGCCCGTAGGTTTGGAGCAGCAGCTCCTTAAGGGCTTTATATTTACCGTCGGCCGGTGGGTCCTGGAGGAACTCCGTTACCTCTTCGGCCGCGTCCTGGTCAAGGGCTCCCACCAGGTGGAAAAACCGGGTGTCATCCCTTGTGATGCCCTTCAGCTGGAACTGGGCCTCCGCTTGGTAAAACCAAATGCGAGCCCGGGTGGTCCAGAAGGTCGGGAGCTTGATTCCTACCGCGTCGACAGCTGGGGCCTGGTCGGTCTGCGAGCCGGACGGGCGGTCGAATTCTGTTTCTTCGTCCATCCTAATGAATGGACCGTCGAGGTCACCAATGTAGCGTGTTGATAAAGGCAAGGAGCCAGGTATTTTGGGAAGGTATATTTATTGGTTCGTGGGTCTCAGACGGGTCTAGTCTGCCGGAATGGCTTGGCGCCCAAACCTTGTCCTTTTATACCTGAGTCCAGGACCGCCTCCCGGGACTGGTCCATTCCCGTGCCGAGGGGTCGGTAGTAGTATGGCCCGACCCTTGGGAGCCGCCACAAGCGCACAATATGAACATTAGTGCGAGTTACTGTTTGGGTTTGATTTTTTTAGCTTTAAACAATAAGGACTGAAATAGCTGGAATGCAACTATTGCATGCAAGCCACCTTTACAGCATCGAGTTGTTAGATGCTTTTGAAAATTATGTGCAATGCATTTAAAAAAAGACCATTTAGCCATTATCCTTGATGAAAATCTTTAGCTATAACAATACCTAGGTTTGAATGTGTTGTTTACTTTGATGATGACAAGAATAATAATGGGAAAAGCTAACCCTCTAATTCAGGTAGGATTCTGGTAAACCTCCTCTGCACCCTCTCCGAAGCTTCCATATCTTTCGTGTAATGGGGCGACCGGAACTGCACGCAATAGTCCAAATGTGGCCTCACCAAAGTCCTACAGAGCTGCATCATGACTTCCTGACTCTGTGCCCAATGCCACTAGCAATGAAGGCAAGCATGCCATATGCCTTCTTTACCACTCTATCTACTTATGTGGCAACCTTTAGTGAGTTATGAATTTGGACTCCAAGATTCCTCTGCACGTCAATGCTCTCCTTACATTCAACCTCCCAAAATTCAACACCTCGCACTTGCATCTCCATCTCCTATTTCTCTCCCCATTTCTGCAGCTGAACTCTATCCTGCTGTACCTTCTGACAACCTTTCTCGCTGTCTGCAACTCCTCCAATTTTGTTGCAGTCAGCAAACTTACCAACCTATCTACATTTTCATCTAGGTCATTTATATATACCATTGAATCCTTGAATGGGCAACCCCTATCTTTGAGCTAGTGTCACCGTGGTCAAGCAGCCTCTGTAATACATTTTCAATTTTGTTCACTTACAATATACAACTGTACAACATAGGAGCAAGCTACATGGCCCACAATGACTGTAGCGACCATGATGCCAATTGAAACTACTCTCTTCTGCTTAAACATGGTACATTCCCTCCATTCCCTGTAGATTCTTGTGCCTGCCTCAATGCCTCTTAAATGTTACTATTGTATCTGCAACCCCTTGAGCCATGAAGGTAAGTATGTTGCAATACTTCTTTACCACTCTACCTACTTGTATTGCTGTTTACCCGGTTTTCAGGGAGCTGTGAACTTACATCTCAATATCCCGCTGCACATCAATGCTGTTAAGAGTCTCGCCCTTTATTATATACTTTCTCTTTACATTGGCTCCCAAATTTGACTTGACATTGAACTTCCTGACATTTAAATGATGGACATCAAGTGGCTGTGCGTTTAATGCACAGGTAATGCAGTGCTCCAGTCACAATAATATATTATTTTCTCTTTGAATCAATTTATTATTATTTTACAAATATAACTGTAGTAGTAAGTCTTGCCAATTTTTGATTGCATGTAATGTCGAATGAAATGCAAATTCTGAGCATGCAAAGAATGATATTGGGAAATGTGAAATCATCTGTACAATTTTCAAAGCTTTTTATCGTAACATTTTTAGTGATTGCAAATTCGAACTCTTCCCCGTAGCCTCCCAAGTGGACCCGCTGTTTTGATGCATTTTCTGAGTCCAACTGTGAGAACATTTAGTATAAGAAGATAACTGCAGATGCTGGTACAAATCGAAGGTGTTTATTCACAAAATGCTGGAGTAACTCAGCAGGTCAGGCAGCATCTCGGGAGAGAAGGAATGGGTGACGTTTCAGGTCGAGACCAATCTGAAGAAGGGTCTCGACCCGAAACGTCACCCATTCCTTCTCTCCCGAGATACTGCCTAACCTGCTGAGTTACTCCAGCATTTTGTGAGAACATTTAGCTCAATACTCATATTGCAGAAACAAGAGCTGAGTAATTTTCAACTATCTTTGCACAGAGAATTATTCAGAGATGACAACCATTGGAAATGGAAATATTAAATGGAAGCATTTTTATATGCATTAATAATTACAAAATAGTAATATTCTATCTCAACTAATGCTGCTTATAATGGATCTCGAGTGGACTTCCAGTTCTTTTGAGTCTTTAGTTCAACAGGTGTAAAAAAAATGTTGATTTAAAAAAAAAAGACTAGCACTACTGAGCAGGTAGGATAGTTCCTTGAATATTCTGTGTTTCAGAAATATGTACAATTGGAAAGGGAATTCTTAAAAAAAAGTCTAATTTCCCTTACTATTAACCGTAAGTCTGCCTCAGGTTATCAGGCAGGTCTGCTTACAATGCCACAGTGTTTTGTTGAATCAGTACGGGTAAAAGAAAGCAAGTGTAGGAAGGAGCAGCAGATACTAGTTTAAACCGAAGAGAGGCACAAAAAGCTGGAGTATCTCAACAGGTCAGGCAGCATCTCTGGAGAAAAGGAATAGGTGACATTTTGGGTTGAAACCCTTCATCAGCTGCACCCACTAGGCATTAAATGAATTGACACATTAACATTTAGAAATTAAGTTTTGTTGGAATCATGATTTAAAATTTTAGTAAAAGATACCAGGGGAATATGAGACAAAAAAAAATATCTTAGTTTGAGAACAATTAATTGCTACCTCTAAGAGTGGGGGAAACAGAATCAATGAGTGCCTTCAAAAAAGAATTGATTTGTTGGATAGCACAAGGGACAATAATTGGAGGGCAAGAAGACATAAATTCATTGAATTGAATGGTCTAATTTGTGTTACAACTATTCTGATTCTTTTACTTAACATGATGTACCTGGTCAACATAAGCATCAGGTTGCTACCATAAATAAATAATTAAAGCAACCTTATTCAAACATAATCCTCCTCGCTAGAACAATAGACACTTAACATTTCTCATTTGCTGTGTGACAATTAAAGAAATATTGAAAAGCAAAATGAAAAGTTAGATGAACAATCCTGCCAATTATTTAAAAAAATAACCAATTTTTCATTGTATGTATTAGTTTACAACTGCAATTAAGTTTTAACTTACATTAAAAGCATCAATGTACTTAAGAGCCCATTTCCAAACATCAATTCACATTCAAATGTATTTTGACCAACCTTCCACCGAATTTCATTGATTATTTTACATGACACAATAAAAATGAGTGGCTGAGATATTCATTTTGCTTAAAATGATGTTACATTTTGCAAGTGGCTCAAAGAAACATATGGTCTGTTAATCAGCATTGTAAAATAACTTATTATTTTGATAAATAATAGTAAGTACTTTGAAATACACAGTCAGATTAGAAATTGTCTTCAAATATTATTATCTATTTATTACACATATTTAAAATCCTGAACCACTAAAAGAAAAGAAAACACTCACATAACAGTCACCTTCCAGCATCTTGGGTTATGTTGCAGCATTAGAGTTCTGATGAGGAGTGACCCTATTTATGCACAGCAGTCACAGATAGGCTTGCTTGATTTCCAGTCATTCGTTGTTTGCAAAAGGTAGACCTATCTAATACTGGTGGGTGGTGCCAGTGTTTACAATTCAGCACTGCCTACTTACTGTCCTAATAATATTACGCAATTAGAACAAATGAAACCCAGTGGAGTTTATTATCAAATGCACGTATGGTGAGGTGCAGATACAATGAAAATCTTGTTTGCAGCAGCTTCACAGGCACATAGACTCATACAGCACACAAAAAAACAAAATTATACATAAATAATACAAGTCAGTGAAAGGAAAGAGACTACAAAAACAAGACATTAGTGCAAAAAAACATTAGAAATCAAGTCACCAAATTGTGGTTCATTGTATTCTATTGGTGAGGTAAGATTGGGGTTGTGCAGGTTGTTTGAAGAACCTGATAGTTGTAGGAAAGTAACTGTTCTGAACCTGGTGGTGTGGGACTTCAGGACTTAGTACCTCCTGCCTGATGGTAGCAGTAGAAAAGGGCTTTCTGTGGGATCCCTGAAGTTAGAGACAGCCTTCTTGAGTCAGTGTAACGTGTAGATGCTTTTGATGGTGGGGAGGTTGTTCTGATGATGGACTGGGGTGAGTCTGCTCTCTGCACCACTGTCTGAGGTATCTTGCATTCCTGTGCATTGGAATGGCCAAACCAGTCTAAAATGCAACCAGTCAGGATACTTTTTACAGTGCTTCTGCAGATGTTTGTTGAACTATTCAGTGACTATTCAGTGCAGAATATCTTAATAGACAATAGACAATAGGTGCAGGAGTAGGCCATTCAGCCCTTCGAGCCAGCACCGCCATTCAATGCGATCATGGCTGATCACTCTCAATCAGTACCCCGTTCCTGCCTTCTCCCCATACCCCCTCACTCCGCTATCCTTAAGAGCTCTATCCAGCTCTCTCTTGAAAGCATCCAACGAACTGGCCTCCACTGCCTTCTGAGGCAGAGAATTCCACACCTTCACCACTCTCTGAGTGAAAAAGTTCTTCCTCATCTCCGTTCTAAATGGCCTACCCCTTATTCTTAAACTGTGGCCCCTTGTTCTGGACTCCCCCAACATTGGGAACATGTTTCCTGCCTCTAATGTGTCCAATCCCCTAATTATCTTATATGTTTCAATAAGATCCCCCCTCATCCTTCTAAATTCCAGTGTATACAAGCCCAATCGCTCCAGCCTTTCAACATACGACAGTCCCGCCATTCCGGGAATAAACCTAGTGAACCTACGCTACACGCCCTCCATAGCAAGAATATCCTTCCTCAAATTTGGAGACCAAAACTGCACACAGTACTCCAGGTGCGGTCTCACCAGGGCCCGGTACAACTGTAGAAGGACCTCTTTGCTCCTATACTCAACTCCTCTTGTTACGAAGGCCAACATCTTTACAATTCTAAGAAAGTAGAAGCACTGACATGCTGTTTTTGTGACTCGATCTATGTGTTGGGCTCAGGGCAGGTCATCAAAATTACCAACTTCTACAGATATGCCATAGAAAGCATTTTATTGGGATGCCTCACAGCCTAGTTTGAGGACAGCTTCATCCAAGATCACAAGAAATTGCAGAGAGTTGTGGATGGAGACCAGACCATAACGCAAACCAACCTCCCTTCCATTGACTCCATCCACACTTCACATTGCCTTAGTAAGGCAACAAGCAAAATCGAGGACCAGTCTCACCTCGTTCACTTCCTCTTCCAACAGGCAAGTGGTACAGAAGTTTGAAAACACATATCTCCACATTCAGGTACAGTTTCTTCCCAGTTATTATCTGGCAACTGAACCATCCTCTTACCAGCTAGAGAGCGGTCCTGACCTTCCATCTATCTCACAGGAGACCTTTGAACTAACATTCATCGGATTTTATTGGACTTTACCTTGTATTAAATGCTGTACCCTTTATCCTGTATCTTTGTACTGTTCCCTAAAGAATGAGGGCATCTTGGAAGTCTTGGGCGCAGATGCGGAATAGACAGAGCAATTGGGAGTAGGGGATAGAGTCTTTGCAGGAGGCAGGGTGGGAAGAAGTGTAGTCTAGATAGTTGTGGAAGTCAGTAGGTTTATAATAAACATCAGTCGATGGTCTCCTGTTATGGAGACAGTGAGAGCAGGTGATATGAGGGTCTTAGGTTCAGATGGGTTCTTATGTAGACCTGATTGATGTAGTGTATTCAAAGAAGGTGAGTATGAATTATGCAACCCATTGTATAATGATTAGGATGATCTGATGAAACGCTTAAAAGAATTATGTCGGGATGGTGCTCAGAGTTGAGGACTGATGAGTTGAGTGGAAGAGGATGAAGTCGTGGAAAGTGGACTGTAAAAAAGAGTAAAAGGGATTAACAGCCAAAACCACAGGATGTGGTTGCCAGAGTTGGGTCTATATAACAGTCGGACTCATCGACCACTTGAAATGTGGCTGATCTCCTTTGCTTTTCAAGTTAAACCAGGCGTCATTACAATGTACCCACAGAAATAAATGGAAAGAAATGGCTGTCCAAATAACAGGAAGTATAATATTTTTTTGATTTAAACCAGTTAATTCAAATGTGCCTAATTAGTTTTAAGATGTATTTAGGCTAATTTTAATCTAAAAAATAATTACCTTTTAAAAATATTATTTTTGAATGTTCAATTTTCAAAGGCCTTCACAGACATTTAATCACTGCGACAGCTTTAACAATGAGGTAGCATGGCCCAGTATCTTACGGCTATCTGAACTATTCTAGAGATAGTCCTGTCCACTTGCACTTAGAAAAATTCTGCACAATTCTGGGCCTTGCGAATCACCAACAAAATACATCTCTGTTAGTCTGAAACATTCAAAACCAACCGACAAATCTCACAGCAGATCAACATATAAAAATAATTACAAATGAAGTAATACAGCACAGTGGTGCAGCTGGTAGAGCTGCCGCCTCATGGTGACAGAAACATGTGTTCAATCCTGAGCTCGGGTGCTGCTTGCGTGGAGTTTGCATGTCCTCCCTGTGACTGCGTGGGTATCAGAGAACATAGAACAGTACAGCACAGGAATGGGCCCTTTGGGTCGCAATGCTTGTTCCGAACATGATGCCAAGTTGAACTGATCTCTTCCGGATGCTCTGGTTTCCTCCCATATCCCAAAGACGTGTAGGTTTGTAGGTTGATTGGCCTCTGTAAATTGCTCCTGGTATGTAGGGACTGAAGGTGGGGTGACGTTGAACTAGTGTGAATGAGTGATCGATGACTGGTGTAGACTCGGTGGGCTGAAAAGCCTGTTTCCATGCTGCATCTCTAAGCACACACTCAAACACATTAAGATAAATAATACGTTTTTAAGAATAGAGCATGGAAACAACTCGCTGGCCCACCAAGTCCATACTAATCATTGATCACCCATTCACACTTGTTCTATGTTATCCCACTTTCCTACTCACTAGAGACCAATTTTTCGTAAGTCAATGAATCTACAAACCCACATGTCCTTGGGGTGTGGGAGGAAATTTGGCACCTGGAGGAAAGTCACATGGTTACAGGGAGAAGGTGCAAACTCCACACAAACTTGGATGAAGGGATTAAAAGTACCATTAGCAAATTTGCAGATGATATAAAGCTGGGTGGTAGTGTGAGCTGTGAGGAAGATGCTATGAGGTTGCAGGGCGACTTGGACAGGTTGTGTGAGTGGGCGATGCATGGCAGATGCAGTTTAATGTGGATAAGTGTGAGGTTATCCATTTTGGTGGCAAGAATAAGAAGGCAGATTATTATCTGAATGGTGTCAAGTTAGGAAAAGAGAAGGAAAAGACGTACAACGAGATCTGGGTGTCCTAGTGCATCAGTCACTGAAAGGAAGCATGCAAGTACAGCAGGCAGTGAAGAAAGCCAATGGAATGTTGGCCTGCATAACAAGAGGAGTTGAGTATAGGAGCCAAGAGATCCTTCTGCAGTTGTACAGGGCCCTAGTGAGACCGCACCTGGAGTACTGTGTGCAGTTTTGGTCTTCAAATTTGAGGAAGGATATTCTTGTTATTGAGGGCATGCAGCGTAGGTTTACTAGGTTAATTCCTGGAACGGTGGGACTGTCATATGTTGAAAGACTGGAGCGGCTAGGCTTGTATACAATGGAATTTAGAAGGATGTGAGGGGATCTTATCGAAACGTATAAGATTATTAAGGGGTTGGACACGTTAGAGGCAGGAAACATGTTCCCAATGTTGGGGGAGTTCAGAACCAGGGGCCACAGTTTAAGAATAAGGGGTAGGCCATTTAGAATGGAGTTGAGGAAAAACTTTTTCACTCAGAGAGTTGTAAATCTGTGGAATTCACTGCCTCAGAAGGCAGTGGAGGCCAATTCTCTGAATGCATTCAAGAGAGAGCTAGATAGAGCTCTTAAGGATAGCAGAGTCAGGGCGTATGGGGAGAAGGCAGGAACGGGGTACTGATTGAGAATGATCAGCCAGGATCACATTGAATGGTGGTGCTGGCTCAAAGGGCCGAATGGCCTACTCCTGCACCTATTGTCTATTGTCAAACTCCCAAGGTCAGGATCGATCCTGCATCTTTGACACTATGAGGCAGCAGCTCTCGATTAATCCTAGTCCTTTGCAGCCAAATATATATTGTGGAATCAGGCTCTTCAGCCCAACCTATCCATGCCTACCAACAAGACTCATTTACATTAGTCCCATCTGCCTGCATTTGGCCCATATCCCTCTAAACCTATTCTATCCATGTACCTGTCTAGATGTTCCTTGAAAGTTGTAATAGTTCCTGCCGCAACTATCTTCTCTGATCATTTGTTTCATGTACCTACCAACCTTTGTGTAAAAAAGTTGCTCCTCAGATTCCTATTAAATCTTTCCCCCCTCACCTTAAACCTATGTCCTCCGGTTCTTGATTCCCCTCGTCTGGGAAAAGACTCCGTGGATTTACCCTATCTATTCCTTTCATGATCATCTACACATCTGTAAGATTATCCCTCATCCTCCTGCACTCCAAGGCATAAAGCTCTAGCTTGCTCAACCTCTCCCTATCGCTCAGGTCCTCAAGTCCTGGCAACATCTATGTAAATCTTTTCTGCACCCTTTTCCTGTTTAACTAAATTTCTCCATTGAAATGAATGAAGAAGCTGAACCTGAGTCAAGCCAAGTTGCCACAAGTTTTTTGAAAGGATTCTCCATTTAAGGTGCACGAGCACTGTCAAACATCTGTCAAACATCTGACTTACACATTCACACATTTCATATACATCAGTATTAACGTTTTCATTTTAAGACAATCAGTCAAGATTATTTGAGGTATTCCATTTGGATGAAGTTGGTTCTCAGGTAATACAACCCTTCTTAACGAAAAGAGAAAAAAATGCAGGTGCTGGAAATCTGAAATAAAAGCAGAGAAATTTGGAAATACTCAGCAGGTCAGGGTATCAGCCTGAAATGTTAATTCTTTCACTCTTCACAGATGTTGCCTGGCCTGCTGAGTAGTTCCAGTGTGTTCTGCTTTTTACGGCCTGCCTCATGATGCTGACTTACGATATCATAACAAGGCAACCACAAACAGCAGCAGAGCAGCAGAGCATGTACACACTGAGACCATGTATGCACTAGAGGCATTGCTAAGAAAACACCTTGAACGACATTCTTTGCAGCTCACAAGACTGGCTAACTCTAATCTTCTGGGTCATTGCTACATGCTTTGTGCTGGGCAACTTCAGCACCAGAAATGTGAAAATTGTAACACATATTGAAGGTTTTTGGACAGAAAATAGTTTCATTAGTTTCTAGTCTTAGGCAGGTGCAATTTATCGGAAGGAACGATAGTAAAGAATGGGTAGTAAAGAAAGCAAACTCAATGCTAGCATTTATTTCAAGAGGGCTTGTATACAAAAACAGCGACGTAATACTGAGGCTCTATATGCTGGTAAGGCTGCATTTGGAGTATTGTGAGCAATTCTGGGCACCCTATCTGAGGATGGATGTGCTGGCTCTGGAGAGAGGCCAGACGAGGTTTACAAGCATGATCCCAGGAATGAGTAGGTTAACCAATGATGAGCATTTGTCGGCACTGGGCCCGTACTCGCTGGAGTTTAGAAGAATGAGGGGGGACCTCATTGAAACGTACAGAATCGTGAAAGGCTTGGATAGAGTGGAAGTGGAGAGGATGTTTCCTCTAGTGGGGGTGTCTAGGACTAGAGGTCATAGCCTCAGAATTAAAGGAATTAAAGAATTAAAGTTCTTTTAAGAAGGAGATGAGAAGAAATTTCTTTAGTCAGAGGGTGGTGAATCTGTGGAATTATTTATCACAGGAAGCTGTGAAGCCATCAGTGGATATTTTTAAGGCAGATATAGACAGATTACACATTAGTACATGTGTCAGAGGTTATGGGGAGAAGGCAGGAGAATGGGGTTAGGAAGGAGGGATAGATCAGCCATGACTGAATGATGGAGTAGCTTTGATGGGCCGAATGGCCTAATTCTACTCCTATCACTTATGACCTTATGACCTTATGAACGAGTACTGAGAAAGATTTTGGACCTCACCGGTATTGCAAGAAAGCAGGAACTCAAGTGTAAGTACACTGCTATTGAAGAGACCCATTGCCGATAATTCCTTGCTTCATCCTCACCATACTTTACATTGACGGTGGCCTTTCCGAATACACTGCCGAGGTTCTCCCTCAGTTGTTGCTCCATACTTTGTAGCTCCATGACTCCATTTTAATCTGCCTACTCAGAAATCTTGGAAACGCTCAGCAAGTCAAGCAACATCAGTGAAAAGAGAAACAGTTAACATTTCAGCTTGAGGACGCTTCTTCAGAACTGCTGCCCGAGTTGCTGCGTGTTTCAATCAATTTCAGTTTTTGTTTCAGATTTCAAGCATTTACAGTTTTTGATTTTCACTGCAAAATAAAAATGTTAGTTATGAATTGTGTAAGTTTATTTTTAATTAAAAAATTAGAAGAGAATGAATAGTTTTTAGCTGCTAGTGCAACTTCAGTTATGTGAAGATACTGATACATTCCAAATGCTTATTTTAATTTATTTTTCAATAGTGTTCCATTTTAATTCATCATTTCATCGCCAATTTTTCACGAAAAGCGTGGACGAATGTATACCTAAAAAGGGAGGGAGAGAGAAAACGGGGAATTATAGACCAGTTAGCCTGACATCAGTAGTGGGGAAAATGCTAGAGTCAGTTATTAAAGATAGCATCACATTTGGAGAGTGGTGAAATCATCGGACAAAGTCAGCATGGATTTACCAAAGGCAAATCATGTCTGACGAATCTTATAGAATTTTTCGAGGATGTAACTAGTAGAGTGGATAAGGGAGAACCAGTCGATGTGTTATATCTGGACTTTCAGAAGGCCTTCGACAAGGTCCCACATAGGAGATTGGTGTACAAACTTAAAGCACACGGTATTGAGGGTTCAGGGTTGAGGTGGATAGAAAATTGGTTGGCGGACAGGAAGCAAAGAGTAGGAATAAACGGGTCCTTTTCGGAATGGCAGGCAGTGACTAGTGGGGTACCGCAAGGCTCAGTGCTGGGACCCCAGTTATTTACCGTGTATATTAATGATTTGGACGAGGGAATTGAATGCAACATCTCTAAGTTTGCGGATGACACGAAGCTGGGTGGCAGTGTTAGCTGCGAGGAGGATGCTAGGAGGCTGCAGAGTGACTTGGATAGATTAGGCGAGTGGGCAAATGCATGGCAGATGCAATATAATGTGGATAAATGTGAGGTTATCCACTTTGGCGGCAAGAACAGGAAAGCAGAGTATTACCTGAATGGTGACCGATTGGGAGAAGGGGAGATGCAACGTGACCTGGGTGTCATGGTGCACCAGTCATTGAAAGCAAGCATGCAGGTGCAGCAGGCAGTGAAGAAAGCGAATGGTATGCTGGCATTCATAACAAGAGGATTTGAGTTTAGGAGCAGGGAGGTTCTGCTGCAGTTGTACAGGGCCTTGGTGAGACCGCACCTGGAGTATTGTGTGCAGTTTTGGTCTCCTAACCTGAGGAAAGACGTTCTTGCCTTAGAGGGAGTACAGAGAAGGTTCACCAGATTGATCCCTGGGATGGCGGGACTTACATATGAGGAAAGACTGGATAGACTGGGCTTGTACTCGCTGGAATTTAGAAGACTGAGGGGGGATCTTATAGAAACATTTAAAATTCTTAAGGGTTGGAGAGGCTAGATGCGGGAAGATTGTTCCCGATGTTGGGGGAGTCCAGAACCAGGGGTCACAGCTTAAGGATAAGGGGGAAGTCTTTTAGGACCGAGATGAGAAAACATTTCTTCACACAGAGAGTGGTGAGTCTGTGGAATTCTCTGCCACAGAAGGTAGTTGAGGACAGTTCATTGGCTATATTTAAGAGGGAGTTAGATGTGGCCCTTTTTGCTAAAGGGATCAGGGGGTATGGAGAGAAGGCAGGTACAGGCTACTGAGCTGGATGATCAGCCATGATCATATTGAATGGCGGTGCAGGCTCGAAGGGCCGAATGGCCTACTCCTGCACCTATTTTCTATGTTTCTATGTTTCTATGTTTCTAAAAACATTCCAATTCTTCCCCAACCAGAAGTCCTGGATGAACTAGGAGATTTGTAATCAGCTGAAAGCTAGATCTATGGTGTTTAGTCCAGGTGCAATCTTCTGAAGGCCATAGTGAGTCTGAAGAGACAATTCAAGACTGAACTGGAGTCACAGACAGACACTTGACAGCTGTGGCAAGATTTTCACAGTTACTGACAAGGCGAAACTGGGCAACATAAGTGTGGCAGCAATGCATCACTTCCAGGTGAGCTCAGTGCCATTTGTTCAAACTTTAAAATGGAGAACAATGACCCATCTACACAATCACTTATAGCTCCGGATGACTATCGTAAACAAACAAAAATTGGAGGAACAGCCTGCAACCTCGTTATCACCTGTCCCACAGCCAACAATTGACCATTGTTGGCGCCACCTTTCCTTGATCATCATTGCGTTTTGCATATCTTTCATTAATTTGTCCTACGTACCTACTACGGTTCCCTTTCCCCTGACTCTGAGTCTGAAGAAGTCTCAAATGAAACATCACCTATTCCTTCTTTCCAGAGCTGCTGCCTGACCCGCTGAGTTACTCCAGCTTTTTGTTTCTGTCTTCAGTTTAAACCTGCATCTGCAGTTCCTTCCTACACATCCCTCATAGATCTTTTTTGTTTCAGGCTTTGGGGGGGAATCTGTGATATTAAACCATCTTCAGTGTCACTGGCAACAATGTTGATGGATACCCCACTCTCTTCCTCCTCTACATCCTCCTTGTATATTTTCTCTTCATGCAACAATGATTAAGGTGCATTTTCATCTTATCATAATACAGGTGCCTCTCTTTCCCCTGCAACATTGTGTTGTACATCCTCTTATTCTGCACCTGCCTGCTCCGTACCTCTCTCCTGATCCCTTTGTTGTTACTTCCTTGTTATGCATCTTTCTCATTTGATTCTCCCCTCATTACATACAAACCACTGACCGTCATCTCACCTTCTGTCTCCTTTTTCTGTTTGTTTACTTATTTATCTATTTATTTTCTTCTCCATGTTCTAGTAATCCCTGTAAAGCGTCTTTGAGTGTTTGAAAAGTGCTATATAAATGTAATGCATTATTATTATTATTATTAAACTGACCAGTAGCGCAGCGGTAGAGTTGCTGCTTTACAGCGAATGCAGTGCCGGAGACTCAGGTTCGATCCTGACTACGGGTGCTGCACTGTAAGGAGTTTGTACGTTCTCCCCGTGACCTGCGTGGGTTTTCTCCGAGATCTTCGGTTTCCTCCCACACTCCAAAGACGTACAGGTATGTAGGTTAATTGGCTGGGTAAATGTAAAAATTGTCCCTAGTGGGTGTAGGATAGTGTTAATGTACGGGGATCGCTGGGCGGCACGGACTTGGTGGGCCGAAAAGGCCTGTTTCCGGCTGTATATATATGATGAATATGATATGATGAAAATGTCTAGGTGTGCAACTGGGTTTAACCCCGGTCAAAAAACAATTAATTTTAACATCCCCTGCGGTTGCAGGGGCTGTTACCTGGGGTGGGGGTGGTTTGGGTGGGAAGGGATGAGTTAACCAGGGAGTTGCGGTCTCTGCGGAAAGTGAAAGGGATCCCGTAGGAGGTGGCAAAAACGTTGAAGTATTATGTGCTGTATGCAACGGCTAATGGGGTGAAAGGTGAGGACTAGGGCGACCCTGTCCCTGGTGCGACTGGGGAGGAGGGTAAAACTCTATCCAAATTGGTAGCAGTGCTACTACCAACTCTTGTTCCACTACCATATCAATAGGACCAGGTGACCAAAACTTACCGCTGCATCTCGAAGCAGAATGATATTTGGAATAAAGGTATCCATGCAGGAGGACTGACAGGATCAATATTGCAATGCACCAACACCAGCAGCACTGAGAGGCTAAGTGTTTCAATAGATTGCATGCTTGAGTCTTTTAACAATCCTCTGGATCCCAGGAGAGAAATTATTTCAATTTTCAGGGAAGTTATCTGGACTGATGCTGAGGTTGACCACAACCATCCTACATGAAATCTGAGTGGCTATTATCTCCAGTGTCATTTTAATTGGCCAGACCACACTCCATCCGGAGAGCACGGTGGGCATGAAAACCAGGCTGCAGAAGGCGAGAGATGGGAACTTAAGAGAATGGGGTCCAACACTCAACTAAATGGTCAGGTGGGAGTACTGGGTCTGCCCATTGGGGACGATACCACAGTTCATGCTGCTTCAGAAAAGCAGCCAACATAATCATGGACCATTTACATCATTCCCTCTTCTCCCCTTTGCTGTCAAACAGAACATACAAAAGCTTGAAAACATAAACCACCAATTTGAGGAACAGCTACTTCCCCACTGTTATCAGACTGATAAGTGGTTGTCTCGGAAGATAATGGTGTAGTCCTGATCTACAAAATTACCTTATTGCGGCCTTTGAACGTCTTACTCGCACTTTCTCTGTAGTTGTAATGCTGTAATGCTATATTCTGCCGCCTAGTGTTTCCCTTTGCACGATCTATTGTACTTGTATATGACTTGATTTACTCACGTATAGTATGATTTGACTGGATAGCATGCAAATAAGGTGTCTCTCTGTATGTCATGATAACAAACCACTGCCAACGCCGTTATCAAAGAAACATCACCAATGTCACAAAGCTCACGGACAAGGCTCAATTTTTTTACAAGTCATATACAAGTACAATAGATCATGCAAAGGGAAACACTAGACTGCAGAATATAGCATTACAGCATTACAACCACAGAGAAAGTGCGAGTAAGACGTTCAAACGCCGCAATGAGGTAATTTTGTAGATCAGGACTACACCATTATCTTCCGAGACAACCACCTATCAGTCTGATAACAGTGGGGAAGTAGCTGTTCCTCAAATTGGTGGTTTATGTTTTCAAGCTTTTGTATGTTCTGTTTGACAGCAAAGGGGAGAAGAGGGAATGATGTAAATGGTCCATGATTATGTTGGCTGCTTTTCTGAAGCAGCATGAACTGTGGTATCGTCCCCAATGGGCAGATCCAGTACTCCCACCCGACCTTTTAGTTGAGTGTTGGACCCCATTCTCTTAAGTTCCCATCTCTAGCCTTCTGCAGCCTAGTTTTCATGCCCACCGTGCTCTCCGGATGGAGTGTGGTCTGGCCAATTAAAATGACACTGGAGATAATAGCCACTCAGACTTCATGTAGGATGGTTGTGGTCAACCTCAGCATCAGCCCAGATAACTTCCGTGAAAATTGAAATAATGTCTCTCCTGGGATCCAGAGGATTGTTAAAAGTAGGAGAGATTTGGATGGAGGGATGCCGGGCCCGCAGGAGAGGTTTGGATGGAGGGTTGCCGGGCCCACAGGAGAGGTTTGGATGGAGGGTTGCCGGGCCCACAGGAGAGGTTTGGATGGAGGGTTGCCGCGCCCGCAGGAGAGGTTTGGATGGAGGGTTGCCGGGCCCGCAGGAGAGGTGTTGACCCAACGGGGGTTGCCGGGCCCGCAGAAGAGGTTTGGGCACAACTGGTCCAAGCCCGGCTATTGCAAAATAAAAATCCACTAACTTGGACATTCCGGCTTTAAGGAATCTCTATCATGGTTGCTCCCATTTAACAGCACAAGAACCTGCCTTGTGTTCACAGTCAACAGCTGCCCGCAGAGCTCTCAGCTGCCACCTCATTCCTGGCCTGTCTGGGAAATAGGTTGGTGCTGCTAACGAGCCTGTCCTTTAGCACACACACAGGCATCAGAGAGGAAAGAAAGGGAGGGGAGGGCCATTGTGGCAGGGGAAGGTGTATTTTTTTAAATTAAAAAAACAACTTTATTCACAATTTTAAATATATAGAAAACCCTTGTTTTTACAGACCTCTTTATAACGGATTTCCGTTTAATTGGACTGACCGACCGACCGACCTTCCCTGCCGGGCTGGGCTGCTGACACCACCCCGGCCCATGCAGCCTCTCTGGCCTCTCTGGCCGCTCCTGCCACTGCACTACCCCGGCCGCCTCCAGCACCACCACTACCAGAAACACAGCCGCCCCGGCTGCTCCCATCATCACCATCATCGCCATCACCACCACTATCACCACTACCATCACCACCCTCACCACCACCACCACTATCACCACTACCATCACCACCCTCACCACCACCACCACCATCACCACCACCTCCAGCACCACCACTACCAGAAACACTGCCGCCCCGGCTGCTCCTGTTAAATCAAATTCTTTACCTTCAGTCTGAATAATCACACGTGATACTGGATTAGCACATCAGATTTATTCCACCATGGGGTTCTTCCCGAGAAGATCTCCAGACACAACACTAGTGTCTGAAGAGACCTCAACTCAGGGCAGGGGAAGAACAACTTCTCCACGATTGTTTACTTTTTTATACAGAAAAAGAGAGGTGTGACAAAAAGAAATCAAGGACCAATTACACATCTAATACAATGACCAATTACACATCTAATACAATTTCCATGGTTACAGAGAAGACAAAATCATTGATACAGGTCACATGCTCAAAAACCAAACCATTAATATAAGTCACATGTATTTAGAGAAACGCATCAATTTACCTAGCGTGGATTCAAACTTTTCCTACTTTCACACGCACCCAAATAAGGAGTTGCTAATAAGAAAGAAACTTTCTTATCTCTATAGACGAGCAATCTCGCAGCTGCATGACCTTGCTTTACTGTTTCAATACACAGTACTCGCAGTCAGACAGAGTGGGAGAGGACAATAGCCCATCTCTTCTGTACACTCCTTATCACTCGTAAAGGGACAAACACATTCTGTTCCCAAGGATAACATTTCTGCCACAAGCATCCATCTTACTGCTTTCCACTAAAATAAGCATCCATTTTATATTAGCTAAAACAACAAAAGAAACCATCTTTACTACAACAAAATATAATATCTCTAATTGACTATACCAGCTAATAGCATAGATTCTCATTCCCTCCTTTTATCATTCTATGATAACTATCAAAGCTTAAAACAATAAATCACCTTAAACACTTCAAGAGTAAAACAACGCCTTCATATTACCTCAGGTGGATAGAAAACAAACTAAGTACAACCAACCCTCTAAATATAATCAAATCAAACTTCTAATCAAATCAAACTTCTAAATATAATCAAATCAAACTTCTAATCAAATCAAACTTCTAAATATAATCAAATCAAACTTCAAAATATAATCAAATCAAACTTCAAACTTCTAATCAAATCAACTTCAAACTTCAACTTCTAATCAAATCAAACTTCAAACTTCAACTTCTAATCAAATCAAACTTCAACTTCTAATCAAATCAAACTTCAAACTTCAACTTCTAATCAAATCAAACTTCAACTTCTAATCAAATCGAACTTCAACTTCTAATCAAATCAAACTTCAAACTTCAACTTCTAATCAAATCAAACTTCAACTTCTAATCAAATCAAACTTCAAACTTCTAATCAAATCAAACTTCAACTTCTAATCAAATCAAACTTCAAACTTCTAATCAAATCAAACTTCAAACTTCAACTTCTAATCAAATCAAACTTCAACTTCTAATCAAATCAAACTTCAAACTTCAACTTCTAATCAAATCAAACTTCAAACTTCAACTTCTAATCAAATCGAACTTCAACTTCTAATCAAATCAAACTTCAAACTTCTAATCAAATCAACTTCAAACTTCAACTTCTAATCAAATCAAACTTCAAACTTCAACTTCTAATCAAATCAAACTTCAAACTTCAACTTCTAATCAAATCAAACTTCAACTTCTAATCAAATCAAACTTCAAACTTCAACTTCTAATCAAATCAAACTTCAACTTCTAATCAAATCAAACTTCAACTTCTAATCAAATCAAACTTCAAACTTCTAATCAAATCAAACTTCAACTTCTAATCAAATCAAACTTCAAATTCTAATCAAATCAAACTTCAACTTCTAATCAAATCAAACTTCAAACTTCTAATCAAATCAACTTCAACTTCTAATCAAATCGAACTTCAACTTCTAATCAAATCAAACTTCAAACTTCAACTTCTAATCAAATCAAACTTCAACTTCTAATCAAATCAAACTTCAAACTTCTAATCAAATCAACTTCAACTTCTAATCAAATCGAACTTCAACTTCTAATCAAATCAAACTTCAACTTCTAATCAAATCAAACTTCAAACTTCTAATCAAATCAACTTCAAACTTCAACTTCTAATCAAATCAAACTTCAAACTTCAACTTCTAATCAAATCAAATCAAACTTCTAAATATAATCAATTCAAACTTCAACTTCTAATCAAATCAAACTTCAACTTCTAATCAAATCAAACTTCAAACTTCTAATCAAATCAACTTCAACTTCTAATCAAATCGAACTTCAACTTCTAATCAAATCAAACTTCAACTTCTAATCAAATCGAACTTCAACTTCTAATCAAATCAAACTTCAAACTTCTAATCAAATCAACTTCAAACTTCAACTTCTAATCAAATCAAACTTCAAACTTCAACTTCTAATCAAATCAAATCAAACTTCTAAATATAATCAAATCAAATCAAACTTCTAAATATAATCAAATCAAACTTCAAACTTCAACTTCTAATCAAATCGAACTTCAACTTCTAATCAAATCAAACTTCAAACTTCAACTTCTAATCAAATCAAACTTCAAACTTCAACTTCTAATCAAATCGAACTTCAACTTCTAATCAAATCAAACTTCAAACTTCAACTTCTAATCAAATCAAACTTCAACTTCTAATCAAATCAAACTTCAACTTCTAATCAAATCGAACTTCAACTTCTAATCAAATCAAACTTCAAACTTCAACTTCTAATCAAATCAAACTTCAACTTCTAATCAAATCAAACTTCAAACTTCAACTTCTAATCAAATCAAACTTCAACTTCTAATCAAATCAAACTTCAACTTCTAATCAAATCAAACTAAAAAGGAAACTACATCAATACTTGACCACCATTAACACTTCTAAACAATGACCCCTGACACCAGAAAACTGCTCCCTGCTACAATATCTCTTACATGAACTGCTTCTTGCCTACATCACCTTAACCCTTTTAGTTTCAAAACTCCACACATGCATCATTCTTCTGGTATAGCCCTCCAAAGGGCACATATCCTATTACACCTATTCTATTATGTTGCTCATCCTCAAAACCACTTCATCTTCCCCTTCACTCTTACCTCCTAATCTAATAATCTTCCTAGTCGTTCAAAACTCTTCCTTCACACTATCAACATCCTCAACCTCCTTATCATATAATTCAGTTTGTCTTACCACTAACATTCTTGAAGTACCAATACACTCTAACACCATCTCCATTCTTCTCAATACGCATTTCAGAATGGCCAACCTGACAAAAATACAAACAATTAAAATTCCCATATGCAATGCTATATTAATCAACTTGTCCGACCAGCCCCCAAAATCCTAATCACCCCAACTATTCGACTCCTTCATGTTATCCATTTACTCTCTTATCTTTGTAATAAAACTAGTAATATTCTCTGTCTGATCCCTAACTCCCATCATACAACTACCTTTTACTATAGCACAGACACATCCTTCCAGAGCCAACAAATAATCTAGGGCATATCTGTTCTGCATAGTAAAGAGCCTAAGTTCAGTAAGTCCCTGGGTAATCATGTCGAGGGCCCCCGTGGTTGCATTACCCAAGATAGTGAGACCACAAATGAGGTAATTGCGATTATTGGCAGCCAAATAACCTCCAGTGAAGCCTAGACTAAAGAAGCTCGCCCATCCCTATCCCACAGTGCTCCCATGTGTTCCTAGAGATGTGGGATCTTTCCACTTTGAACAAAATTCTTCTGAAACAGTTTTAGTCACCAACCTTTGACGAGAGACCCACTGGGAGGGACAGGTTATTGTCATAGGAATCAGGGTTCCTATTGCCACCTCGGGACTGGTGGATTCAGGACATTAGTGGCTGTACCATTAAAGAAAAAGAAAAGGTTTGTATCCGTTAAAAACAAAGTGCCATGACATATCGAATACATGTTTAACTCACCTCCCTCTATCAAGATCCTAAACTGCTCAGAGAACCATTGTGCATCTCTGCCACCTCTTTCTTTCATCATCTGGGTAAAAGTTGGGTGTGAATTTGCACGGTTTGGCGATATCCGCGACCAAACATACGTCCTGTGAATGTGAATTATCCTTTGGTAACGGAAGTCCAATAGCAGGCGGGGCAGTAAAGGGTTCATAAATAAGGTGGGTTTAGACGCGTTTATTTTTGCTTTCTCCCTCCAATTATCACATATAAGGTACTTTAGGGGGTCCCATTCTGGTCATGCTGAATAATGCCTGTACTGAGGTTATGGGTGGGTAGCAAACAACTGACTGTGGGGAGTACATAGCTGAGTGATCTCGGAGAAATAAGTTACGTCTTGGGACTTCTCCGAGGAACTTGAGATCATGTTTACATCTCTGTAGTGGAGAGACCAGACATAGTTCTGTGAGAATCCAACCTACCGCACTTCGACATACATCATCAAATTTTACATTTAGTCCAATAACAAGGTAACATTTTATGATGACAGTCCTTCAACAGTCACGAAAAGTGAAGATGCCTCAAAAGTCCAATACAGGCCTTCAGTCGGCTGACGTTCCATTTTCCAAATCCCTCCGGGTTATCATCATCGCATTAGAGTACATCTCCTTGGCACAGGTGGTGATCGTGGTTAGGTTGGTTCGGCCTGCACTTCTTTCCTCCATCATACCTGGAATCTGCAAGGCTTTAAGACAGATGATCACCAGGGGCATTTTCATTATACGTTAACCTCGTGTACTCCGAGGAGAGATTTCAGCACGTAGTCTCCTGGTATTATGGACTCGTCCCCTTATGTAACTGGTAGTGGCTTCGGTGCCCCTTGTACCTGGGAATGCAGGACTGGTAAAGCAGGGGTTAATTGCTGTGCATAAATAATTAATTCATCGCTGAGGGCGTGTGGGTCAGAATAACTTACACATACTTAATCATAATGTGCCCCTGACAACTCTATAAGATCTACTTATATACACTCAAAGGGTCAATAGACAATAGGTGCAGGAGTAGGCCACTCGGCCCTTCGAGCCAGCACCGCCATTCAATGTGATCATGGCTGATCATTCAAAATCAGTACCCCGTTCCTGCCTCTAACGTGTTCAATCCCTTAATAATCCTATGTTTCAATAAGATCCCCTCTCATTCTTCTAAATTCCAGCGTATACAAGCCCAGTCGCTCCAGTCTTTCAACATACAACAGTCCCGCCATTCCGGGAATTAACCTCGTAAACTTACGCTGCACGCCCTCAATAGCAAGAATATCCTTCCTCAAATTCGGAGACCAAAACTGCACACAATACTCCAGGTGTGGTCTCACTCCAGGTGCAGTTCTCCAACTGCAGAAGGACCTCTTTGCTCCTATACTCAACTCCTCTTGTTATGATGGCCAACATTCCATTGACTTTCTTCACTGCCTGCTGTACCTGCATACTTCCTTTCAGTGACGGATGGTCAGTCCAATATGAGTGTCATTCCCTTTGTCTTTCCGGGATTATTTCATCTGCAAATTTCAAAATCTGAGGCTTGTTTTAACGCCTCCTGGTGAATTTTCGGATGCAACCAGATTTCCTTTGCCATCCTGACCATACCCTTCTTACTAGCATGCGTAAGGAAGTGTATAAAGTTGAAAGGAACGGGCAGAAAAACATCAGGTACACAAATTTGCCCAAGAGGGGTAAGCCAGAGCCCAGTCAAGGAGTCAATGGCACAATCCTCTCATTTCCAAGATCACGTTGCCCAGCAGAGGCATCCCCCTGCATTAACCCTACATCACCCATGTCTGGCAAGGCCGTTCTGCCCATTAGAATCTTTGGTTCTGTGGGGACCATAGTGCAGGATTCGCAAGCTACGGTGCGGGCAGTGATGTCAGCAAAGGGCATTTCCCTGGCAATTTTAGTCGCGGCCATCCGGATGGGCATTGCACTTGATAATGGCCAGTTGTGTTGGGAGAGCTGGGGCTTGCAATAGGTTGATCACATAAAGCTGAAAATGGGCAATCTTATAAGGAACATCCAATGTCTGGTGCAGTGACTAGCACTGTTTTAGATTGCAGCATGCTTCTTCTTGTTGGGGTGAGAGAGTGAATTGCTGCGGTGCCTTGGCGGAGGCAAGGGTGACAGTAATTTAATGTACACTGCCACGTTGGGGATCCACTCCGGCAGAAATTCACCAAGCCCAGAAAAACCCCTCATCCGTCTAGGGGTGGTCGGGCTGGTATGGTTCCCAAAGGGTTCTCCATCGTACCCGCTCGGTTGGATTCAGGATAGCGGACGTTAGGGTGAACACATCTCTTGCGACTGTTTCATACATGGTTAATGTTGATCTTATACAATTCACAAATCCAAACACAGTCTGGACCATTCCTAGAAATGTTCATCATTTCCTGCAACTTCCATGGGGTGTATACATGCATCACAGCCTGCGCCCCATTCTGTCCTGCTAATGGATTTGGCATTGCTCTCAGTAGCATTATCTTTTTAGTCTTTTTAATTTCCTGCTGGTTCTCAGCCTCGCGTTTCCTTTGCTCTTCGTTGCACTCTCTCACTGATGAATTCAATTACTGCTGCTCCTTCCTCTTCTGCCTCAGCCCTTCCCCTCCTTTCATCCTCCTTTTCAGTTTCCTGGTCGCTATCGGTATCATCTTCCTCTGGGGATGCCCTTCCCTGTGGGGGTGCCGATGCCCCCCCCGATGGGATCTTAGTGGGGCAGTTCCTGCTCTTGGGGACAGGTGGCTAGGGGCATATGGGGGAGGTGTTCTACACCATTCCCGACTTTCCCAATTTACTCCTCATCCTCCTCTTCTATAAACAGGGTCGCCATGCCAGACAAGGAGTCCTCGGGGTTATTTCGCTTAAGTTTCCATTTTTGCATTACCAATTGTTTACAATCCTGTTGGCCCAACTGCATTTTTCCTCCTGATCATCATGCCATTGGCACTCTGCCAATAATACATCCCAACCTTTCAATATGCCTTCCTTCGTATGTAACCATATCCCTCTACAACTTAGATTATCCATCCAATATGCTGAAACTCCTCCCACACCTCTTTCTTCATATTTCTCTCTCTCTCTCTCTCTCTCTCTCTCTCTCTCTCTCTCTCTCTCTCTCTCTCTCTCTCTCTCTCTCTCTCTCTCTCTCTCTCTCTCTCTCTCTCTCTCTCTTCTCTCTTCTCTCTTCTCTCTTCTCTCTCTCTTCTCTCTCTCTCTCTATCTCTCTCATAGCACCTACTACGCCGGCTTACTGACTTCAGTCAGTCTACTATATCCTTAAGAATATCTCAAGGGTTAAAGGACTTATGGCTCAGCAGGATAGCTGCAGCGGTTTCAGAAGCAGCCACTCAAGTTTCACTAAGGCCAAGAAAGTGAATCACATCATTCCAGTTCTGAGGTCTCACACTCGCATCCAATCTATCAAAGAATTAATTTCAAAATACTACTGTTGATTCATAAAGCACTGAATGGTTTAGGGCCAAAATACATTTCTGATCTTCTGCTACACTATAAACCATCCAGACCTCCCAGGCCTTCTGGGACAGATCTGCTCTCTGTCCCAGAGTCAGAAATAAACCTGGAGAAGCAGCGTTTAATTTTTTATGCACCACATATATGAAACAAACTCCCAGAAAACGGCAGGTTCGCTGCAACACTCAGTTCCTTTAAATCGAGGCTGAAGACTTCTGTTTGACGCTGCCTCTTATTAAATCAAATAATTATTCATTCTAACATTGCACTGTAACCTTTATTCGGGTATTTTATACCTGTCTTATTCTATTTCAGCTTCCTGCTCTTTAATGTTTTATGTAAAACACTTTAAATTGCCTTGTTGCTGGAATGTGCCATATATATAAACTTGCTTTGCCTTCGGCTTTTACATTCCATGCTTCCCCCACGCTGACCATCCTTCGTCTCCTAATCTCTTGGTTACAAGCTGATAACTGTGTGCAATATGTACGTTTTCCAGGGTCTAAGTAACACATATCCCCCCTTCCTTTCCAGGAGGGAAACTCGGTTAACACACTGACCAATTTATAAAGTATTTCTACAGACCCCATCTTCCCTGGGACGGGTTACTCAATTTAAAGTCTCCAATTCATAAAACTTTCTTACTAGCTTATTGGCTTCTATGTGACCACTGTGTTCCCAGGAACCTTTTTCAGGAGTCCAGACACAAAGGATCTGATAGTGCACTTTTACTCCCTTCAAGGTCCAGGTCAGATTGTTGGATATAATTTCAGCAGGACTCAGCCGTGCTTCCCCAGCCGGGGTGATACGTATCTGGAACAGGGCTACATGAAGTAATTTGATCCATGTAATTCCCATTTCACCCTGTAGTTGGCCAATTTACTTTTAAGGTCTGATTAACCCTTTCAACTAGTCCGGCAGTCTGAGGTCTGTAGGCACAATGCAACTATTACTGGATGCCCATCTGGGTACAGAATTCCTTGTTTATTTGACCCATGAAATAAGAGCCGTTGTCTGAACTTAATCGGTTTGGAATTCCATACCTGGGAATAATCTCATTAACACTTCACAACAGTAGAGGCTTTGTTATCCTTTGTCAGGTGAGCCTCAATCCATTTACTAAACTCATCTACAATAACTAATACATATTTATAGCACTGACATCTCTCCAGCTCACTGTAGTCCATCTGGAGGGTCTCAAAGGGATCCACGGACAATGGTGTTTTACCCATCTCATAAGGTACACCCTTTCCAGGATTATGTTGCTGACAAATCAGGCAACAATTGCTAATACCTTGAGCCAGAGATTGTAACCGTGAATGCCAGCATGTGGCTAGGAGCATATCACTGGTTGCTTTACCACCACAATGAGTTGCAAAGTGTATATATTCAATAACCCACATTGCTAAATCATCTGACATACAAGCCTGTCCAGCAGGGGTGATCCACAGTTTAGATTCACAATCAACTGTGCACCCGAGCTGTTTCCACATTACCTTATCCCGGTCAGGAGCGTCCTCCTGTAATTTAATGACGTCTTGGATGGTTGGCATTCCTTTCCGAGGGAGACTTGCTTTTATTTGAGCTTTCAGTCTGGCCCAACCGGTTCCCTACATCCACCGGTGTTTGACCTGTTGTGTGGACAGATCATTTCATAACGGAAATCTGCTCTGTTGTATTAGGACAACTAGTTCAGCTGGCTGAGCAGAATGCTCAAAGCTGCTGACTCCAGTTTGCCATCCTGACAACATATGGGGGATTTAGGGACTTCAGGCAATTCTGTGATTCCATTCATCCAAATCAGGAAACAAACAGTCTCCCTTCGTTCGGGGAAAGCCAGCCATTGGACTACGTAATCCCTTACATCCATATCCCCAGACCCCATCAGGGTCTTACCAGACTTCTGTCTCAAACGTTTCTCATGAGCACATTCCTTCTTTAACACTCCGGCTGATTTAGCCACTCCCCCTCCTGTAATTCCTATTCCCAATTTCAAAGCATTATCCTGCCAACTTGCCAACACTGAAGCTTCCCTTAATTCTTGACAATACTGTTTCCACAGGGCAATAAGTTCCTTTGCCAGAGTACCCCTATTACTCTTCCAAATTATCTCCTGAACCTTCTTAACATCATCCAGAGCCTTTATTCCTTCTAATGGCCAAAAGTCATCCCCTAATTTCTTGTTTAACTCCCCCGACAATTGTCTGAATTGCTCCGATTTGTCAGGATACCGTTCACATAAGATTTGCAAAGCACTGTTTGATTCAGTTGTAGTATCCAAACGATTACCCATCTTGCTGACTGATAATTCAACACAGTGCGTTGCAAATGACACAAATTACACAGTCGCATTCCAAACGTCACACATCTTAATACCCCCCACAACACTTCACACAAGTTCACACACCTCACAACACTTTCATACACACAATCGGACCCAATCTTACAGCGACTGTAACCCACGCTTTCAGGACTGAAACCTGAACAACGTCCGCACTTTCAGGACTGAAACCTGACCTGTGCCCCACTCTCTCAGGACTGAAACCTGACCCAGTGGTATTGATATCGATATCATTTAATTATAGTCGACTCCCAGTGATACCAATCACTGACCAAAATATCTGCCGCTTCCAGTATTCACCAGACTGACCTGATTTCGTCAAGATATCACACAAGAGTTAGCGAATGGCCAATTCATCATCAGACGACAGATCAGAGGAAACCGATGCAGTAAAACAAACCACTTGCATTGGGGGCCCAATTCCTCTCTCTGCCTCCGAGACTTCTCAGCTCCTTGGCCGCGAACTCGTGGTAATCGTCTTTCGAATCCCACCGCTGCCACCAAATGTTAAATCAAATTCTTTACCTTCAGTCTGAATAATCACACGTGATACTGGATTAGCACATCAGATTTATTCCACCATGGGGTTCTTCCCGAGAAGATCTCCAGACACAACACTAGTGTCTGAAGAGACCTCAACTCAGGGCAGGGGAAGAACAACTTCTCCACGATTGTTTACTTTTTTATACAGAAAAAGAGAGGTGTGACAAAAAGAAATCAAGGACCAATTACACATCTAATACAATGACCAATTACACATCTAATACAATTTCCATGGTTACAGAGAAGACAAAATCATTGATACAGGTCACATGCTCAAAAACCAAACCATTAATATAAGTCACATGTATTTAGAGAAACGCATCAATTTACCTAGCGTGGATTCAAACTTTTCCTACTTTCACACGCACCCAAATAAGGAGTTGCTAATAAGAAAGAAACTTTCTTATCTCTATAGACGAGCAATCTCGCAGCTGCATGACCTTGCTTTACTGTTTCAATACACAGTACTCGCAGTCAGACAGAGTGGGAGAGGACAATAGCCCATCTCTTCTGTACACTCCTTATCACTCGTAAAGGGACAAACACATTCTGTTCCCAAGGATAACATTTCTGCCACAAGCATCCATCTTACTGCTTTCCACTAAAATAAGCATCCATTTTATATTAGCTAAAACAACAAAAGAAACCATCTTTACTACAACAAAATATAATATCTCTAATTGACTATACCAGCTAATAGCATAGATTCTCACTCCCACCATCACCACCATCGCCATCACCACCACTATCACCACTACCATCACCACCCTCACCACCACCACCACCATCACCACCACCTCCAGCACCACCACTACCAGAAACACTGCCGCCTTGGCCGCTCCCACCATCACCACCATCACCATTACCACCACCACCACCATCACCACTGCCGCCACTGCTGCCACTGACGCCACCCAAACAGAATTTGAGGTGCCATTCCTCCAGTTTGCATGTGGGTTCACTATTGGAAGAGGCCCAGGCCAGAAAGGGTAGTCTGGGAATGGGAAGAGGAGTGAAAATAGTTAGCAAGCAAGATATAGACAATAGACAATAGGTGCAGGAGTAGGCCATTCGGCCCTTCGAGCTATATCATTCTCAATCAGTACCCCGTTCCTGCCTTCTCCCCATACCCCCTGACTCCGCTATCCTTAAGAGCTCTATCTAGCTCCCTCTTGAATGCATTCAGAGAATTTGCCTCCACTGCCTTCTGAGGCAGTGAATTCCACAGATTTACAACTCTCTGACTGAAAAAGTTTTTCCTCATCTCCGTTCTAAATGGCCTACCCCTTATTCTTAAACTGTGGCCCCTGGTTCTGGACTCCCCCAACATTGGGAACATGTTTCCTGCCTCTAACGTGTCCAACCCTTTAATAATCATATGTTTCGATAAGATCCAGTAGGCTTTGACGGACCAGCGCACGTGTCCGCCGGTTCAATTGCCAAGTCTACGCTTGGTCTCGCCAATGTAAAGGAGGCATCATTGGGAACACCAAATACACTAGATGAGGATAGAGCTGGAAGGACTGCTGGGGCCTCTGGATGAATGTAAGGGAGAAGGTATAGAGACAGGTGGTACATCTCCTGCGATTGCTGGGGCAAAGTACATGGGCTGAGTGAACCAAGAAGTTGCTGAGGGAACAATCTCTGCAGAAGGTGGAAAGGGTTGGGGATGGGAACCCACTTGCCATATTTTATCCTGTCCCCACCTCGCTTCCAGGTTTCTCTGCCCCCCCCCCCCCCCCCCATCACAATCAGTCTGAAGCATGGGTCCATAACATGACCCAAAAATCACCTATCTTTGTTCTTTGGAGATGCTGCCCAACCCACTTAGTTATCCCAGCACTTTAGTCTGTTTTTGTAAACCAGAGTGTGCAGTTCCGTGGTTCTCTGTGATTTATATTTCATTTCTCTGACTTAATGGTTCAGAACTTCTTCCATTTTAGGACGAGGAAAGACTTTATGCAGACAGGCATGCACTGCTCTGTCTTAGTATGGATCAGGGGAGGGAAGGATTGTTGCCAGAAACACATACCTGAATGTCACAGCAACTTGTTAAAGCTGTAAAGATTATTCCAAGCTCAGGTTTTCTGGGTTTAGAGTGGGAGTAGCTGTAATCCACTCTGACATGTTAATGTTCATGGAACAGGACCTGATAGTTCAGTTTAGAGATACTGCATGGATACACAGGCCCTTCTGCCCACCAAGTCCACGTCGACCAACAATCATCCATACACTAGTTCTATCCTTCACACAAGGGACAATTTACAGAAGCCAATTAACCTACAAAATTGGTATGTGGGAGCACCCAGAGAAAACCCACGCGGTTACGGGGAGAACGTACAAACTCTGTACAGACAGCACCCGTAGTAAGGATAGAACCTGGGTCTCTGGCACTGTAAGGCTGCATCTGATGAATTACTTTATCAATATATCTGCAGAAAAGCCAAACATGGATGAAATTTATTGCAAAATATTGTGCACGGTAAGAAAATAATTACTTCATGCATGACATTCAAATGGTTATGCATGTCTAATCTTAGAGCCACAGTTACAGGTATAGAGCATAGGAAACAAGCCATCCAGTCCAACTTAACCATGCCAACCAAAATGCCCCATCTACACCAGTTCCACCTGCCTGCCTTTGGCCCATATCCCTCTAAATATTTTTGATAACCATCTTCACTATCTATGATACCATCCACTTTAGTGTCATCTGCAAACTTACTCATCATTCCTTCTACATTCTCATCCAAATCATTGATATAACCTCATTCAGCAATGGGCCCAGCTTGCCAGGAGCCTGAAAGTAAGCACAACATTGTTTTTATTAATTTAATGAAAACAGGATGTAAAATTTTAAAACACCTACCCAGATAAATAGAAAATAAACCAATGTGATACACTTCATCTTCCACTTAGGTAGCTTACAACCGAACAGTATGAAAATTGAGCTCCAATTTTAGGTAACTTCTACAAACACCTCTCTTCCCCCTCCCCCTTTCGCCTCCAACACTCCCCTCCCCCCCCCCCCCCCCACTCCCTTCCCCTGAACCCTGGCTGACTTTGCTCCAGTTTATCCCTCCACCCCTTCTACTAAAGGACCATTAACCAGCTTCACAGGTCGCAACTATGAAATCCTGTTGGGCTCATACCTGTTTCTATATCTCATCTTTGTCCAACAACCTACCTATCAGGTAACCCCCCTCGCATGAGGTCATCTGTTGCCAGCTTTGATTTGTCCTGCCTCTTTTCGCTTCCAGGTTTTTTTCCTGCTCCCCCTAGTACAATCAGTCTGAAGAATGGTCCCGACCCAAAACGTCACCTACCCATTTTCTCCAGAGATGCTGCCTGGCCCGCTGAGTTACCCCAGCGTTTTGTGTCTGTCTGTGGTATAGACCAGCATCTGCAGTTCCTTGTTATTACAAAGGATCTTATAATTAAAGAGAGCTCTGGTCAGGTTATGACCAGCATCCTGTTATGAACATTGTGAAACAAAAATGCCATGTACTGGAGATAGTGTGCAGAAATGCTATAAAGTTGATCCTTTATGTCAGGAATGAACAAAGATTTGAGAATGTGCATTTGACTGTGCGGCACGGTGGCACAGCAGTAGAGTTGCTGCCTTACAGCGTCAGAGACCCAAGTTCGATTCTGACTCGAGTTCGAGTTCGGTGCTGTCTGTACAGAGTTTGTACGTTCTTCCCGTTTCCTTCCACACTCCAAAGACGTACAGGTTTGTGGGCTAATTAGCTTGGTAAAATTGTAAATTGTCCCTAGGGTGTGTAGGATAGCATTAGTGTGCGGGGATCGCTGGTCAGTGCAGATTCGGTGGGCCAAAGGGCAGTTTCCGCACTGTATCTCTAAACCAGACTAAACTAAACTAAAAGACTCACTAAGATTTTAAATTCCAAGTAATGCAACCCTGGATTATGTCATCTCTCATTGAATTTTCAACCTTGAAGTAACCTCCTAAAATACCAAAGAATTTTGTTCCACGTGATTTCACTTTCAACTTATTACCCGTGTTCACTTTTTTAAGCCCTTTAGTTTAACTTAGTACATTATTCATACCCAGCCAAAAATAACTGGGATGGTATCCACTTTTCCAGACATGCCACTGGAAGAGCTCATCGCCTCTGAGGAATTATCATCACTGATTTCCATCAACTGCTGCAGTGTGCATGAAGACAGGAATACTGATTTAGTATTAGCATGGTAAGAACGATCAACTTATCATTTTTAAGTTGATTATATTTCACTCAAGCCAGTCAAAGTGATGGAGTATTGTATGAAATGTGAGGTCCTGGTATTAATTGAATCACTGTGAGCTCTCTGCCTTCCAATCTGCAAATGCCAGGAATGCCATCATTTTCCTGATATGTTCTTCTTGCTACTTGTAAGATTGGAAATCTATGGAGGCACAACTCCAGTTCTCTCTATTTTGCTGATGCGCTTTGATCCCCCTCCTGCAATCAGGGAAAGTACAAAGCAATGAATATGTGTTGTAACCTATGCTCTTCTGATAATTCAAAAGTATCAGGTGAAGGCAACACATTTCAGAATGATAAAGGTAGATGGAGGTGGACACAGTGGATGTGCAGCTGATGATGTTAATAAGTTAACAGAAGAAGAAAGGATAGCCATGTATGATAGGTGGGTTTGAGTTGAAATAGGAAAATGACAAAACCAAATGCAAGACTTTCAAAGAGGAGGAACGATTAATAAAGTGGGGGTCCTTCCTATCCCGTGTGGTACAATGCCACAGCTGGTAGAGCAGCTGCCTCACAGCGCCAAAGACCCAGTTTGATCCTAATGTCGAGTACAGTCTGTGTGGAGTTTACATGTTCTCCCTGTGACCATGTGGTTTTCCTCCGGGTGCTCCGTTTTCCTCCAACATTCCAAAGATGTGCGGGTTTGTAGGTTAATTGGCCTCTGTAAAATTGTTCTTAGTGCGCAAGGAGTGGATGAGAAAGTGAGATAACATAAAACTAATGGGAATGAATGATCGATGGTCAGCGTGGACTCGATGGGCCGAAGGGCCTATTTCTATGCTGTATCTCTAAAACTAAAACTGGAAGGTGTGACTGCAGAAGTGTACTGAACCTTCCTGATTTGGTTAGATCATTGAAGCATTTCCGTGGTAAAACATGGAGCTGGTGAAATCCCAGATAACTGTAGATATATCTGTCAGAAACAAAACATTGTAAATGCTAGTAACCAGAAAAAAACAAAATCATAAAATGGTGAAGATATTCCGTATGTCAGGCAGCACCTGAAAGAAATAGGTACTGAAGGGTCATGACCCGAAATGTCACCCAGTCCTTCTCTCCATAGATGCTGCTTGTCCCGCTGAGTTACTCCAGCATTTTGTGTCTATCTTCGGTGTAAACTAGCATCTGCAGTTCCTTCCTACAGAAATGGTTACAATTGCCTTTCATTTGGTCAAATGTAAGGTCAATGGTCTAAAGCAGGGGTGTCAAACTACCGGCCTGCGGGGCGCATCCGGCCCGCGATGGGGTCCAATCCGGCATGCGGGATGATTTGGAAAAAAAAGCGGTGTTAGATTATACACAGAGAATGATCTACATGACCGCTTAAACTCACAGGAAATATGAATTTTGCACAGAAGGAACATGCAAGTCTGATCTGCAGCTTTTACCTCCCCACTCCCCAGCTCCCGGGGGTGAGTGGAAGCGACACCCATATCTGGCCACACGGTGACGCGGGCCGGTAGTTTGACACCTGAGACCCAGTGAGTGTGTGGATAGAGGCTGGTGGGAAGTCACTGCACTGTGAATGGGGCCGCAGCCAGCGATCCAAAATTGGAACTGCTCTCCAGGGTGGGGGCTCTGGGTTTGGGTTAAGGTTAGGTGGGGTGTGAAGACGTGCTGGTAGTTATGCGGGAATAGGGAAGAGAACTGAGAAGGTGATGGAAAAGGAAGGGGAGGGGGAGCAGATGAGGGAAGGGACGGTTTTTAGGGATGAGGAAGGGAAGAGAGGGCGTCGAGGGAGTGATTTACCACCCTCTGACTAAAGAAATTCCTCCTCATCTCCTCCCCAAAGGGCCAATCTTTTATTCTGAGACTCTCAGCAAGCTTTTCACTATTCGGTAAATTTCAATGAGCCCCCCCCCCTCATCCTTCTAAACTCCAGCGAGTAGAGATGCAGCGCTGTCAAATGCTCATCATATGTTAACCCACTCATTCCTGGGATCATTTTCGTAAACTTCCTCTGGACCCTCTCCAGCGCCAGTACATCCTTCCTCAGATATGGTACCCAAATTTGCTCACAGTACTCCAAATGCGGTCTGACCAGTGCCTTATAGAGCCTCAGAATTACATATGTAGGAAAAAAACTGCAGATGCTGGTTAAATTCGAAGGTGGACACAAAATGCTGGAGTAACTTAGCTGAAGAAGGGTCTCGACCCGAAACGTCACTCATTCCTTCTCGCCGAGATACTGCTTGACCCGCTGAGTTACTCCAACATTTTGTGTCCACCTCAGAATTACATCCCTGGTTTTGTATTCTAGTCCTTCTGCAAGTAATGTTGGAGTCCTCCATTCAAAGCACGTTTCCGAGTAATTATCTAGTAATTTTATCTTTGCGGTTGTCAGTGATGAATAGGTTAAATAAGCATATTCTGTGTAAGCGTGTCAGATTGTACAATGATCCTTTTATGTTTGCAGCAGGAAAAGCTCAGTTACTAACTACTTTTTATCATAAAATAAATATGCGAGAAATGAACATGATAGCAGAGCGCTAGTTAATTTCCTGTATTAGCCTCCATTAACATTGTGAATTGTTCACTCTTCTGGGGTTTCAATTAGTGTGTATTTATCAACAACATGAACCGACAGATGTTACCAAATGTTTGTTCTTTGTTTTGTAATCTAAATCCTAAAAGTTTAAAAAGCTAGCACACAATGACCCATCAAAGAACAGTTTTTTCCACCAGCTGTCAGGATGCTGAACTCTCTCCCCTCCCTCCCCTCCCTCCCTCCTCTCTCTCCCCTGCCCCCATTGGACCTGGACTTTAACACCCCACACACACGCACATCCAGCACCAGACATTTTTTTTAACGCTGCTATGGACAGGCTTTGCACTACTGTTCATTATTTTTTATTGTAATATATTCATCTTCATCTTTTTTTCATTGAAGTGACTATATTTTATTAAACTGTATACATTGATTGTTGTTTGCTGTGCCTTTTTAATTTTAACTTAATTTAATGCACTTTATTCCTCGGGATTGTGGGAAACGGTATTTCGATTTTCTGTCTGTGTAAACTAACTGAAAATTGACAATAAAGTTGACTTTGACTTTGACTTTGATAATTTATCATCAGCCACAAATGCTTGGCAGCAGTTCTGCACAAATTAAAGTGCTTATTCTTTTTCCTTCCGAAACTTTTCACATCAAAAATCTGATTCTAAGATTTGCCAATGCTTCAGCATGAAATTGATGTCCCTTTAAAATATCATCTCCCCAATAATAAATGCTCATCTTTAGCCCATGTGCTCTAAAATAATGAGGTGTATGCTTTAGCAGAAACAGCATTTAAAAGTGCAGCATAATTGGACGAGGATGCACATTTTGAAATCATATATTCTGTGTTCATTTTTATATTCGCTTTTAAAAATCCTTTTTATTCAATTCACATTGAAATACTGCATAGAGCAGGAACATCCTCGAAACTCCTTATTGTTGTAGCCAGAAATGTAAAACAGTCATGAGGCAATTGTATCTTCCTGCCAACAAGAGCACTCTTGGCTTCACCTGGAACGGTTCAAAAGTATTGCGACAAGATTACGTAACACAGCTAACATTACAATTGTTGACATAAGTATTTACAATAGAAATGGTTGACAGGAAATATTATGCAGATGGAGTAATTTGCCAAATATATGATTACGTAGTGACCTTGAGATTATAAGATCGGAAATAAATAATATACACCTTGTAGATCAGGCATGAGAATAATCGAAGGAAAATTAAGGAAATTTATGATAAAGAAAACAAAAAAAAATTGAAGTGGACCACTTTATTTTTTCTAGAGATGCACTTTTCCTTTCCTGAAATGAATTTCCATTTTTCCTCTTGTGCATATCCCATCTTTCCTCACATCTCCTGAGAAAAGATGGAAAAGAGTGTCCATTTCAGGAGTTTGCAATCAGGCGTGTGATACCCAATGGAGCCAGCAAAGTGCAGTAAGAGCCTCAGCACTTGGAATGCCTGAAGAAAACTGATGTCGCTTTGCTTATCTTTCAATTGAATTTGAAGGATTTTGCTAAGATAAGTTTGATGCTATCTTTCCAACATCTTGGGGTAACTGCTGCAGGCTGTCCAGTTCTTGGAAGCATAACAAAAGGGCAGGAATATGGTAAAGGGCAATAAAGAACCATTGTACCATTGAATCATTGCTGCCCAATAAACCGCAAGTGTCGCACCAAGGGTTTTGACTGTCGTAAATCATACACTACACGTGACCAAAGGTTGTGCTGGCGTATTGAAGTTAATGGTGAATTTCTTCATCAATGTCTGCCTTCACTGAGATTGAGAGATGACACCGGACAAATGAGATAGTTTGCTATAAATCTTTAGTTTTAGAGAGCAATGTTGTGTATCAGGGACATGTTGGCAGAAGACCTTTGTATTGTGGGTGTTGAGTGTGTGGTGCATCATATCAGATGCTTCACTGAAAGATTTGATGATGAATTTGAATTCAGTTTTCCAGCGCATGTTTGAAAGCACCATCTACATAGGTTCTGTAGGTGGCATAGGTGTAGTTAGTTACTCTAAGATGAACAGTTACCGTTTAGTTGTTTACATAGGCTGCACTCCCATAGATGGTTTTTTGGCAATGCAACTTTGCAGCAAGAAAGATTAGGAAAATTGTTCAGGAAATGGTGGAACCATGTTTGACACAGACCTTGGCGATTGGCACTTTTACACTTGATATTTCATATCATAGTTTGCATGTCATCATAAAGCAAATGTTAGATGGAGATGAATTTCTATTTGCTGCCAAATTTGAGGAGCATGCTTCATGGTCTCTCCCAGTCATATTAACTATGCCACCATATTAACTACGCCACCAAAGGAATGCTGACTAGGTCACCCGTGTCCGGATGCATCTGCTTTATGCAAAATCCATGAAGCCAATAGGAAATGCATCCATTGCCACCACACCAACCTCCATGGAATTTTCCAACGAAGTAATCAAAGGAAGCACCATTTGTAGAATTGTATGAACAACCTGTGGAAATCAAGAGGAAATGTTTAAAGGATCCCTTTGAATAACTCTGCTTGGAAATTGTTGCATGGGGAGTTGGATGGAATGGTGCTGAACAACATGTGGAGACATAAAGGCCATGAAAGGACGTTTTGTACAATGCTGATGAAAGGACATTTCGTACAATGCCGATCATGATCTGCCTGCTTTGCATACCTGGCAGATGCGATATGTCCTCGTGAACAAGGTACCTGATGCAATTCACTGCCACAATATTAGTAGCACGCAAAAAAAATAACAGGAATAAACTCAGCCTCTCACTAACTGTATTTGGAATACTGAAATAAATACATTTTTTAAACTTTAATTAATACAAAAATCCTTATCTTTCTACACAATCTTCAGTGAGTGATAGAGTTTAACTAAAGGTGGCACAGCAGTAGAGTTGCTGCCTTACAGTGCCAGAGACTCGGTTCTATGTAGGAAGGAACTACAGATGCTGGTTTAAACCGAAGATAGACACAAAATGCTGGTGTAACTCAACGGGTCAGATAGCATCTCTGGAAAAAAGGAATAGGTGATGTTTTGGGACGAGACCCTTCTTCAGACTGCATTCTATCCTGACTATGGGTGCTGTCTGTATGTAGTTTGACAAAGTGCATTTTCTCTGGGTGCTCCTGTTTCCTCCCACACTCCAAAGACGGATTTGTAGGTTAACTGACCAGTAAAAATTGTAAATTGTCCCGTGTGTTGGATAATGCCTAGTGTACAGGGTGATCACTGGACGATGTGGACTCATTGGGCCACAGAGACAGTTTCCGCACTGTATCTACATAACAGTTAACATAAACATCCACCACAACGGCTCCTCCACATTCCTCGCTGTGATGGAAGGCAATAAAGTCTAATCTTCTTCACTCATCATTCTCCCACGGTCGGGGCAGTCGAACCATCCACAGTCGGGGCGATCGAAGCTCCCGCAGCCGACGATCAAAGCCCTCACGTTGCGGCGATCAAAGCTCCCGTGATTGGGGCGGTCGAAGCTCCTGCAGCTTGGAACTCCCAAAGTCGGTCTCTAACCCGGGACCACGAGCTCCACGATGTTCAGTCTGCAGGCCCCCACGGTTGGAGCTCCAAGGTCAATCCCCAGCAAAGGGACCGCCAGCTCCTCGATGTTAGGCCACAGTGGGGACGGAAAAAAATAAATCACATTTCCGTTGAGGTAAGAGATTAAAAAAAGTTTCCACCAACCCCCCACCCCCCATATAAAACAAAGCTAAAGAGCACTAAAACATACATTTAACATATACTAAAGAACAACAAAGAAGAAAAGGACTATTCCACATCGGTTATTAACTAGGAACTTCCATTTGCCAAATGAAAGTGCAGATGCAGCCAGAACTTGAGGTATCATGCCAGGCACTAAAATGGACACTTAATGGTGGTTTACAGTTCCCAATATGAATAGTTATGATAGATTATGTGTGTTTAAAAATCTTAGTAATTTGATGTATTGCATTAATCTTTCAGAATATAGCAGTGGGTGGTTGAGGAGCTGAATCTAATTAAATAAAAATACTATAAGAAAATAACTGCAGATGCTGGTACAAATCAAAGGTATTTATTCACAAAATGCTGGAGTAACTCAGCAGGTCAGGCAGCATCTCGGGAGAGAAGGAATGGGTGACGTTTCGGGTCGAGACCCTTCTTCAGACCCTTCTTCATATTATGGTGTTGTCAGAATAAACACTCCAATACACTTTATATTAAGGTAAGTTTCACCAAATTTTAAGATCAATGGTTAGTTACACGATGAGCTGAATAAGTCCGTTTTATTAGATGACAGGTTTTACCTGAATAAATGTTTTGTCTTAACAATTTGAGAACAGCTTCATTTCGATTTGGATTATGGACTGGAGAAGCTGAGTTTGTAATTGGAACAGAGAAGTTGAGAGAAGATGTGCAAAAGGAATATTAAATTACAAATGATTTAAACAGGGTAGATGGAAAGAAACTGTTTCTATTTGCAGGAAGTTCAAGAAATAGAGAACAGAAAATGAAGATGATTGCCAGAGGAGGAAACCCACACAAGAAAAAAAACTATAGACACGAGGAGCTGCAGGTGCTGGAATCTTGAACAAAAAAACACAGCGCTGGAGTAACTCAGTGGGCCAGGCAGCATATCTGGGTGTTGAGATGGGAATGCCAGTGAGATAGGGTCTCTAGGCATCTCAGAGATACTGCCTGACCCCCTGTGTTACTCCAGCCCTTTGTGTTTTATGCTCAAGGAAAAACCTTGTTACACAGCTGGAATGTACTGATTTCATGGATTGTGAGAGGGTTGGCTGCTCCTGGAAGCCGATTCATTTGGGTTATTCAAATGGATGCCCATTAAGTTATGGAAATGAAAACAATTCCAAGGCTATAGGGGAAGGTAGGGGAGTTGAACCTGCTGCATCGCTTCTGCACAGGAGAGAAAGAATAACATAGAGAAATGGCCTCAGCTGAAATTGAGAAAGGGACCTGTAGACCAACCCCCCACCCCCCATATAAAACAAAGCTAAAGAGCACTAAAACATACATTTAACATATACTAAAAAACAACAAAGAAGAAAAGGACTATTCTTTCTGTCCCCTTCCCCCTTATCTAAATTTAAATCTATGTTTTTGTACTTTTGATAAAAGATAAAAGATCATCTACTTGAATCATTAACTAACTTTGTTTGAATGTTGACCAGACAATGGTGCTTTTGACCTGCTAAGAATTTGTCATTTTCTGTTTCAGATTTCAAGGATCTGCATCATTTTACTTTTGAAAGTAATATCTTATTCCCATCATGTAATTTAAAATAAAGTTTTTAATAATAGATCATTGTGGGAGGTGATTTTAAATAATTTACTGACTGTAAACCTATATGATCAACTGGATGCCCATTTTATGGTTTATTCCAACTCGTCCTTGAATTGCAGTCCACAGATCATGTAAGCACATTGAGTCGAAACTCCGAGTCATCGATCACTTGTTCATTGAAGCAAGAGTACACTTAAAAACTGCAAAACCAATGTCTTCAATCAATATGTCCCCGATGTCAAAAATGATAAAGCCTCATAACAAGACTCTTGAAAATGTGAGTCACGTTCGACATTTCATGTGGCGCCACCAAACATCCATATAAACTAATCCCACATTTTTCCCTTCTCGCACTCCAACAACTCTTCACTTATCTCCCCTATAATTCTCCTGCTACCCGCCCACACCAGGGGGAATTTGCAATGTCCAATTAACCCACCAATTTACTCATCTTTGTAATGTGGGAATAAATTGGAGCATCTGAAGAAAATCGATGCCGTTACAAAGAAGACATGCAAACTCCAATTGATAACACCCTCTGCCAGGATCATACCCTAGTCTCCAGAGGTGTGAACCAGCATGACTAACCAGTGCACCACACAAAGTGATCACTGGGAAGACAGTGAATGCTCTTCAATGAGAAGAGGCATCCTGGATGCAACTGAGATTCTTGTCTTTTCTTGGGATTATGTGGAAACTCAGCTAGAATGGTAGTATTCCATCTCTGAAACTGTCCATCAACCATCCCATACCAACCCACGCCCGCACATTAACACAAGCCTACACACACAAGGGACAATTTGCACTTAAAAAGTATACAAACCCAAGCCAATTAACCTACAAACCAATACGTCTTTGGAGTATGGGATGAAACCGAAGATCTCGGAGAAAACCCACGCAGATCATGGGGAGAACGTACAGACAGCACCAGTAGTCAGGATTGAACCTGGGTCTCTGGCGCTGCAAGTCCAGTAGAGCAGCAACTCTACCGCTGTGCCACATGCTTGATGGTGTGTCTGGAATGTTATAAAATTCTAATCAAAGGGTGGTGTGTTGTTCTTCACGCTTTCATTTAGTTTAACATAGGAAGCCAAGAAGAGAATAATTTACCTTTAGTGATATTTATTGTTCTTTATTGTTTACTGCCGGACCCTGACGTGAGAGGACGCTGGCGCTATTTGTTCGCCGCTTCTCCGTCAGGACAAATCTTTTGTTTGTTTGTTTGTTTTTATGTCTTGTTTGCTTTGTAAAGCGTCTTTGAGTATCTTGAAAAGCGCTTTATAAAATAAATGTATTATTATTATTATTAATATTATTATTATTATATTTGGATACCCATTATGATATAAACATCTCAAGATATCATCCACAATGAAAACATTGCAGATTTTCAACCCAATAGGTTTTGTGGACAAACTATCATGTGAGCGATTCTACTGTTAAGAGTTCTTTTGAATATCTTCTGTTAAATTATTTAAAACTATCCAATAAGTGCATAAATGCCTATAAGGGTCCAAATAATATAATTTCAAATTGTTTTTAAATTAAATAAACTGCATTAGTAGGAGATTTGGAGAATATAATTGCATCCTTTCAAACCAAATAATGTTATTACTGGCTTGTAAATTGACTTACAATAAATATTCTGATGAGGTTCCCAGAAACATGGTAAATAGAGCTATATCAAAATTTTATGGAAAAGAAAGAAAACCAATTTAATTGCTCAAGTTGTGTAATCTGAAGAAACTGGAGTAACGATTATTTAATGTATGTTCTGTTTTATCCGTGATGACAATGACTTTTTATAATGTTATGAGGGCTGTATTTTGAATTTTTTGACTGAACAGGAGGAATATTGTGCGGTATTTGTTGCTCAAGATTAATTGCATTCATCAAAGCAAAAGTAGAAGTTTTTTTGATAAATTTACTTGGCAGTTGAAAAGTAGAAATACCTTTAGCAGACTTATCACATAAATGTTTAATACCTATTTTAGGAGAACACCATTAAATTGATGGAGAGAGAAATTTGCTTGGAATGTATTAAGAATTCATATTCAATACTGGCAAGCTATTTCTACCCTTAAGTCTATTAAGTTTTGATGTTATAGGGAGAGGTTGGAACTTTTTATGTGGAGTATTGGAAACTGAAGGGTGACCTCAATTGCAACTCAGCACAGATAACACAGAAGCATTACCTGACAGTAACATCACTTGACATGTAATGCATACTTTGCAACCATGAAATTGCAGTGCAAATGGGCTTCCTGTGATAATAGTGCAAGGCTTGAAAACAACAATAGGCTTTAACAAAGGGTGTAAGTTAAAAGTGTAAACTAAAGAAAAAGTATTTCCTGCTCTGCAGCTGTAACTTAATTCCTCTTGAATGGAACTGATGTCATCTGTTTGTGAAGTAAGTTTTCGCTGCTTGTTTTCTCTCCAATCACCAGAATCCCTTCCCAGGATGTAATAAAAAGGAACTGCAGATGCTAGTTTATACCAAAGATAGACACAAAATGCTGGAGTAACTCACCGGGTCAGGCAGCATCTCTGGAGAAAATGGATAGGTGGCGTTTCAGGCCGGGTCTCTTCTTCACCCCAAGACGATGTCTTAACAGGGAACAATATCTATCGGCTATTGGAAGCAGCAACATCTGACCTCAATGCCTACACACCTCTCAGGCAACTTAAGGCAAAATGGTCTCCAGTACCCATTAGTAGCATTTGAGAACCATCACTTAAAGGGTGTCTATTACGGTGAAAGACCACAGATAAAAGTTCATCTTGCTGCTTGGGTTGGGTCTAATATTAGTTATATGTGTTTACATACATGAGAACCAAGACTTGTGATTATAATGCATTATTCTCCTTGGTTTTGAAGAAATAAATGCCACTTCCAAGCGTACTTTAACACATAGACATAGTGTCATACAACACAGAATCAGGCCCATTTAAGCTCATCCCATTTGACCACTTTTGGTCCATATCCCTCTAAATGTTTCCCAAGTATCTACCATTGCAAATGTCTTTTAAATGCTGTTATACTGTCTGCCTCAACTATTTCCTCTGGAAGCTTATTTCACATACCCACCCCCCTCTGTATGAAAGGTTGCCCCTCAGGTTCCTCTTAAATCTTGTCCTTATCACAAAAGATCAATGTCCTCTTGTTCTTGATTTTCTGACTCCAGCTAAAAGGCTGCTTATTGACCCACTGTCCACCTGTTCTACTCCCCTCATGATTTTGCACACCTCAATAATGTTGTCAAGCTGGAAAAGGTGTTGAGAAGATTTACGATGGTGTTGCTAGTACTCGAGGGCCTGAGCTTTATGTTGAGCAGTCCACGACTCAATTCCTTGGAACGCAGGAGGACAAGAGGTGATCTTATAGAGCTGTACAAAATCATGAGAGGAATAGATGGGTAAACACAGAGTCTCTTGCCCAGAGGAGGGGAACCAAGAGCCAGAGGACATACGTTTAAGGTGAGGGGGGAAAGATTTAATAAGAATCTGACGGGTAACACAAAGGGTGGTGGGTGTACGGAACAAGCTGCTGGAGGAAGTAGTTGAGGCAGGTACTATCACAACGCTTAAGAAACATTTAGACAGGTACATGGAGAGGATAGATTGACAGGGATATGGTCCAAACGTAGGCAGGTGGGACTAGTGTAGATGGGACGTTGGTTAGCGTGGGCAAGTTAGGTCAAAGGGCCTGTTTCCACATTGTATGACTCTTTGACTATGACTCTAATATCACGCTTGAGCCTGCTACACTCCAAAGAATAAAGTCCTAGCTTTTCCAACATCTCTCTATAGCTCAGGCCCTCACGTTCTGGCAGTATCCTCATAAATCTCTGCATGCTTTCCAGTTTAACAACGTTCTTCCTACAGCAGGGTGACCAAAATTGAATATAATGCTCTAAATGCAGCCTCACCAACATCTTGTACAACTGTAACATAAAGTCCCAACACGTATACTTAATACCCTGAGGAATGCTGAAGACTTTCTCGACTTGTTTTTCCTGCCAATGTGTTGTGACATTTAATTGAACTGATGTTGATTTATTAATCTAATAGCTCCATGAAAGAGTGTCATGGCTCTCAGAAACAGTTGAAGTATCCTGCCGTATCATTACTTGGTTTAGGACGTTGGGCGTTGCGGATAGGAGAGTGTAGTTATGGCGGGTGTGCGGAAGAAGGATGAGGGGTTGGTCTCAAGAGGTCAATGGAGCAGAGATTTGGCATGGGAATATCAATGAACATGACAAGGGAAGAGAAATTGGAAGATGGGAAGGGACTGGCAGAAGATCCCAGTTCTTCCTGGCACTCACTAAAGTAATATACATTATGGATGTGCAGGAAGGAACTGCAGATGCTGGTTTACACCAAAGATAGACACAAAATGCTGGTAACTCAGCGGATCAGGCAGCATCTCCGGAGAAAAATAATAGGTGATGTTTCTGGTCGAGATCCTTCTTCAGACTGAGAGTCCGAGCCCGCCGATTCTCAGTCTGAAGAAGGGTCTCGACCCAAAATGTCACCTATTCTTTTTCTCCAGAAATGCTGTCTGACTTGCTGAATTACTCCAGCAGTTTGTGCCTGCATTATGGATGTAGCAGTTTTCACTTTCAGACTCCCCATCCTCCAGTCCAGACATTGCAGTGAATTTAAAATGTGACAGCCAAATCTTCCACAGAAATCTGCTTGAGATCTGCCAACAGATAAGCCCATAACTGGAAATTGAAGTGCAATGTTCTGCCCAGCAGTGCAGTGGCCATGGGACTTCTACACTGCTCAGTTGGGTCCCTAATTGGCAATCTGTCTGCTAAACTCACTTTAGGTTAAAGGACACAAAGTGCCGGAGTAACTCAGCAGTCATCATCATGCTGCCGACCTGCTGAGTTACTCCAGCACTTTGTGTTCTTGTGTAATAAACTGCATCTGCAGTTCCTTATTTGGGAAAAATGGTGCAGAGAAAAAGATAAGTAAAGCTTTTTAATGGATTTGATTAAATAGTTTAGATGACTAAATGTCTTAAATATGTACGAGTGCTTTTAACCTTTAGCTTTTAAAAACAAAAATTTTAGCCTTTACAACACTATTTGAATTTTTGAAAGATCTTCAGTGACTTGTAAATATTAGGGCCTTACTCAGCACATTGGCATACAGCAATGTTCAATGAATATCCAGAAATGTGTGCAGTTTTGGTCTCATAATTTGAGGAAGGACATCCTTGCTATTGAGTCAATGATGCGTAGGTTCATGAGGTTAATCCCTGGGATGGAGGGACTGTTATACGAGGAAAGATTGGAAAGATTAGGCTTGTATTCACTGGAGTTTAGAAGGATGAGAGGGGATCTTATAGAGATGTATAAAATTATAAAAGGACTGTTAGGCGAGTCCAGAACCAGGGGCCACAGTCTAAGAATAAAGGGGAGGCCATTTAAAACTGAGGCGAGAAGAAACTTTTTCACCCAGAGAGTTGTGAATTTGTGGAATTCTCTGCACAGAAAGCAGTGGAGGCCAATTCACTGGATGAATTTAAAAGAGAGTTAGATAGAGCCCTAGGGCCTAGTAGAATCAAGGGATATGGGGAGAAGGCAGGCACAGGTTACTGATTGTGGATGATCAGCCATGATCACAATGAATGGCGGTGCTGGCTCAAAGGGCCAAATGACCTCCTCCTGCACCTATTTTCGATATGTGTCTGTAATTTTTAAATCATGTTTGGTTCACACCCTCCATTGGCCATGGAAACCCAGGTTTTCATTGTACTTGCAGGATTTGTGTCATTGCTACTTTGAGGATTTATCTAAATTGGACCCTAACCAGCCCCAGAAAAATTTACTAACCCTGCCTGGTCTCATGCTTCCATCCCACCTCCTGTTAATAACCTCCTGTTAACAACCCTATTTGCGTCAATATACCGAACCAGTTGGACTGGGTGAAACCCTACAATGCCCGGGATGGGTGAAATGTTGTCCAGGACTCAGACCACTGGCAAATATGATGCACAAAAAGATTTGCCTCAATAAGTCAATAGTATCCTATCTGTCCATGACAGTCCAGTTAGTTGCAACAAAACTATGCCAATCTAGAAATAGCAACACACACGCCCATGATCATAGTTCATGCATTAGATTGTTTTACACACTCTATCCTCTGCCAACTGTTTTAGGGTTTCAGTTTCATGATCGTTAAGCTCACACACTATCTTAGGCTGTCAGAACCAACAGCATTTGTGTTTTAATTTTTCTTCTTCTTGGCTTTTCTCCTAAATTTTTAGCTTTCGGTTTAACAAAAAAACATCTTGTCAAATAAAACTCATGAAGTAATGCTTCCGCTAAAACCATTTTCCACTGTTCTGTTGAGAAGTCCTATGTCTTATAAACTGCTACATATTTTTGTACAAAATGTGATTCAATTAAATGGAAAACAAAATATAATTGAAAAGTGAGCATTTACCAGGAGGATCACAAAATCTGTTTTTTTTTTTCCTGCATCCTCCATGTGGTTGCAGTACCTATGCATACACAAGTTCAGATCAGCACAGTTGCATACAGCAACATTCAATTAATATCGAGATACGTGTCTCTAATTGTTAATCGTGTTTGTGTGGTTTACGCCTTCCATTGGCAATGGAGATCGATTTTGTTATACAACCGGCAGGGTTTGTGTCATTGCCACTTTGAGGTTCCACCTAAGTTGGACTGTAACCAGTCCCAGAAAACCACTTTGAACAATTTAATAATCCTGCCTGGTCTCAGGCTTCCATTCCACCTCCAGCTAATGACTCCCCCCAAAACCTCAATTTACTGGTTGTTCCAATGCCTGTAAATCTCTGTCTTTGAATATTAACAACCTACACATCTCTGTGGGATGCAGCATTCCAAATAGTCATAATCCTTTAGGAGGGGAAACTCCTCCTCATGTCTACCTTAAATGACAACTTCTTTTTCTGAAATTATGCCTCCTAGTACTAGTTAAATCCACAAGGAGAAACTTAGGATCCACCCTTTTAATCCCCCTCAGAAACTCATGCAACAATAAGATTACCTCCCATTTTTCTAAATTCCAATGTATTGATCTACAGGGTCTGAAGAAGGGTGCCGACCCAAAACGTCACCCATTCTTTTTCTCCAGAGATGCTCCATGACCCGCTGAGTTACCCCAGCACTTTGTATCTATCATTGGTATTGACCGAACCTGCATAACTGCTCTTCAGACATAAGCTCCTTCATCTCAAGAGTCAATATCATTAAATTAATTTGCTCTTCCCCCAATGCAGAGAAAAAGAAACTGGGGTAACTTTCCCTTCACTGACGTTTGATTCACTGGCCTTTTGTTCCCTGGCTTAACCTTGCAGCCCCTCTTACATAAAGGCCATGCTCCAGCCTTCCAGTACCTCAACTGTGGGTAAAGATGATGCAAATATCTTTGCCAGGCATCCTGCAATACCTCTAATTTACTGCAAATGTCCTAGGATACATTTGTTCACTCTGGATTTATTCACTTTATATGCTTTAGACCACCAGCACTTCCTCTTTTGTAATGTCGATATGTTCTGAGACATCCCTATTCATTTACCTTATTTCCTTAGCTTACATGACCTTTATGGTAAATATGGATGAGAAATATTAATTTACGACCTCATCCATCTACTGTGGCTCCTCACATAGTTGACAACATTGATCCTTAACGGGACATATGATTTCCCTGGTTAACCTTTTGCTCTTAATATGATTATAGAATCTCTTATGATTCCCCTTTACCCTACCTAGCATAGGATATATCTCATATCCTCAGCATCTGCGTAATGCATTCTCATTACCTCATAGAATTCAGAATTCAGAATTACTTTTATTTGTCATCCAAAAAAACAGGTCTTTTGGACAAGATTTCGTCATCCACAGTCCAACAGTAGAGCAATAAAATAAGCAAATTACACAACCCTAACCAACACAAAAGAAAAATAAACATCCATCACAGCGAGTCTCCTCCAGTCCCCTCCTCACTGTGATGGAAGGCCAGAATGTAATTTCTCATCCACTGCCGTCTTCTCCCGCGGTCAGGCTGTTAAAGGTGCCATGTTCCAGGTCGCGCCGGACGGTGAAAGGTCCGCAGCGGGCCGACCCCAGCCCTGCGATCCGGTGTGGGCGAAGACGCTGCCGCTGCCGCTCCTGCATTCTACTTTGTTCCATTTTAAGGTGGATGTACTAATTGTGGCTGAGCTTTTTTTTATTGAGAGGTGCTGTGATTCTATCATTGACTTAATCTGTAGGTTGAATAATGATGCAAACATAAAATAGTTTTTCTCGCAGAGAAGCACATGCTGCCTTCTTCACACGCTGAACTGTACCATTCTGATCTTGTATTACCAGCTTCTGGTAATATCTTTGACCTCTCTGTCCTTGGTCTCATAGAAGAACAAAAATTGCAAAGTAGGATTTACCTAACATGCTCTCCAGAAACACCCCCTCCCAAACAAAATTACATAAATGCTGTTTCCATCCCCCTTCATGTGAATGAAATATTTTATTCACATCAGATTATGCAGGTGAAATTACAGCTTTTTTTTTTTGAAGAGAAAAATATTTCTTCAGAGAATGAATTAAAGCTTCAAAGCCCATGTTCCTGTGATTAAAATATTAATTGCTGGAAATGATCCTTAGCTGCATGCAGTCTCTCTTTGCATGACATTAGAGATAAAATGCTGAGAATTAAGACCCAATATAAATTGAATACATGTCATAATCCATATTAATTGCTAACAACTGATAGGGACAAGTATCACAAAGGAAGCAAGGGATGAATGAGGTGACAGAAGAGCAAAACAGCTGGGAATGCGGATAACTTTTATCTGCTGAGCCAAGCCGGTCCAGTCGCAAGGTCAAAACAGATAATAAAAGAAACATTAAAGGAAAATGCCCATTTCTTGCTAATATGGAAAACTTTGAAAATATTGACCATATCTATCATTATCATATTATTTAGTAACAAAGCAGTATCTTCTGTTTTTAAGTTCTTGAAACAACAAATATCATAAATTAAAAGGCAGGCCTGATATCATTTGTAGGAACTAACGACCAGGCAATTAGCTTCTTGGAAACAAATTCACAACAGTTCTGTTAAGCTCGTTGGTTCATCATCCTATTGTTTAATTACATTAATGTTACTTTCAAGAAATGATACACTATATTTGGCAGATTTCTAGGTCTGTTTAATAAACAAATATATCTCAAACTTAATTTATAAAAGCTTCCATTGTACGAGAATAAACATATCCTTTTCTTTGTAAAATATATTTTAAAGATAATGAAAGATCATTTTGATTTTCCTTTTGCATAAAAAGGCTAATATTCAACAGGATAAAAATGAAAAGAGACACATAACTGCTGATTGATGTAGTAATTGTCTCTTTTATACTTTGGCCAGTCAGAATTATCCTACTACGGAGGCTGAGAACTTTGCTCAGGTAAATAATTATTTGTTTATTTACCCGAGCAAAGTTCTCAATCTCCGTAGTAGGATAATTGACAAATAATATTAATTGACAAATAATATTGTAGAATTTATAGGGATCCATACTAACGTAAACAAGCAAGTTGTTTTCTGCCTTGCTTTTCAATTCAGTTTCATTTGACTGGCTAGAAATTCAATTTTCCTGCTGATTTTCGAGGTGCGAAATGCAATTGGTTTGTGAAGTGCAATACATTTAGTACTAACTGGAAATTATATTTACTTTTCAGCAAACCATTTGGATAGCAGGAGCAGGAAATAGAAAATTCACACCTGCACAGCTGGAAATTTTCATTTTATGCTAAAGGAACCCATAATGTAGTATTGTACATGTTTAGAAACATTATTATTGCAATTATGAAGTGCACTGGGGCTAAGAAGCATTAACATGGATAGAATGGATCACTGAATCAGTTCCAGTGATAAACCCAGCAGAGAACAATGCTTAATAAATAGCACCTCCAACTCTAAGAAATTGAAGAATAAGGTTGTAATTTTGGTGCAATTGTGTATAAATTAGACCCATTCAAAAAATCAAATCATATAATGCCGAGTCAAACAAATACTGGTAAAACCACATTGTCAATATTTATCTCTCTCTGCCCAGAAATTGGATTTTTGCCTATTTTTGCTGATGCACTGCCAAATGGGAACACTCGTGATTAAGAAATCATTTTCAATGGTTACTTCCAGCAGGCACCTTTCAGCTGCCATCTCATTCTGCCTGATGGAAATCAGGCCAATACTGTAAACTCACCTTTGCATCCACATGGAGAGGAAGGGAAAAAAAAGGACTTGGGAGTGAAGGAAGCAGAGATGGAAGGGGTAAACAGCAATATAATAAAGGCTAAAATGGCACACCACACCCACCAAAGCCTCAGAGCCAACTCATACCCATTTCATGAATATCATTACAATTGTAGCACTTAGTGCGCAGATCTTCTATCTTTATCCTTGCTGCCTGTCAGCAAAAGCCCACCATTTTGACTTCAATGTGGAGGATTTTTCCCAGGATACGGGAGCATAAAACTAGAGTGCACCGTTTTAAGGTACAAGCGGAAAGATTTAAAGAGGATCAAAGGGACAAGTTTTTCACACAAATGGTGGCGGCGCTGTGCAAGCAGCTGCGGCTCACCTGCAGTCTGTTTGTCTTTTGTGGGGTTTTTTGTTTTTTTTGTCTTAATTGTAGTGTTTAGATGTGATGTGTTTTTTTGTGGTTGTGTACTATGTTTTGGTGGGGGGGGGGAACTGTAAAATTGTCCCTTCCGAACGGAGACCCGACCTTTTTTTCTGGGTCGTGTTTCCGTTCCCGCTGCGGCCTACCATCGGCCAAACACCTGGAGCTGGCGGCCTCCTGCTGGGACCACCTGCAGCTCTGGTTCGCAGAGCCCGCGGACCGGACTGTACTTACCATCTGTGGAGCTGGCTGCCTTTGGAGGCCGTGGTGGCGCTGCGAGTGCGGCTGCGACTCGCCCTCGGAGGCTTCGCCGCGGGCCGCGTGGATATCGGAAGCTCGCAGGCCCCTGGGTGGGGGCCAACATCGGGAGCTCCGGCAGTGGCAGCGTCTTCACCCGCCCCGAATTGCGGGGCTTGGGTCGGCCCGCTGCGAACCTTTCTCCGTCCGGCGCTGCCTGCAGTGTCGGGAGTCCCAATCGCCGCGGCAACTTCAACAGCCTGACTGCAGGAGAAGACGGCAGGGGAAGAGAAAAGACATTCTGGCCTTCTATCACAGTGAGGAGGTGACTAGAGGAGACTCACTGTGATGGATGTTTCCATTTTTTGTTTTGTGTTGGTTTGTGATTGTGTGTGTTATTGCTTATTTTTATTGCTCTTATTGTTGGACTGTGGGTAATGGAATTTCGTCCAAAAGCCTTTTTTTTGGATGACAATAAAGGCTATTCTGATTCTGATGGGTATATGGAATGAGCCATAAAAGATGGTGATCGCGGCAGGTACAATTACAATGTTTCAAAAAACAACATTTAGACAGGTATGTGAATAGGAAAGGTTCAGAGGGATATGAGCCAAATAGCATAAGTAACCATCTTGGATGACAGGGACTGGTTGGGCTGAAGGGCTTGTTTCTGTGCTTCGTAACTCTATGAATGAATCTATGAAGATTAATATTTACTATGAGTGAGAAAGATCGTATATCACAAACTTCAAATCCAGTTTCTGCTGGTAATTCAGAAACATATGCCATATCTTTTGATGATGTTCTCACATCCATAGTATGCGACAGGAAAATAACTAGCACGAGGGTGAATCACATCAGGACGTGGCCAGACCTAATTTCCACCATGTGGGACTTGCACCAGAAATAAACACAAAATGCTTTTCATGTGCAATTTTAAAAAAGGGTACAAAAGCGTCTTCATCTAATCCAATTTCCAGTGCCAGGAGGAAGGAAGGAAAGAAGAAAAATAACAGTATTAAGGTTTGGATCACTAAACATTGAAATCATTTGTTTTAGAGTAAAAAATTGAAGATACTAGAGAATCATCATATTGCTAACCAGCTACACTACCCGCCTCCTTCAATAATTGTGCTTGCGCTTTTCAAGGAGAAAGAACAGTGACAAGAAATGGAAGGTGATATCATACAACCAGTGAAATATCGCATTTTCACCGTAAGTAGATCTAAAAACCAACGTTGAATGCTGCAGTCCTATTTTTGACCTGTGGTCCTGAGAATTCTATTTCCCTGCTGTGAGTGCAGGATCGCATCCTAATGATCATGGTGCATTTCGAAGTAACCTAACCCTACTTTAGTTTACTATATCAATATCACATGGCGTAAATTACAAACAATAATGCATGTAATTTTCCAATTTTAATAATAATAATAATAATAATAATGCATTACATTTATATAGCGCTTTTCAAACACTCAGACGCTTTACAGGGATTTTAGTAGATGCATATGGATTTTCCAATTTTTTTCAGTCTGAAGAAGGGTCTCGACCCGAAACATCGCCCTTTTCTCTCCTGAGATGCTGCCTGACCTGCTGAGTTACTCCAGCATTTTGTGAATATATACCTTCGATTTGTACCAGCATCTGCAGTTATTTTCTTACACTAAGCAGAGGAGGATACAAATTGAGTAAGATAAATGAAAGGGAACGGTAAGGACTAATTAATCAGAGTCCATAATAAGTGTCTAGCCACAGTCTTGGTACTTGGGATTGGGTTTACAGACCCGTCCTGCACGAGTACGATACAGGCCCTCCTCCGTACCCATTGTAGGTGGCAGCACCTTAGGTGGTGGTTCAAACGGCACTGGTCTCGCAACAGCCTTTTGCACAGGAGACTGCACCGGTGACGTCACGGGTGACTGTATAGGCGATTTTATGGGCGATTCCATCACTGGCACCAGCGACTCCTTTGTTGGTATAAAGACCAGCTTGCGGTCTGCCGACGCCTGGCCTCCATTGGTCTGTAACCTGCCATCTGCGACTTCCGTGTAGCCATGCGGACGTGGCTGAGATGGCACGGCTCATTCACCGGTAGAAGGTGTTTTCTGTTCCGCCGGTAGGTTCCTCCTTCCGATTGGACAAGATAGGACCGTAGCTGCCGGCAGGTCCCACTAACTACGCCTAGACGATCATGACCCTTCTGGGTCTGCAGACGGACCATCTAACCCTCCGACAAAGGCTGGAGAGGACGGCTAGACCTGTCGTAATACGCCTTTTGGATCTGCCGTTTATGTTGCAGCTGAGCCTGAACAGATTGGGGCTCATGAACACGGGGCTGCAGCAGGTGTCTTGCAACAGGAAGGGTGGTACGAGTTTGTTTGGACATCAAACGTTGAGCCAGCGAACCCAACACCGGGTCACGTGAAACGTTATGGAGATTGAGGCGGTCCAGGAATACATTGGACCCGGCTCTTCTGAATCTCTCCATGACCAGTTTGGCATTACGGACAGCCCTCTCGGCTAGCCCGTTCGACTGTGGATACTCCGGGCTGCTGGTGATGTGCTTAAAATCCCAGCACGTAGCAAAGTCCTTGAAACACCGACTGGTAAATTGACCGGCATTATCCGACATGAGGGTGTGAGGAGACCCATGGACCGATAAATGTCTTGCCAGTTTTTGAATTATCGCCGCTGAGGAAATTGTGCGGAGCAAATCGATCTCAAACCACCTGGAATAGGAATCCACCAGGACCAGATATTGATTGCCACGCCACTCAAAAATGTCAGTGGCCACAGAGGACCAGGGTAAATCAGGAACCGGGTGCAGCAAAAGCGGTTCCCTTTGCTGATGCGGGGCCAAGCTTTAACATACTGCACATGATTGCACCCTCTGGTGCACGTAGTCAGACATAGCAGGCCAGAAAAACATACTTTTCGCTCGCTGAACCGTTGCCTCAGCGCCAGGGTGGCCCCTATGTATTGTGTCGAAATACTGCTGCCGTAGTGAGGCAGGGATCACCGCTTTGTGCCCTTTCATAATGACCCCGTTCTCGATAACCAGCTTATCTCTAACGGGAAAGTAAGGCTGTACAGAGAGTGGTAACATATGCAACTTGCCCGGCCAACCGTGTCGAATGACGGACACGAGCGACTGCAAAGTGTCGTCCTCCGCCGTGTGTCCCACTAACATGTCCAGACAAGACGAGGGGAGATGATCGACCATCATTACATCAAAACAATCCTTCCCGGCAGCATGCTCGTTATAGGTCTTCCTGGGCCCTCACTGGTGAAAACATGTACCACATAGTTCACCTTGTTGACACGGAACCTGCACTTGTTGGGGTTGAGTTTTAAATGTACCTCCCTGGCACGATTGAGTACCTTCCTCAAGTTAACATCGTGCTTCTGCACATCCTTACCCGCCACGATAATGTCATCGACAACAATCACACAGGGGTATCTGTCGAAGACCTGCTCCATAGAGCGTTGAAACACTTCACTGGCCGTGTTAATCCCGAACGGCATCCACAAGAATCTGTACCGACCGTCTGAAGGATGTGCTGAAAGTAGTGAGCAGAGATGATTTGTGGCCCGGGGGAATGTGCCAGAACGAGGTCTTGGCGTCGAGAACGGAGAACACTGTCGTCTTGCCCATGTGTGCGGCCACCTCCTCCACGGTGCGCATCGGGTGATGAGGTCGCTTGAGTGCAGTGTTTAAATCCCTCTGGTATCATATACGTATCTCCTGCTTGTTCTTCTTGGTGGCGGCCACCATCGAGAACACCCAATTAAAATGATTGTGGGAATCAATGTGACATTATCATTTCATACTCCACCACTTAAACGGCTTTGAAAACAACGCATGACCGCCATACACTCAATTCAACACTCAAGACATCTTTAAATGATTTTAATTGCTGGTAAGAGGAAGCTCATACATTGAACAACCCATTAGTTGATGCTAGAGTAACTAGCAATGAGTCAGAAGAGACACAATGGCACTTTTACTATTAGTTTGCAATTGTTCTTTTTATAACTTTACCTGTGCTGTGGATGGATAGGGGAAAAATCCTAAAATTTCATTGTTTCGTTGTCAGTACAAATGACAATTAAACATTCTTGAAACGCAGTAAAGCCTGGCTCTATTATTTGACTCATAGCCAACGGACAGTCGTGTGCAGCCAGGAAATCATTGGCAGAGCTCAGCCAGCAAGATAAAGACCTCCCTAATCACGCAGTCGTCCTGAAATTATTGGCATTTCCCAGAAAAATTAAAACTTTTCTTTGCAAATGTGACTTAAATTATTACCAATTTCTCCCTTGTGCAGTACAGTACATAACCCAGGTCTAAAGAATTACTCCATGAAACTGAATTGATCAGCTAAGCTATAATTTTCCCAGTCACCATGAAAGAGAAAATGTGTGCAGGTATTCTTTCAAGATCTCAGTTCATTTTAAGATGCTCCACAGACTGTTAAATCCTCTCGAAATATTTAATTTTGGTTGAGGCCTCTGTCCACTATGGTTCAATGGTTTCTTTATTGTCATGTGTACAGAGATACAGTAAAATGCTTGTTATGGATGCTTTCCAACAAATCAAATCTTATAGGAGTAGAATAGATGCTCCTCAGCAGAGGAGTTGCCATGTTCTGGTGCCAGTTTGCAACTTCCAAGCTTCTGAAATGTCTGATCTAGGCCTAAGGAGATGCACAATTCTTTTATTTCCCACTTTAAGGACTGGTGGCCTGGTAGGACTGGGTCAATGAAATCAGGATTGACCAGGCCAAGTGCTATGCCATCGACTCCTTCCACCACCATTTCCTGCAGCCCCTTGCAGACCATAGATCTTTAGGGTGCCTATCGAGGGTGTTGCAGTGAAATCATAGTCCGTTCACGGGATGGTAGAGAGAAGCCATGGGTTTTGAGGAAGGCATTTCAGAGTTACCTATGAGGAATGTCCCACCATTGGAGCAAATGCGATTGAGAGGGTGAAACTAGGACAAGGGACTGGGAGTGGTCAGATACATACAGGGAGGGAGAGTATACAGTTCTAACCAGACCTGTGAGCAGATGGAGGGAAAAGACCTGGACACCTGGGACCAGACCAGGGTCAGAGCAGCCAGCTACGACTTGTATGCAAAATAAGTACAGCCTGGTATGTTCATCTCCTTGTTTGTACAATTACTTCAATAAACAACTAATTAAACTGGAAAAACGACTGGAAGATCTGTTCTGTTGGGGTATGTCTGTGGTCAGATCTGATGCTTAGCCACAAGATGGCAATATCAGAAAGGATTCCGTAAACAAAAAACGTTTTCGTCACCCTGTGCATCCTCAACGTTCTCTGCTCGCATTACATAGAAACATAGAAAATAGGTGCAGTAGTAGGCCATTCGGCCCTTCCAGCCTGCACCGCCATTCAATATGATCATGGCTGATCATCCAGCTCAGTAACCTGTACCTGCCTTCTCTCCATACCCCCTGATCCCTTTAGCCACAAGGGCCACATCTAACTCCCTCTTAAATATAGCCAATGAACTGGCCTCAACTACCTTCTGTGGCAGAGAATTCCACAGACTCACCACTCTCTGTGTGAAGAAATGTTTTCTCATCTCGGTCCTAAAAGACTTCCCCCTTATCCTTAAGCTGTGATCCCTGGTTCTGGACTTCCCCAACATCGGGAACAATCTTTCCGCATCTAGCCTCTCCAACCCCTTAAGAATTTTATATGTTTCAATAAGATCCCCTCTCAGTCTTCTAAATTCCAGCGAGTATAAGCCTAGTCTATCCAGTCTTTCTTCATATGAAAGTCCTGCCATCCCAGGAATCAATCTGGTGAACCTTCTCTGTACTCCCTCTAAGGCAAGAACGTCTTTCCTCAGATTAGGAGACCAAAACTGCACACAATACTCCAGGTGCAGTCTCACCAATGCCCCGTACAACTGCAGTAGAACCTCCCTGCTCCTAAACTCATATCCTCTTGCTATGAATGCCAACATACCATTCGCTTTCTTCACTGCCTGCTGCACCTGTACGCTTGCTTTCAATGACTGGTGCACCATGTCACCCAGGTCACGTTGCATCTCCCCTTCTCCTAATCGGTCACCATTCAGGTAATACTCTGCTTTCCTGTTCTTGCCGCCAAAGTGGATAACCTCACATTTATCCACATTATATTGCATCTGCCATGCATTTGCCCACTCGCCTAATCTATCCAAGTCACTCTGCAGCCTCCTAGCATTCTCCTCGCAGCTAACGCTGCCACCCAGCTTCATGTCATCCGCAAACTTAGAGATGTTGCATTCAATTCCCTCGTCCAAATCATTAATATACACTGTAAATAACTGGGGTCCCAGCACTGAGCCTTGCGGTACCCCACTAGTCACTGCCTGCCATTCCGAAAAGGACCCGTTTATTCCTACTCTTTGCTTCCTGTCCGCCAACCAATTTTCTATCCACCTCAACACTGAACCCTCAATACCGTGTGCTTTAAGTTTGTACACCAATCTCCTATGTGGGACGTTGTCGAAGGCCTTCTGAAAGTCCAGATACAACACATCGACTGGTTCTCCCTTATCCACTCTACTAGTTACATCCTCGAAAAATTCTATAAGATTTGTCAGACATGATTTGCCTTTTGTAAATCCATGCTGACTTTGTCTGATGATTCCACTACTTTCCAAATGTGATGCTATCACATCTTTAATAACTGACTCTAGCATTTTCCCCACTACCAATGTTAGGCTAACTTGTCTATAATTCCCCGTTTTCTCTCTCCCTCCCTTTTTTTAAAAGTGGGGTTACATTAGCTACCCTCCAGTCCTCAGGAACTACTCCAGAATCTAAAGAGTTTTGAAAAATGCATCCACTATTTCTGAGGCTACTTCCTTAAGCACTCTGGGATGCAGCCTATCTGGCCCTGGGAATTTATCTGCCTTTAATCCATTTAATTTACCTAACACCACTTCCCGACTAACCTGGATTTCCCTCAGTTCCTCCATCTCATTAGACCCCCGGTCCCCCGCTACTTCCGGCAGACTGTTTATGTCTTCCTTAGTGAAGACAGAACCAAAGTATTTGTTCAATTGGTCTGCCATCTCCTTGTTCCCTTTGATCAATTCACCTGTTTCCGACTGCAAGGGACCTACATTTGTCTTAACTAATCTTTTTCTCTTCACATATCTATAAAAGCTTTTGCAGTCAGTTTTTATGTTCCTTGCCAGTTTTCCCTCATAATCTATTTTCCCTTTCCTAATTAAGCCCTTTGTCCTCCTCTGCTGAACTCTGAATTTCTCCCAGTCCTCTGGTATGCTACTTTTTTTGGGCTAATCTGTATGCTTCATCTTTTGTTTTAATACTATCCTTGATTTCCCTTGTTAGCCACAGATGCACTACCTTTCCTGGTTTGTTCTTTTGCCAAACTGGGATGAACACTTGCTGTAGTTCATCCATGCGACCTTTAAATGCCTTCCATTGCATGTCCACCGTCAACCCTTTCAGCATCAATTGCCAGTCTATCTTGGACAATTCACGCCTCATACCCTCAAAGTTACCTTTCTTTACGTTCAGAACACTTGTTTCTGTATTGACTTTGTCACTCTCCATCCTAATGAAGAACTCCACCATATTATGATCACTCGCACAACCAGACTGCTAACTAACCCTTCCTCATTACTCAATACCCAGTCTAGAATGGCCTGCTCTCTCGTTGGTTCCTCGACATATTGGTTTAGAAAACCATCTCGCAAACATTCCAAGAAATCCTCTTCCTCAGCACCCCTGCCAGTTTGGTTCACCCAATCTATATGTAGATTGAAGTCACCCATTATAACTGCTGCACCTTTGGTGCATGCATTTCTAATTTCCTGCTTGATGCCATCCCCAACCTCACTACTGCTGTTAGGTGGCCTGTACACAGGCAGACAAGGCAGCTCTCATGAAACGGGCTGCAGCCCTGAAAGACATGCACGAGATTGAGGCACAAGAACACCAATAGAGGAAGAACAGAAGAGAAGACCACCAAGCCACAAGGTTCTTGTTTGTTCTGTAACAAAAGTGGTCACACATTGGGGGGGGGGTCCACAGATCAAGAAGGGGCACAGAGAAAAGATAGACTTCTTAAAGGAGAAGGGAGTCTGTTTTGGATGTTTGAAAATAGGTCACATGAGCAAAGACTGCAAGAGTTGTTTGGCTTGTGATGTGTGCAACCAGAATCATCCTGAAATACTTCACATTGAACAAAAGGACAAAAAAAAAGAAACTAAAATATACAGAACAGAATGAGAAACCAATTGTGAGTAATGCTGTTCTCTCACCTCAAATGTGTGGCCATGTTGGAGCCTGTGATGAAACCTGCATCTTCTCCATTGTACCAGTATAAATAAAGAGCCACAAGGGGAGCACAGTGTTGCAAACATACACACTTTTGGGTCATGGAAGTTCATCTACCTTTTGCACAGAAAGCTTGATGAGAAGGCTGAACATTACAGGACCAAAGACCAAAATTCTCTTGCGTACCATGAACCAAGTGAAGCCCATGATCAGTCGTCATATCTCAGGTTTGGAAATATCTAGTCTGGATAAAGATGATTTTATTCAACTATCTGATGTGTTCACACATAAGAGCATGCCTGTTTCTCAGCTAAACATTCCCAGACAAGAAGACCTGAAACAATGGCCTTACTTGAAGGATATCAAGATTCCTAAAATAGACTCTGGCATTGACCTACACATCGGGAGAAATGCTTCAAAGGTATGGAACCTTGGGAGCTTGGAGCTGGTCAACAGCCAAGGGGATGGACTATACGCTGTGAAGGCCCTACTGAGGTGGCTCATCTATGGTCCCCTGAGAAGAGACAACGACAGCAGGGATGTAAATGGCTGCCCTGCTGCTGCTGTCAATCAAATATCCATTGCAAACCTAGAGGAGCTACTGGTCAAACAATACAATCACAACTTCAGTGAAAGAACCAGTAAGGAAACAGAGGAAATGACCAGAGAAGATGTAAAGTTCTTGGGTATTATGAATCGCTCAGCAAGGATGACAGATGGACACTACTGTCTAGACTTACCTTTCAAGCAAAAAAGCGCCAGCATGCCAAATAATTGTTGCATTGCAGAGCAGCGCGTCCAGAGTTTGAAACGCAAGTTTGGCAAGAATGAGAAATTTCAAGATGAATATATATCTTTCCTCAGAAATGATTGACAATGGTTATGCTGAAAGGGTACCAGTGGACTAGCTGAATCGAAGTGGAGAACTCTGAATGATACACCCCGTGGTGAGGGATGTACCAAAGAAAGGAACTTTAAGAGTGGTCTTTCACTGTGGTGCAGTCTTCAAAGGAACATCACTTAACTGCCAACTGCTGCAGGGTCCAGACCTAACCAACTCACTCATTGGAGTTCTCATCAGATTCAGACAAGAACCGGTTGCTTTGATGGCTGACATCAAAGCAATGTTTCAATAGACAATAGACAATAGGTGCAGGAGGAGGCCATTCGGCCCTTCGAGCCAGCACCACCATTCAATGTGATCATGGGTCAAGGTATCAGAAAAGCATATTGACTATCTGCGATTTCTGTAGTGGCCCAATGGTGAGGTACAGCAAGATCTTGTTGAATACTGGATGAAGGCACATCTTTTTGGAGCTGTGTCGTCACCAAGTTGTGCAAACTTTGCATTAAGGAAAACTGTTGAAGATAACAATGCTCACTTTCCAGCAGGGGTGACAAACACAGTAAAGAACTTCTATGTAGATGATCCATGCTTTCGGAACAGGAAGCAGTTCAGATGGTAAAAGACCCGACTGCCATCTGCCAAATGGGAGGATTCATGCCGTTAAAATAGATCAGCAACAGCTATGCTGTATTGGCATCCATTCCACAAGAAAACAGAACCAAAGAGACCGAGGAGTTGGACTTAGACAAAGATAATCTGCCAATGGAAAGAGCACTGGAATTGTGCTGGTGCGTTGAAACAGATGTGCTCAAGTTCAGAATTGCTGCTCAGGAGCAACCATACACTAGATGTGGCATCTTGTCTGTGGTTGGCTCTATATACGATCTTTTAGGATTTCTGGCACTGTTTACTCTGCCAGCCAAGCTGATTATGCAGGAGCTCTGCAAGGAAAAGCTTAGATGGGATGAAAATATACCCCAATCCTTCTCTCAGCGATGGACGGGACAGGATGGCTAGCAGATCTCAACAAGATTGCGGAGTTTAAGGTGGACCGGTGCATGAAGCCTACAAGCTTTGGTCAAATCAGATATGCACAGCTGCATCACTTTTCAGACGCCAGCAAAAGTGGCTACGGTACTGGTTCATATCTAAGACTGGAAAACGATAGCAAAGAAGTACATTTCGCAATCATAATGGGAAAATCCAGAGTGGCACCATTAAAACAAATGACGATTCCCAGAATAGAGCTTACAGCTGCAATCCTAGCTGTCAGAGTTGACAATGCTACAAAAAGAATTACAGCTTCAACTGGACAAATCCATCGTCTAGACCGATAGCTCAACAATGCTTAAGTACATCAACAACGAAACCAAACGCTTGCAAACATTTGTAACGAACAGGATCTCTTTTGGAAGGGATGCCGCTGATGTATCAAAGTGGAGATATGGTAGCACAAAGGAAAATCCTGCAGACGAAGCCTCTAGAGGACTAACAGCAGACTGCTTCATAAGCTGTAAAAGATGGATCAAGGGACTAGAGTTTCTCTGTAAGCCAGACAGAGAATGGCCATAACCTCACTGGAATCTGCAATCTCTGCTAATGATCCAGAAATGTAGCAAGACAATGAACGTCATCGTCAAAAATCCATTGAATCCCCCAAACTCTGATCACCTATTTCTCATCATGGAGGAATTTGAAGACTGCCGTAGCTTGGCTTCTTAAAGTAAAGACAACACTCTTGCAGTTGACTCGAAAGAGAAAGGAGATTCAGGCTGCTGTGAGTAGCTTTGAAAAAGATCCTGGCAAACTCAAGGAAAAGGTGCAAAGGAGATGCAAGTCTTTAAAGCAACACTCCGCAGACAATGTTTATGTCCTGAAGATCTTTTACTAGCAGAAAGCGCAATCATCTCTTTCAGTTAAAGACAAAGATTCAAAGAACTATAATACTAGAAGCTGGTAGATTTGATATAAAAAGAAGCTTTGCTCCAGGTGACATTGTTGTGGTGGCTGATTCCACTGCACCACGAGGCTCCTGGCTAAAAGGCAAAATATTGGAGGCCATACCAGATGCGCAATGTTTTGTGCACACAATTCAACTTCAGACTAAGAGCAACATCTTGGAAAGACCGATAACAAAGATATGTCTGCTCCAAGAAGCTGCGACCTGAGTACAGCAAAGACTGAAAGATTGAAGAATCACTAAAGTAGATTAAATGCCAAGATATAGTACATACCTTTTTAAAAATTATGTGTAAAGTTTTTATGGCTCCTTTTAATGTTTATTTATAGACGTAGAACAATTAGGGGCTGGTGCGTAGGAGCCATTTATGTTTAGGCAAGTTACTGTTGGCATTATTTTGTCTAGATATATCTTGCCATATTATTTTGGACACTTAGGGGCAGTCGTTAGATGAACATGGTGATATATATGAACATACCAGGCTGTACTTATTTTGCATATGTCGAATATATATATATAAACGACTTGTGTGCGAAATAAGTACAGCCTGGTATGTTCATCTCCTTGTTTGTACAACTACTTCAATAAACAACTAATTAAACTGGAAAAACGACTAGAAGATCTGTTCTGTTGGGGTTTGCTTACGATCGCTCCGACTCCCTGTGTAGTAATGGCAATTAGAAAAGAGTTTACTGGAAAAGTCTGGAAGTTGCCATTACAAGGAGTTAAAATGGTTAGCAACTGGGCGATCCAACAAGCCTTGGCAGACCAAGCGTAGGTGTTTGGCGAAACAGTTGCCAAGTATACACTCACCTTTTCTGTTACCGAAAACTAACTTGTTCTCTTTTCTCGTTACTATGAAGGCCCTTGACCCTAAAACTTTCACTGCCTCTCTTTCCACAGGTTCTGCATAACCAGATTAAAAGATGTTTTGCCTTCCCCCATCTGAATTTAGCCAAATTATAAAAATTTAATTGACATCAGTCGTGAATTTTAGCTTGTTTGGAAACCTTGATTGGAGCAAAAGGTAGTGAAAAAGTGAAAGGAAGGTTCAGGGAAACTCAATGAAATCACATCAAGGAGGCTGGAATGATAGAGGGGTTGAATGAATACTCAATGATGAAAAGATAGTAATAATGATGGAGCTAAACGTGTAGGAGGACGGTGAATGCATAGCAAGGAAATTATGATCCATTTGAATCTAACAGGGGAATCTAAAAGTGGAAAATGGAGGGAGGCGAGTTGAACAAGAGAACAGAACTACCGAAGACCATTCTTTTCTGTCAATCATCACTCCAAATGCAGCATGCACACACATGTTGCTCCAGCCCTCAACACACCATGTATTCCATTCACCCAAATAATAGGAAAAAATTGAAAGTTAGACAAAAAGAACCAGAGATGAGCCAGTTACCAAGTGAATATATTTTTTGACTTAGCGTGGGAACACTGGTGGCAATGACTACTATAAGTAAATACAGTTGATATAAAAGTTAGATGAATGACAATAAATCAGAAAATAGTAACAGTTGTTAAAAATCTACTGAAGTGCATTTATTCTAAGAAAGCTAATCTGCAAAATAAAATGAATGTTCGTAAAACATTGAGATTGGTGATTGAGCATTTCATTGTAATGCATTGTTTCACTTGATGGCACTAAAGTAGAACCATTCCAGCCATAAAAAAAGTGCATAGTAAGCAGCCTCAAGGCATTAGAATTGTTCAGTTCTGTGCTATACATGTCTTTGGCACAACCACCATCTGATAAAGCCATCAACAGGATTACAATATCTGCTCTTTTGAATAGCATTTGCATTTGTTCGAATATATATTCACTACATGCAATTTATGAGATGAAATCATGAAGGTAGATTATTTATGTAGATTAGATTAAATCATTTATGGAGATTAGCACAAAAATGCAGCAATGGGTTTACAACTATGATATTTATTTAAATTGTGGAGACTTACACTTGGCAACAGCAGTAATCGCGTTAACAACACAACCATATAGAGTTGGAAGGTCATACATGATATATGTTGCACTAGTCCATGAATAATATACTGCCACCGTCTTCCAACAAATAAAATCAACTAATATAAAATATAAAACTGCAAACACTGCAAATTTAAAAATCAAGCAGGAAATGATGGAAATACTATGAGTTTCATCAGCACTCAAAAAAGCAGAAAACATTGATAAATGCTTTTGATATCATGCATCATTAGAACTGGAAATTGAAAACATTTTTAAGTTGGAATGAAAAATTGGCAGAAAAATAAATGAGCTGAATTTTCGTCATTATTAGCAAACCGTCAGATTTGCAGATTTAACAACAGTACACCAAAATAATTTATGAAGGTCTCAGATGGTACAGGGAAAAGATCCCCCCCAAAATAAGTAGGTAGTTATGGGGACAAAGGTGAAACTGCTCTACAGCAAAGGTATAAACCCATCAATACCAGTCCAGTCTACACCAAACCCTTTTTTTTCCTGTGCAATAAATTATTGTTGATGTAGTGCGAGCAGTTGATTTGTCATTTTTGCCAGACCAATTTCACCCTTAGGAATTTTGATATGGAAGTTAATAATGCTATAAAAGCACAGCAGTTTTTTTGGTAGTCAGTCCTGAAAAGGACATGTGCATGATTTGACAAGGTTCCGCATCGTAGGCTGTTTTGGAAGGTTAGATCGCATGAGATCCAAGGAGAGATAGCTGAATGGATAGAAAATTGACTTGTTGGAAGGAAGCAGAAGTGGAAGGTTGTTTTCGGACTCCAACCTTGTGACTAGTGGTGTGCCTCAGGGATTGGAGCTGGGCCCATTGCTGTTTGTGGTTTATATCAATGATTTGGATGAGAACGTTCAAGGCATGATTAACAAGTTTGCAGATGACATTAAACTGGGTGGTATTGTAGATAGTGAAGATGGTAATCTAAAATTACAGCAGGATCTTGATCGGTTGGGTAGGTGGGCAGAGGAATGTTTGATGGAATTTAATATAGAGAAATGTGGGGGGTTGCATTTTGGGAAAACTAACAAGGGCAGGACTGTGAATGGTAGAGCTCTGGCGTGTGATGTTGAGCAGTGGGATCTAGGAATACAGGTACATAGTTCCTTGTAAATGGCATCACAGGTAGATAGAGTGGTCAAGAAGGCTTTTAGCACATTGGCCTTCATTAGTCAGAGCATTGAGTGTAGAGGTTGGGAGGTCATGTTACATTTGTATAAGACATTGGTGAGACCACATTTAGATTATTGTGTTGAGATTTTGTCACCATGTTATAGGAAAGATGTTGTCAAGTTGGAAAGGGTGCAGAGAAGATTTCCAAGAATGTTGCAAGGACTCAAGGACCTGAGAAATAGGAAGAGGTTGAGCAGGCTCGAACCTTATTTCTAGAAGCACAGGGGGGGTGAGGGGTGATCATATTGAGGTGTCCAAAATCATGAGAGGAATAGATCAGCTAAATACACAAGGTCTTTTGCCAAGAGTAGGGGAATCAAGAACAAGAGGACACAAGTTAAGGTGAGGGGGGAAAGATTCAATACGAATATGAGGGGTAATTTTTTTAATCCAAAGGGTGGTGGGTGTATGGAACAAGCTGACTGTGGAGGTAGATGAGGCGCATACTATCACAACGTTTAACAAACATTTGGACAGGTATATGGATAGGATAGGTTTAGAGGGATATTAGCCAAATGCAAGCAGGCGGCACTAGTGTAGGCAGGGCATGTTAGTCGGTATGGGTAAGTTGGACCGAAGGTACTGTTTCCACGCTGTATGACTTTATGACTCCATGATTCCACAAGTTAACCTGGCTCCTCTCCGCTTGGGATTTTGGAGCTAAACGCCCAAGTTGTGCACCTATGTTCCAAATGCTACAATTCCATTTGGTATCACCAGCAACTGTTGATATTAAGAATACTTGAAATATTAGCCCCAAGGTATATATCTAAATTTCAGACCAAGACCCAAAGATTGCTGAGAACTCATGTAGCTGCCTGGTTGGAACAGTGACAGAGGTTGCTGGTGGGTGGAGAGTGGGTATTCTATAAATTGAGCAATTAATCAGGGTAGCTCTTCAGCTGATAGAACACGAAACTCATTATAACACTTAAAATATCAATAACTGCTTCATCCCCTGCCTCCATCCACACGGGCTATATTCTTGATGCTGGTATTCTGCTACATCTACCGCTACTTCGTGATCAACTGTTGAGTACATCTACCTACCTGCACTCCATCCAACACCACTATTCACTACCCAGTGCTCCCTGGCAGGAGGTGGGAAAATCTCCTTCTCACCATTTTTGTACTAGGACCATGCAACTGATCCATCTTGGCAAGTTTCCATTTTTATCACTAATTCCCAGCAACCACAATAGACAATAGACAATAGGTGCAGGAGTAGGCCATTCAGCCCTTCGAGCCAGCACCGCCATTCAATGCGATCATGGCTGATCACTCTCAATCAGTACCCCGTTCCCGCCTTCTCCCCATACCCCCTCCGCTATCCTTAAGAGCTCTATCCAGCTCTCTCTTGAAAGCATCCAACGAACTGGCCTCCACTGCCTTCTGAGGCAGAGAATTCCACACCTTCACCACTCTCTGACTGAAAAAGTTCTTCCTCATCTCCGTTCTAAATGGCCTACCCCTTATTCTTAAACTGTGGCCCCTTGTTCTGGACTCCCCCAACATTGGGAACATGTTTCCTGCCTCCAATGTGTCCAATCCCCTAATTATCTTATATGTTTCAATAAGATCCCCTGTCCCTAATGAGACGCAAGTTTACTTTAGCACCAAACAATCTGCTGGAGTAATGCAGCAGGTCGAGCAGGATCTGTGGAGGGAAATAGACTTCCAACTTTGTGGGTCAAGACCCATCATCTGGACTGAAAGAGTAGAGGGGAAATATTTAGTATTTGGAGATACAGTGTGGAAACAGGTGATTTGGCCCACTGAGTTCACACCAACCATCAATCACCCATTCACACCAGTTCCACGTAATCGCACTTTCACATCCACTCCCTGCACACTCGATACAATTTACAACTGCCAATTAATCTACAAACCCACATGTCTTTGGAATGTAGGAGGAAACCGAATCACCCAGTGGAAACCCACGTGGTCACAGGGAGAACGTGTAAACTCCACACAGCCAGCACCCAAAGTTAGGATCAAGCCCGGGTCTCTGGTGCTGATAAGTAAAATAGCCAGTATGAAATGTTTTCCATCCATTTCTCCTCACAGTTGTTGCTCAAGCCATTGAGTTCCTCTAGCCGATTGTTTCTTTTGTTCCAGATTCCAGCATTTGCATTCTCTGTATCTGCAAGTTGACTTTAGTGCCTTTAGCAACTCAAAATGTCTTTATTGATGAAAGAGCAGTGCACTGATTCTGCCTTCAGGCAGCAATCATGGAAATCACTAGGCAGAACCAATATAAAGCTCTGGCTGCGCCCCAATAAATGGACAGTCATCATGTCTGAATACTCTGTATTTTAGTAGGTAAAGATAATATTTAACATTGTTAATAGTTGCCTCCTAAGCCTTTGCATCTTCTTGCACTCAATGTGACTATCCAGAATTTTGTCACTGTGTGCAGCATTTATGCTTTCAACAAAATGATCTGTTGTTAAATATAAAACCTTCAAACTTCAGTCCCTTGGGCTCTGAATAGCATTTGAGCAAGACTACAATATTTTACATGTAAAAACAATCGCCAATGAGGAGGCTTTTTTGGTAGAAGTAATTCTAATGGATTGTATTTCTAGTTGCTGTGTAACTTCCATACTTTGTTCAGTTAACTTTGTAGCCACATTTACAAAATAAAAGTATGTTACACAATATGTTTATCATATTCAACTTTGCTGATATGTTACGCTAAATTTTAAGCATGTTAAGCATGAATCAAGTGCTTGTTTAGTTTAGTGATACAAAGTGGAAACAGGCCCTTCAGCCCATCGTGTCCGCGCTGACCAGTGATCCCTGCACGCTGGCACTATCCTACACACTAAGTTCAATTTACAATTTTACCAAACTCGATTTACTTACAAACCTATACATCTTTGGAATGTAGGAGGAAATCAGAGCTCCTGGAGAAAACCCCAGCATCATGGGGAGAATGTACAAATTCCGTCCAGACAGCACCTGTAGTCAGGATCGAACCTGGGGTCCCTGGCGCTGTAAGGCAATACTCTCTACCCCTGTTCCACTGTACCTTTGTGAATTTTGGATGCTCTTAGGGTTAATTGAATTTAGGGATATGGGGAAAAAGCAGGAAAGGGGTACTGATTTTAGATGATCAGCCACGATCATATTGAATGGCGGTGCTGGCTCAAAGGGCCTACTCCTGCACCTATTTTTCTTTTCCTATGTTTCTACGTTGGAAGACAAATTGTATGTTGGCCTTTACTGCAAGAGGAATTGAGGAATAATGTCTTACAACAATCAGGTGAGGCTTGGTGAGACCACACCCTGAGCATAATGTGCAATTTTGCATGCTCTTGCCCAAAAGAGGAATTGCTTGCTGCAGAGGGAATGCAGCAAAGATTAACCTGACCATATAATAACTGATCTGTAACAAGAGGAGGATCCTGCAGCCAAAGCTCCACTTTCTAGAGTTCAGAGAATGAGAGATGTACTGAAATGTACATTGACTGGAAGGATGTTTTCCTGGCTGTGGAATCAGAACTAAGAGTCAGTCTCAAGATGAGGGTGAAAGATCAGCCTTGATCTAGTTGAATGGTAGAGCACATTTGAAGGCTGAAATGATCTACTCCTACTTCTTATATTCTATGCCATGTTGGCTGACAGATATTACATTCTGTCACTGGGTAGTTGTCAGATTTCTGTTTCTCCACTATCAAAGGCCAAGGTTACCAAGAAGCTGATGATATCTAGTGGCTCATCTTCGCTGGTACTATTTGCAGGATAGCTGGATGCGCATCAATCCTCCATCATGTAGCGTTCCGTGGTTCTTTTTCACTCGAGAGAAGAAACATGAATGAGCATAAAGTATGTTTTCAGCCTATGAATGGCGAGGATTTTCTGAGGGTAAATGGGCAGTTTAAGCATGATATTGCACCAGTCTGAGAGTAAGAGGCAACAGTGAATAGCTAATATTATCTCAAAATATATATACTGGGGTGAAAGTGTATAAGTGGATAGTAAAGAGGAATAAGGAAGTTAGAGTAATATACTCACTGCCAGAAGGCTCAGAAATGGAAAGGACTTGAATGCAGGCTCACCGTGAAGTATTGAAGAAAACCCAAAATCCAAACGCAAATGGAACCAAAAGATATTGACCTGGAACCGACAGAACTCAGACCTGCTATTGAACCGACAGAATGCAGACCTGATTAGTCAGCACCCAATTGGTGATGATCTCAGGTATTTACACTAAGTGATAGATTAGGGGAGCAGATCAAATGCAGGTGTAACTCCTAATAGCTCAGGGGAGGAGTGTGGAGAGTCTCAAGTGTCTGGAGGCGTGGCAAGTGTGACACTCACATATCAGAAAAATGTACATTTGCCCTGCTTTGTCCATTGAATCACTTCATCCCCTCGATCTAAAGTGTGCTTCCTTGCTTCTGATCTTCTGGCCACGATACTCCTCTTCATCAGCAAGCTGTCTCCTTCCAATCATCTCCTCCTGGTCCTTAGTACCCAAGACAAACCAGTGCACCGTGTGAGCAAGTACAGACTTTTTCTTTCTCAACTCCAGCAGCACGTGTGCTCCATCTTCAGTTTATTTTATTGATATTGGATTATTCCCATTTAACCATAGGTTTGAGATTTCATTGAATTTGATACCATTATACCCACAGATGCTAAATGAACCAGAAACCCCAGAATGTAATGATAGTGAAGAGATAATAAAAAACTCTAGATTTCCCATCACCTCTTCCTCCACATCCAACCAACCCATTATCGCTTTTGAACCCGTCTCTTGAATTGTGCCCAAAAAGGAATCTTCATATTTATCTGATAAACTGTTTGGCAATTTGTGCTATTTGGATGAAAGTTAATGTGATGAATTCAAAGGCTCCAAACATTGTCATAGGTCATAACATTATCAGAGCTGTTTGTAAATGTTATCTGAAACTGCTTTAAAATTAGAGCCGAACTATTCTGTTTCTACCAGTCTGGGTTCCTGTCATACTATATATTCTTGAAGTGATAATCATACAGTTGAAGAATTTTTCGAACTATACAGCGTGGAAGCAGGTCCTTCAGCCCATTTATCTATGCCAACCAAGTTGGTATTCTAGGCTAATCCCATTTGGCTCCTATCCCTCTAAACTCTTCCTATCTATTTATGTCCAAATATCCAAATTCAAGGCAAAGTGGGACTTACATCATGAGCAGGATATCAATAAGACCAAATGGTGACTTTCAGCATGCACCGTGTGGAAGTTATGTTTTCAGGGAACTTTATGGATTTGACATGAAATCTCAGGTCATTCATGAAAATTATCCGGCCCGAGGGACAAGAGTGAACTTCAGCTCACCATAGGCTAAAGGGACGTTTATGAGCACCTAATATTGAAGCCTTCAACCTGAAAGGTTTCAGGGTCAGCTAATAATGAGAGCTCCCAGGTATGACTGCTGCTTTCTGTAAATGGCAAAAACAAAGATTGGTCAAGTATTCCTGTAGACAATTCAAAAATCGGTTGTCAAACTTCTAAAGTGAATTATTGGGGATAGAAAAAGCAATTATATCCGCCTGCTGACCCATATAATATGGATCCCTGAAATACCATCTTACTTTTCACACCCATACCTTAACTTGGTGGCCCTGATAGGGCTCCACATTGGAGCTGTTTTGTTTTCATCAGTTGCTGAGTTCCTCTGTTTTGATATGGAATTGAATCTTAACTACAACAGGCCTCATTTATTCACACTCTATTGGTAGTCATCCATCTTCCACCTCTTTTAATTGAAATCATACACATAAAAATATACCTGGAAGAATTAACCAATGCACTGTGTAAATGGCGTAAAGAACAAACCAGGTTTTAGTGATACAATTTTATCCATTCACAAGGTCAAGGAAAATTCCTATACTATTTTTAGATGACTGCCCTCTTATCTTCTAACAATGTCTCCTTATTCAAAATTCTCTAACTTGTGGAAAAAGAAATGTTGGTATCAGATACAGTCACTACATTTAAGAGATATTTGGATAGGCACTTAAATAGGAAAGGCTTAGGATATGGCCCTAATGCAGGCAAATGGCACAGGTGTAGATTACAATATTGTGGTTAGGGTCCGTTTTTGTGCTGTACAACTCTGAATCAATGTATTCATACAGTTAGAAAACAAAGTCACTTCACAAACCAACCATACTTTTTTACATGTATAGAACTTCCAAAGTGGAAGGCTTAAATTTTTTATTTGATCTGTTTTCCCTTATTTAAACCCACTACCACTTCTGGCAGTGAGTTCCAGGTATCAACTGCTCTCTGCGTAAAACAAGGTATTCCCTTCAAAATCCCTTTGACGCCCCTTCCTCTCACCTTAAACCTATGCTTTCATGTTTTTGATCCCCCTACCATAGGAAAAAGATTCTGACTATCTGTGACTCTTGTAATTTTAATTAAGAGTAGTGAAGTGGTACAACTAGTATTCCATAGACAACAAGACATAAGAGCAGAATTAGGTCATTTGGCTACTCCTCCACTCAATTATGGTTGAAATATATTTCCTACTAAACCCCATTCTCTTGCCTTGTTCCTGTAACCGTTGACAACCTTCCTAATTAAGAACCTTTCAACCTCTGCTTTAAAAATACCCAATGTCTTGGTCTCCACAGCCGTCTGTGGCGATGAATTCCACAGGTTCACTATACTCTAGCTAAAGAAATTCCTCCTTGTACAGTTTGAAGGCAGATCCTTTCATTCCGAGGCTGTGCCCACTAGTTCTAGATTCTCCAATTACTAGAGACATACTGGAAATTTTACAGTGCCAGAGACACGTGTACAATTTTGAACTTGGATGCTGTCTCTGTAGAGTTTGCCTGTCGCTGTAAGCTACAGATTCCCTCTATTGACTCTGCTTTTTATATTCTTGAAGAATTTGGGTAAATTTATTTATCATGTTTTCCTTTCATCAAACCATGTTGATTTGGTTTGATTGCATTAAGCTTTCTAAATGACCATCTATTTCTTCCCTGACTAGAGACTCAAGCATCTTCTCAACAAAAGTGTTGAGCTAACCGGCCCATTCGTTATCTGCATTCGCACTATCACATATGCAGTTTTCCAAATGCTACTACCCTCCAAGAACTCTAGCTATCAACAAATGGCTCTCCTATCTCTGCAGTCACTTCCATTATTTGTTTGAATGCAGCCCTTTTGGTCCATGTCTGCCTTTTGCCCCTCAGTGTGGGGATTGCTACAAGTTCTTCCTTTCTATTGGATAATAGCCTGTCTGTTATCCTTGGGATATTTATTGTGTGCCTCTGTAAAAACAAATGCAGAGTATTGGTTTAAATTATCTGACATTTCTTTGTTTCCCCTTAATTAATCTATTTTTCTAATCCACTGTGGATACCTCTTCCTTCACACCTTTGCATTTTCCATTATTTAAGTTGAGGACTCTGATTTTCATCAGGGATGTTCGACCTCAAACTATTTATTGAATTCTACCACATTATGATCACTGCTTCTGAGAAGATCTCTTGTTAATCTTACCTCATTGCACACATTCCTGGGAATTTCTGCAGTGCACTTCTCTGAGAAACAATGTCTGGTGCATTCCACAGATTCTCCTCCCACAGGACTAGTTTGATTAATCCACCAGAATGCATTTTAAAATCACTCCTGAAAATTGAAATTCCCTTTTAACAATAGACAATAGACAATAGGTGCAAGAGTAGGCCATTCGGCCCTTCGAGCCAGCACTGCCATTCAATGTGATCATGGCTGATCATCCACAATCAGTACCCCGTTCCTGCCCTCTCCCCATACCCCCTGACTCTGCTATCATTAAGAGCTTTATCTAACTCTTTCTTGAAAGCATCCAGAGAATTAGCCTCCACTGCTTTCTAACACATCTTGGATATTTCCCAATTTATTCTACATTTCTTTATTCTACATGTGGCAATACCGAAGGAGTGAATCGACCACTGATACTTGTATCTACTTTCTCCTGCTTTTCCTTATTTACACCAAACCAATTCTACTTTGCTGTCCACCACATCTATCTCACTAATCAACAGCACACCAATATTAACAATGTTACCCCACTTCTCTTCCTTTTTTGACAAAAACCTGGAATAGTGAGATCCAGGTCTTGCTCATCCTGCAAGCACATCTCTGCAATAGCTACTAAATCAATCACATTTACTTCTATTTGTACCATCATCTAATGTTGCACGCATTCAGCTATAGAGCTATAATGCACAATGTTTTTCAATTTATGCTTGCACCGGTTTCAATTTTTGCTGCACACATTAGCTTGTATTTTCTACCCTTGCCAGTCACCCTTCGATTTTTTTTCTAATCTTCTTTTCCTCTGCTAATTTGCATGTGGCTCAGGTAATAATTCAGAGTATATCATAATGTGGTTTCGCTTTCAATTTTGCTTGTCATAATCCCTCAGCAAAACCTCCTTCTTCATCCTTCCTATGTCAGTAATGTCTACAAGGCCCATGAAAACTGGATCCTTCTCCTCCAACCCAGAAGCGATGCGCTGAGATGTCACACTGGACAGGCAGCACAGCCTTTCAAAAGCTTTGCAAAGTATCTGCTGCAGAAAATAGATTCTATTCTGCAAACTCTGTTTTCCCCTACTTATCCCCTTTGTTATCCCCGACTTTTACAAATCTCTTCTCCCTGCATTTGAAAGGCACCCTCTGCCAAGATGTTATATATAATTTTCACATCCTCGCCGCTATGGTTTTACTCACTCAAATCAGGAAGCAAAACTTCATTCCTGTTGGACAAGGGCAAGTGTCGTGGCTCATCCATAGTTACTTGGTAGATCCCCCTTGCAAAGTATTTTTCAGTCACACACCCCTTGTACCTGATCACTGATCAGATACAGGGTAATGAATCTGAGGGGTGTGATTGCCTCCCAGAACACAGTGCCCAGGTAGACACAAAATGCTGAAGTAACCCAGCGGGACAGGCAGCATCCCTGGAGAGAAGGAATGGGTGACATTTCGGGTCGAGACTCTTCTTCAGACCCGAAATGTCACCAATTCCTTCTCTCCAGAGATGCTGCCTGTCCCTTTGAGTTACTCCAGCATTTTGTGTTTACCTTCGATTGAAACCAGCATCTGCAGTGCCCAGGTAACTCTCCCGCCGGATGTATCGCAGTGTCTGAAGCTCAGACCTCGTATAATCAACTCTAATCTGAAGTTCCTGGAGCAGCCAACACTTGTTGCACTTCAAGTCACCATGAACTAAAATTGAATCAACAGTTGTAGCTGCATCATCTGCCTAGCCATGAGTACTCTATTGAATTCATTAGTTTGGATTTAATCATTTAAGATATCTACTCCTTAGCTGTACTGATGTCCCTCCTCCCCCAATGAGTCTCTCAATCAGAAGAGACCGGGAAGAATTCACCGATCTGCTGACCCATGACACCACATTTTCGCACTGACCTGGTCTGTGTCTCCCCACTGTCTCAGATTCATTCTCTTCAGCCTCTCAATCACTCACCCTTTGTACTTAATTGGCTTCCTCATCCCCTGTTCTTTATATTCATGATGTAAGAGTAAGCATTGTGGCATAACACATTGTGCATCTAACCACAATAACAAATCCATAGCAACTGTCAACCATTCTACAATTTTATAATAAGGGAGAAATATCTATAATGTGTACTTTGTAAAAAACAGTCATGATGTTTAACCTGAAGGATAATACCAGGATGTTGTTACATCTTTGTTCTCGATCATGCTTTGATAGTTCACGTTCTGATTTTATAATGTTATGGTAATTTCATTGACTTAGTTCAACTAAGTATTGCTAGCAAATTTCATATTATTCCAGCCATGCATTTGTGCCATATTAATCTTCGTAGATATTAAGTGTGAAATGCATGCAGGACACTTCTACATAACTTTCATACTACACAGACCTGGACAACCTTTGCAAGAAGCAAAAGAAATAATTATGATGCAGGATCAGTCATTGAATCATAGAAACATTCTCCACAGCAATGAATTTTATGGAGGGAGGAATGATTCATTTTTCCTTTAAAACCAAATCGTTATCACGTCACTTTAAAAAAGTAATGATAGAAATGAGTAATGCAGACCCATGGTTAAATTACGGAACAAGCAACTCACAAGACAATGGATGAATCCCAACATAATAACTTGTGATATAAAACTCAGAATCCGGTAGCTTTTTGATGATCATAAAAATTGTTTTTTTTGTCATTAAAAATAATTTCCATCTTAAGTTATTAACATTTTAATTAACCAGTGTTCACCATAGAATGGAGCATAAATCCCAAATTAGTCTGACCAACACAAGACTCCAGTACCACAAAATGAGGTTAGGGTGGATTTTATCTCATTTTATCTAACATAAGTAGTGTGGTAACAGCCTCCAATGTCATTAGTGGCCAACAAATCAATAAAATACAAGGTGTTCAGCCGTGAATAATTATGTTAATTCAATGATTATCAGCAAAGTCTCCTTGAACATTCCCATCTTATGTGATAGTGAAGCCTAGCATGAGTGTAAAAAGACTGAAGTATTCATAACAATCTCTGGTTAAAAGTGCCCAGTGAACAAACAGTCCACCGTGACTTCCTTCTGAGGCCCCCTCCATCACAGACAAAGCACCCCTCTTCAAAGGTATCCTATTGACCATATTAAATATACTCACCCTGCACCCTGCAGAATGGCTAGTGTAACTCCATAAGCTGCTCTTCACCAACACACCAAGACCTTTATAGCTGTACCTCTCACACCTCAAGAACAAAAGCAGTACATATGATTGGCATCAGCACCAGATTCTGCTCTAAGCATGCATTGTCAAACGTAAAACTATATTGTAGTTTCTTAATTGTCACCTATACCTGTACCCTGAACTCCCTAACAAGTTGAAATATGGGATTGGTTTCAGCAGTTTGAGAAATAGTTTGGCTACCAATTTCACAAGCAAAATTAGGGATAGGAATATCGTTTAGCCTTTTCTATGAAGGTCTCCTATACCATGAATAAATGAGTGTTTAAAAAAGATCCTCAAACAAAATTAGAGACTGATCCTTTAGTTAACTGTTTTTTTCATTTACTTCAATGTTGTTTGTGTGGTGCATTGTACTGGCTGTACAATGCTTTGAATTAGGAATAAGTTAAAGATAATTTTTCTCCATATTTGATGACCTTGCATTTCTACTGGAGTAAGATCAAGAGTATAAGAAATAGTGAGGAGGACTGATGAGCACTCTGCATTCCTTGGCAGAGTCTATTACAGGTCTGTGTCATCACCTACAACAAGGAGTGCAATCAATTGTCAGATTTATTATGGTATTGTGTACTTCAGTTGAAAATCATTGGATTCTTCAACTATTTTTTGTCTTTGATATCTTCCAGTTTGCCACTGGGAAACCAGTACAGAGTGAAGAGTTTTTTCCTAGCTGTTATCAGGCAAGTGAACTGTCCTCCCTCCAACTAGAGAGCAGTCCTGACTTCCCATCTACCTCATTGGTGACCTTCAATCTATCTTTAACCAGATTTTACTGGACTTTATCTTGCCTTTTTATACCCTTTACAACTGTATCTGTACTAGGGACAGTTTGATTATAATCATATACAGTCATTTTGTTGACGGGATAGCATGCAACAAAAGCTTTTCATTGTACACGTGACAATAATAAACTAAACTAAACTACTATCTTTCTATCTACTAGTTTTCTATCTGTCAAGCATTTATCTTGCCACCACACACATACTTAACCACTATTGCAGTTATGTAAATCATTTGGAAAACTGCAGTGAGTTTAAAATGTTATATGTGCAAGCAAAAAGAACCATTGTGTGATGTGCTGTGGCGTTTGGAGGGCAGACCTAGAAAGTGGGGAATGGCACCGGGACTAAAGTTGGTTGGTGGAGTCGAGTTTATCCTAGCAGTTCTGTTCACGGTATAGGAATATCCATTCTCAAATGGTGGCAGCTAGAGTGGAAAGATAGCAGCTGTAAAATATGCTTGTGATTTTCTTTGTAGTGTGTGGTGATTATGTGGCTAACTAGACCCTGTCAACCACCTAATACCATGGGGCTCATGTTGTCGACCTCCCCGTGGTGAGCCCTGTCAACTGACCTCAGTCAGGTGAACGACAACAAACAGAGGCAGAGGCGGCAGAAGAGGCAGAAGAGGCAGAGGAGGAAGAAGAGGAAGAAGAGAAAGGAGGAAGAGGAGGAAGAAGAGGAAGAAGTGGAGGAAGAAGAGGAGGAAGAGGAGGAAGAGGAGGAAGAGGAGGAAGCGGAGGAAGAGGAGGAAGAGGAAGAAGAGGAAGAAGAGGAAGAAGAAGAAGACCTAATACCATGGCTCCTACTATCAAAAGGGAAAGATTACCTCCTCCCTGTTCCTTGCCTGCTGCAAGGCTGCATCAGGAAATTAAGATCCAGGCTCAACATTATCAAATAATGTTTTTCTAATGTGTCAAGAGTTTCAGGAGAAATTTTGGAAAATAAATGGGATAATTAGGGACATTCAGCATGGATTTATTCACCACAAACAATGTGGTGAATTACGCACATGATTGAGTTTTTGGTGGAGGTGACAAGGGTCATCGATGAAAGTATGGTAGTGGCTGTTGTCTACATGGATTTTAGTAAAGCATTTGATAAACTCATCCATGATAGGCTGATCCAAAAAAATAAGATGCAAGGGATCAACAGTAACTTGGTCGTTTGGATTCAGAGCTGGCGTACTAATAGAAGACATCGAGTTATGATGTAAGGCTGGATGTCTGTGACCAATAGATTTCTGCAGGGATCTGTGCTGGGACCTCAGTTGTTTGTGATATATATGAATGACTTGGACAGAAATGTAGATGAATTGGCTAGTAAGTTTGCAGGCAACACCAAAATTGGTAGATGGAGTTTAATCCGACCAATTGTGAGATGTAACATTTTGGGAGATCGAATATAAGGGGGAAGTATACAGTTAAAGACCCCTAACAACATCGATGTACAGAAGGATCTTGGGTCCAAGTCCATAACTTCTTGAAAGTGGCAACACAAGAATGGTAGAGAAGGCATAGGGTATGCTTGCCTTCATCGGTTGTGGCATTGAGTATTAGAGTCATGAAATCATATTACAGCTTTATGATTCTTTTGTTAGGCCACATTTGGAGTAATGTGTGGATTTCTCCTCACCCTGTTACAGGAAGCATGTGGAGGCTTTGGGAACGGTGCAGATGAGTTTTAAATGATACCTGGATTTGGAGGTATTAGCTGCAAGGAGAGGTTAGACAAACTTGGATTCTTTTCTCTGATACGTGGTTGAGGGGAGACCTGATAAAAGTATATAAAATTATGAGAGGTATAGATAGAGTAAAGAGAACCTTTTTTCCAAGGATAGAAATATTAAATACTAGATGGAATAACCTTAAGATAAGAGGGGGAAAGTTTAAAGGACATGTGTGCGACAAGTATTTTCTAAGCAGAGAGTGGTGGGAGTCTCAAACACACTGCCAAGGGGGTTGGTGAAAGCCGATATGATAAGGCCATTTAAAAGGCTTTTAGATAGGCATATGAATCATGTGCAAGCAAATGAGATCAATTTAGCATCATGTTTGGCATAAACACATTTTAGGGCGAAGGACCCATTCATGTACTGTCCTGTTCTATGTTAGACTTTAAACTTTAGAGATATAGTGTGGAAACAGGCCCTTCGGCCTACCGAGTTTGCGCCGACCAGCGATCACCCCATACATTAACATTCTCTTACACACTAGGGACAGTTTTTTACAACTTACCGAAGCCAATTAACCTGCAAGTCTGTACGTCTTTGGAATGTGGGAGGAAACCGGAGCACCCAGAGAAAACCCACGCAGTCACAGGGAGAATGTACAAACTCCGTACAGACAGCACCCATAGTCGAGATAGAACCCGGGTCTCTGGGGCTGTAAAGCAGCAGCACTAAACTATGTCAATGTGCCGCCCTAAATGTTCTCTGCAAACATTGACCAAAGGAGTGTTCTAAATGCATGAAACCTCTCTACAGCAAATATACACGTCCTCTGCAAGATTCGAGCAGTCGTCATTTAAAAGACTGGTACTTCACCCAATTTTAATGTTCTACAGATTCAATTTCTCCATCTGACAATGTTTATTTGTATTTTTATCTGAAAAGTCAAATAGAGTGTTTAATTAAATCCAGTTGAAGGTCAAAGAAGAATTGAGCATCCATTTTTAACACTAAATAACATTTATACAAACTGACCTTTAAAGCTATGATATACGTAGAGAATGGAAGAGCTGATTGTCCAGACTCCTCCTGTGTCCTGACCTTTGCACAAAAGCTATGAAATTAATCTTTTCAAATCTTATTCCCAAAAAGTTCCCACAATGTTTATGCAGAGCATGTTCAGCACTAAATTCACTAAATCTCCAAACAATATTTAGTATTGACACTTAACTCATTTGTTCAGCTGAATATCTATCTATCTATCTATCTATCTATCTATCTATCTATCTATCTATCTATCTATCTATCTATCTATCTATCTATCTATCTATCTATCTATCTATCTATCTATCTATCTATCTCTCTATCTCTCTATCTCTCTATCTCTCTATCTCTCTATCTCTCTATCTCTCTATCTCTATCTCTCTATCTCTCTATCTCTCTATCTCTCTATCTCTCTATCTCTCTCTAAAACTCTCTGTTTGTGCATTTTATAAATTATATATTGTTTGGGGCTTGACACAGCCAAAACGGTACACGATAGCGCAACAATTTTAGGCCCACCTTACTCACCATTGTCTTGGGCTTTCAATAAATGTTGTTTTTTAAAAATCACTATTTAATCTTTTAAATTTATTTTTAAGTTTAAAAATTCACTTTTCCACTTACCTTGCTGTGTTCAGCTTTGACGTCACAATGGCATAATGGCACAGTGACGGGAATGACGGCCAATGAGGGGGGGGGGCACAATGACCGCTGGGGGTGTTGAGCGAAACGATCGCTGAGCCTGCGCTTGGTATCGCCGATGTAGAGAAGTTGACATCTGAAACAGCGGATACAAGAGATGAGGGTGGAGGAGGTGCAGGTGAATCTCTGCCTAACCTGGAAAGACTATTTGGGTCCTTGGATAGAGTCGAGGGGGGAGGTAAAGGGACAGGTCATTAAAAGATGCAATTTGGTGGGAAGAAAATGGAGCAGCAATATAGACTTGAGGATATGTCTGCACAGGAGGGCTTTTTGAGCCAATATGTTGAAAGTCCAACAAGGGAGGGGGCGGTATTGGACTTAATCTTGGGAAATGAGGCCGGATAGGTGGCTGAAGTGTCAGTGGCAGAGCATTTTGGTGACAGTGATCACAATTCAGTGATATTTAAGGTTGTAATGGAAAAGGATAAAGAGGGACCAGAGGAAAGAGGAAAATTTCTAAATTGGGGCAAGGCCGATTTTAATCTGATAAGGCAGAAGTTGGCCCTGGTGGACTGGGATCAGCTTCTCGTGGGGAGGACCGCATCAGAACAGTGGGAGTAATTCAAAGGAATAATTGAAAAAGTACAGAGGGAGCATGTTCCCCTAAAGTTTAAGGGTGGGACAAACAAGTCCAAAGAACCTTGGATGTCGAACGATATAATAGGATTGATTCGAAAAAAAAGGGGGGTTTTTGGAAGGCATAAAGAACTTAAGGCACAGACATCATTAGAGGAATACAGAAGGTGTAGGGCGGTTCTTAAAAAAGAAATTAGGAGAGCAAAAAGGGGCCATGAGATAGCACTAGCGGGCAAAATAAAATAAAATCCCAAAGTGTTCTATAAGTATATCAAGGGTAAGAGGATAACGAGGGAAAGAGTGGGGCCCATCAGGGACCATAGTGGAAAGCTGTGTGTGGAGCCAGAGGATGTAGGAGATGTTTTAAATGATTTTTTTGCATCTGTTTTTACGAGGGAGGAGGGCGATGCGGACTTAGAAATGGAGCAGGAGGGTTGTGATGTTCTTGAGCATATTGCTGTTGACAGGGAGGCGGTGCTGGAGGCTCTGGCAGGCTTAAAAGTGGATAAGTCTCCGGGCCCTGACGAGATGTATCCCAGGATGCTGAGAGAGGCAAGGGAGGAGATTGTGGGGGCTCTGGCACAAATTTTCAGAGCCTCTCTTGCAACAGGGGATGTACCGGAGGACTGGAGGATAGCTAATGTGGTGCCATTATTTAAAAAGGGCAGTAGGGATAAACCTGGGAACTACAGGCCGGTGAGTCTGACATCGGTGGTGGGGAAGCTGCTAGAAAAGATTCTGAGGGACAGAATCAGTCTTCACTTGGAGGATCGAGGGTTAATTAAGGATAGTCAACATGGCTTTGTTAAGGGAAGGTCGTGTCTGACTAACTTGATTGAATTTTTTGAAGGGGTGACCAAGGAGGTAGATGGGGTTAGTGCAGTGGATGTGGTATACATGGATTTCAGTAAGGCTTTTGACAAGGTCCCACACAGGAGACTAGTCAAGAAGGTAAGAGCCCATGGGATCCAGGGCACCTTGGCAAAATGGATAAAAAACTGGCTTAGTGACAGAAGGCAGAGGGTGATGGTAGAAGGGTGCTTCTGTGACTGGAGGCCGGTGTCCAGTGGGGTGCCGCAGGGATCGGTGTTGGGTCCCTTACTGTTTGTAATCTACATAAATGATCTGGATGTTAACGTACAGGGCATGATCAGCAAGTTTGCAGATGACACAAAGGTAGGGGGGGTGGTGAATAGCGAGGAAGGGATCTGCAAGCTGCAGGAAGATATAGATGAGATGGTCAGATGGGCGGAGCAGTGGCAGATGGAATTTAATCCTGAAAAGTGCGAGGTGATGCACTTTGGCAGAAATAACTTGGAGAGGGAGTACACCATGAATGGAAGGACCCTAGGGAAGACAGGGGTACAGATGGACCTTGGAGTACAGGTACACAAGTCCTTGAAGGCAGCAGGACAGGTGGACAGGGTGGTCAAAAAGGCATATGGGTTACTGGCCTTCATTAGCCGGGGCATCGAATATAAAAGTAGGGGGGTAATGATGGAATTGTACAGAACACTGGTGAGGCCACAGCTGGAGTATTGTGTACAGTTCTGGTCACCACATTATAGAAAGGATGTGATAGCTTTGGAGAGGGTGCAGAGGAGATTCACCAGGATGCGGCCAGGGATGAAGGGCCTCGGCTATGAGGAGAGACTGAGCAGACTGGGGTTGTTTTCCCTGGAGCAGAGAAGGCTGAGAGGGGACATGATCGAGGTGTACAAGATCATGAGGGGCATAGATAAGGTAGATGGCGGGGAACTTCTTCCACTGGTGGAAGGTTCAACAACGAGGGGACATAGATACAGGGTAAGGGGAGGGAGGTTTCGGGGGGATGTGAAAGAACTTTTTCACCCAGAGGGTGGTTGGAGTCTGGAACTCACTGCCTGGGGTGGTGGTGGAGGCGGGAACACTCACAACGTTTAAGAGGCATTTGGATGGGCACTTGAAATGCTACAACATTCAGGGCTACGGTCCAAATGCGGGAAAATGGGATTAAAATTAGACTGTGTTTGGTAACGGGCGGCGCGGACACGATGGGCCGAAGGGCCTCTTTCTGTGCTGTAGGACTCTATGACTCTATGACTAAATCACTGGAGGTTTTAGGGCAGGTTGCTACAGTGCATGGAACTCTTTGTCCAGAGTGGAATAGAGCATAAAAGAGGGAAGTTATGCTGACAGGTTCAGCCTCAGCTGAAGTACTGTAATCATTTCTGGTTGTCACATAATAGGAAGGATGCGAAACTATTGGAAAGGATCCAGAGATTTACAAAATGATACATTAGAAAGGCTGGAAGTTTTTCTTAGATAAAGGGAAAGGCAAGGGTAGATTTGATAAATTATGAGGGCTCAGGACAGAATGAACAGTGAGAGGTTGTGTGTGAAGGAACTGCAGATGCTGGTTTATACCGAAGATAAACACAGAATGCTGGAGTAACTCAGCAGGACAGGCAGCATCTCTGGATGGGAGTTACTCCAGCATTTTGTGTCTATGAATAGTGAGAGTTTGTTCCCTTTGAGGGAGGGTTTGTGAACCACAGATCAAAGGTACAAAATAAAGTTGAAGTGGATTAGGAACAATATGAGGAAAAGCTTTTTATTACATCATGTGGATGGAATATGGAATTTCCATTGTGAATTTCCATCACTGGCCTTTTCTTCGTTATATATAAACATATAACGGAGAAAGAGCCAGTGAGTGGAATTAAAATGTTATTCTGGTAGAATCCATGTGAGCGTTGAGTCAACTATCCATTTATATTAATTCTACAGTGTGGAGATCTGGAGGACAGATCTCCACAACAGTACATGAATCTTTCTTCTATTCCTGCCACATTCATAAAAGTTCCACAAGATTATACCACTGGGAGCAATTATCACTGGTCAATTAACCGACCAACCTTCATGTCTTTGGAATGTGAGACAAATCTTGCACAAACACAGGAAAAAGAGGAAAACTCCATGCAGACAACATCCACATTGAGAAGTAAACTTGAGTCTCTAGTGCTGTGATTCAGTGACATAACCCTAAAAGATGGGCCAAATGACCTCCGCTAACATTGCTATGATTTTACAATATGATTCCAAATGCCACTAAGAAATCTAGGCAGAATCTCAGGATCTGACCCTGAGGCTTAGTTAACACGTATGCACCTCCTTAGTTTGCAAATGGGTGCAATAATGTGGCCTGCATCAGGATTGATTCCACAAAGCTTCAAAAAGTAAATGCCATGGTAAAATATCTGCAGGGACAAGTACAGCTAGCTGGCTGGTTCTTGTCCAATTTAGATGCATGTCAAACCAGGACAATGTACATTAATGATGCACTCTCGACTGGAATGTGTGTGATGAAAACAAAATCATCCACAAATAATTTTGTTTCAATGATAATTTTACTGACATACAAAATACATCATGTTGATAGTTTTCAATTTTCAATCAAAAATACTGTGTTCAAAAATATCTCAAGAATCTTCATCTCCTTACAAAAATAACCAATCAGGTAATTACTCACTGATGCACACATGCAGTACGTGAGCAACATGCTGAATTTTGGTAAGATTCATAGTCATAGATTCATAGCCCTTCAGTCCAACTTGCCCATATCGACCAAGATGGCCCATTTACACTAATTGCACCTACCCACGTTTGGCCCCTATCACTCTAAACCTTTCCTATCCATGTACCTATCCAAATGTATTTTATATGTTGTTATAGTACCTGCTTCAACTGCCTCTTCTGGCAGCGCATTCAATATATCCATACCCTCTGTGTGAAAAGGTTGCCACTCAGGTTCATATTAAATCGTTCCACTCTCACCTTAAATCTATGTCCTCTCATTCTTGATTCCTCTACTCTGGGCAACAGATTGTGTGCATTCACCTTCTCTATCCCCACATGATTTTATACACCTCTATAAGATCACCCCTCAGCCTCCTGTGCTTCAAGGAATAAAGTCCTAGACTGTCCAACTTCTCCCTATAGCTCAGGCCCTCAAGTCCTGGCACCATCCTCATAAATCTTATCCGTACTCTTTCCAGCTTAATAACATTCTTCCTAGAGCAGGGTAACCGAAACAGAACACAATATTCCAAATAGGGCCTCCCCAACATGTTGCACAACTGTAACATAACATCCCAACCTTTATACTCAATGCCCCGACTGATGAAGACCAATGTGCCAAAAGCCTTTTTGACCAGCCTATCTACATGTGTCACCACTTTTCAGGAACAATGTACCTGCACTCTTAGATCCCTCTACTCCATAACACGCCACAGAGCCCTATTTATGAATCTCCCACTATGAAATTCCTGCCCTGGTTTGACTTCCCAAAATGCAACACCTCACACATATCTGCATTAAACTCCATTGACCATTCCTCAGCCCACTTACCCGACAGATCAAGAAACTGCGTAATTTTTAATAACCATCATTGCTATACACAATATCACCCAATTTTATGTCATCTGTAAATTTACTAATCATGCTATCTACATTCACATGCAAATTATTGATATAAATCACAAACAGCAATGTGCCTAGCACTGATCCCTGATGCACACCACTAGTCACAGACTTCCAGACCGAAAACCAACCTTGCACCATCACCCTCTGCTTCATTGCATTAAGCTAATTCTCTATCTAGTCGGCCAGCTCTCCTTAGATCCCATGCGATCCAACCTTCCAGAGAAACATAGAAAATAGGTACAGGAGGAGGCCATTCGGCCCTTCGGGCCAGCACCGCCATTCATTGTGATCATGGCTGATCATCCACAATCAATAACCCGTGCCTGTCTTCTCCCCATATCCCTTGATTCCCATAGCCCCTAGAACTCTATCTAACTCTCTCTTAAATCCATCCAGTGATTTGGCCTCCACTGCCCTCTGTGAATTCCACAAATTCACAACTCTCTGGGTGAAAAAGTTTGTTCTCACCTCAGTTTTAAATGGCCTCCCCTTTATTCTAAGACTGTGGCCCCTGGTTCTGGACTCGCCCAACATTGGGAACATTTTTCCTGCATGTAGCTTGTAGTCCTTTTATAATTTTATATGTCTCTATGAGATCCCCTGTCATCCTTCTGACATCCAGTGAATACAAGCCTAGTCTTTTCAATCTATCCTCATTTGACAGTCCCGCCATCCCAGGGTTTAATCTCGTAAACCTACCATGTGGAACCTTATCAAATGCCTTGCTGAAATCCATATAGACAATGTCTGCAGCTTTGCCCTCATCAACCTTTTTGGTTTCAGATTCATGAGACATGATCTCCCACTGAAAAAAAAACTGGTGTCCATCCCGAATCAGCTCATCAATCCAAATATATATATATCTTATCCCATAGAATCCTCTCCATTAATTTGCCTATTACGGATGTTAGACTCACTGGTCTTTAGCTTCCAAGCTTTACCCTGCAACCCTTCTTAAATAGAGGCAGAACATTAGCCACCCTCCAGTCTTCCAGCACCTCACACATGCTTAATGATGATTCATATACCTTCGACAGGGCTCCTACAATTTCTTCTCTAGCTTCCCACAGTGTCCTCCAATATACTCGAATCTGGCCTAGAATATTTATCTACCTTCATACACCTTAGGTCATCCAGCACCTACTCAACCTTAATTCAGACTGTCCTCAAGACATTTCTATTAACTGTCCCAAGTTCCTCAGTCTTCATCCATGGTGAAAGCAGAAGAGAAATACTCGTATGACCTTGCCCATCTCCTGCAGCTCCACACAGAGATGACCACTTTGGTTTCAGAGGGGCCTTTTATTCTCTCTCTAGTTACCTTCTTTTCCTTCCTGTATTTATAAAATCTCTTTGGATTTTCCTTAATATAATCTTCTAGAGCTATCTCCTGCCCCCTTTTTGTCCTTTGGTTGGTTTCAGTTATAGCGGTCCAAATCTGTTGTGGACTGAGTTTGTTGTTTTGTGGAATGACCACTAGGCGGATGGAGTGAATGTGTAAGAAAGAACTGCAGGTGCTGGTTTAAATTGAAGGTAGACACAAAATGCTGGAGTAATTCAGCGGGACAGGCAGCATCTCTGGAGAGAAGGAATGGGTGGCGTTTCGGGGCGAGACCCTTCTTCAGACTGATGTCAGACCGGATGGAGTGAATGTTTTTTTTAAAGCATTTTAGTTTGGCTTAGTTTAGATCAGCAATCACCCATACACTAGTTCTATCATACACTGTTCAGCATGGTCTTCTCTGCCATGCTGACTGATGCCTTCCGTGACTGCCAGGATGGAATACACATCAGGTACAGGACTGACAGCAGGCTGTTCAACCTCAGGCGCCTGCAAGCTGTTACAAAGGTGAAGGAAACCATCATCAGAGATTTCTTGTTTGCTGATGACTGTGCCCTCAACGCCAGCACAGAGCAGAAGACGCAGCATGAAATGGACTGCTTCTCACAGCTCTGTGACAACTTTGGTCTCTCCATTAGCACCAAAATGTCTGAAGATATGTAGCAGCCCGCGCCTGGAAAGCCCTACCAGGAACCACACATCATTGTGAAGGGGCAGAATCTACAGGCAGTCAACAGCTTTACCTATCTGGGTAGTACACTCTCGCGAGTGGTGAACATTGACGCTGAGGTCAACAACAGGATTGCCAAGGCCAGCGCTGCCTTTGGGCGACTCCGTGAGAATGTTTGGGAGCGGAGAGGACTCAGCCTTACCACCAAGCTGAAGGTCTACCGTGCAGTGGTACTCACCACTCTTCTCTATGCCAGTGAGACCTGGACTGTCTACAGCAGGCATGACAAACAACTCAACCACTTTTACTTGAGCTGCCTACGCAGACTCCTTCACATCAAGTGGCAGGACAAAATTTCCGACACAGAGGTCTTGGAACGGGCCGGAGTCCCCAGCGTCCAGCCTATTGTAGGAGGTCTCCTACGGAAAGCCCAAGCCAGATGGGCAGGCCATGTCGTCAGAATGCCCGAGAGTCTCCTGCCAAAACAGTTTCTGTATGGAGAACTGTGTCAGGGCAAGCGTTCAGTAGGAGGACAGAAGAAACAGTTTAAGGACTGCCTCAAAGTGTCCCTCAAAGACTTGGACATCAACCTCAGCACTTGGGAGTCTCTTGCTCTGGACCGTCCAACCTGGCGTAGCAAGCTCACCACAGGAGCCCGTGCAGCAGAGAACAGATGCACTGCAGAAGCCCAGAGGAAACGCACCGCGCGCAAGGCCCGGGCTACCTCCACTTCCACTGCAGAACCCATCCACGTGTCCTACGTGTGGGCGAGCCTTCCAGACCCAGATTGGCCTCACCAGGCAAATGCGGACCCACAGTCACCAATCCTACAACAGAAAGTGAAGCCATGGTCATCTTCGAACCCGAAGAACGAACAACAACAGTTCTATCATACACACTAGGGACAATACATATAGTTTAGGAGAGAAATACCGCAGTGGTTCTATCTTTCCGCCCACATACCTACTGTGGTGATTCTATCTTTTCTCCTACATTGCAAATACAAAGATATTGTGACAGCATGGGCTTCTTCTGGATGCCGCACCACCCGCCTCCCACCCCCCTTCCCCACCACAAAGACACCACGGCCTGCGGCCAAATTGACCTCCACGAACCGCGTGATATGTGTGTACCACCAGCAGAGCCACCGCCCTACAGCACCAGAGACCCGGGATTAACCCCAACCCTTGGCGCCCCTCGCGTCCGCGCGCCTCCACCATACCGCGGGCATCGTGACACACCAGCTCTACCCCAGGCTAGAACCAGTGTACCAGATCACACGGAGGAAACCCACGCTGCCACAGGAAGCACCCAAGGTCAGGATCAAACCCGGGTCTCTGGCGCTGTAAGGTAGCAACTCTATCACACTGGCACAGTGCTGTTCCAAGGTATTGTGTATATTATGTCCCTTACTCTTTATTGTGTAGTCAATAGACAATAGACAATAGGTGCAGGAGGAGGCCATTCGGCCCTTCGAGCCAGCACCGCCATTCAATGTGATCATGGCTGATCATTCTCAATCAGTACCCCATTCCTGCCTTCTCCCCATACCCCCTGACTCCGCTATCCTTAAGAGCTCTATCTAGCTCTCTCTTGAATGCATTCAGAGAATTTGCCTCCACTGCCTTCTAAGGCAGAGAATTCCACAGATTCACAACTCTCTGACTGAAAAGGTTTTTCCTCATCTCAGTTCTAAATGGCCTACCCCTTATTCTTAAACTGTGGCCCCTTGTTCTGGACTCCTCCAACATTGGGAACATGTTTCCTGCCTCTAACGTGTCCAACCCCTTAATAATCTTATACGTTTCGATAAGATCTCCTCTCATCCTTCTAGTGAATTTTATTGCCTGCTTTTCCAATAGTACTGGAAAATCCCCTTTAGTATTAGTCCCCTTATTCGGTTATAGAGGACAATTGGTAATAACAGACACCATCTCTACCCTGATATTGTAATTTCAAGTCTATGTAACTCATCCATTTCCTGCCTTTTGTTTTGTAATGAAGATAGACACAAAATGCTGGAGTAACACAGCAGGACAGGCAGCATCTCTGGATAGAAGGAATGGGTGATGTTTCGGGTCGAGACCCTTCTGTAGACTGAGAGTCAGGGGAAAGGGAGACACAGAGATAAGGAAGGGTAAGGTGTGAAAAGAAGATATCAAAAAAGATGAGATCAAGGAAAATGCAGAAGGAGGGAAAGCAAGGGTTACATGAAGTTAGATAAGTCAATATTTATACCGTTGGGGCAAGGGAAATATGAGGTGCTGTTGCACTGGGTCTCACCCTGACAATGGAGGAGGCCCAGGACAAAAAGGTCAGTGTGAGAATGGGAGGGGGAGTTAAACTGTTCAGCAACCGGCAGATCAGGTAGGTTTAGGCGGACTGAGCAGAGGTGCTCAGCGAAACGATCGCCGAGCCTGCGCTTGGTCTCGAGTATTGTTTTGTAATAGTAGTTTATCAAACACAAACTCATATCAAGTTCAACCTTGTGCAAAAATAACTAAATTTATAGTGTAAATCGAAGATAGACATAAAAAGCTGGAGTAACTCAGCAGGACAGGCAGCATCTCCAGAGAAGGAATGGGTGACTTTTGGGGTTGAGACTCATCTAAACCAGCATCTGCAGTTCCTTCTTACACATTTAAAATTATAGTCTGATATATTAACATAGAACAGTTAAGGTAACAGCTGTTCTGGGAGTTGGTTACATCCTGTAACTCTCCTTGCCAAGAGGCTTGTTTCATGTAACATGAAATATTTAACCTTGCATTCATATTTACACAGATTTGTAGCTCTTTTACAATATTATCTAACATCTTCTGAATTTGCAAACATTTGTAGACACGTAAAGGAAACATTGCAGTAATAATCCGTCATGACATCTATATACTAAAACTCTCGTTTGTTTGTTTGTTTGTTTGTTTGTTCCTGAACTACAGCCAAAACGATACACGATAGCACGACAATTTTAGGCCCACCTTACTCACCGTCGTCCCTTTGGTGCTAATGGAAGAAATGTCATTGAAATCGGTGTTATAATTTTAATTATTCACATTTTAAAGTTTAAATCTATGTCCTAGGGGAAGGAGGGAGGATAAGGAGGGTTGAGGGGGATAGAGTGGAAGGGGGGGAGGGAAAAGGGTGGGAGAGGGGAAGGAGGGGGAGGGGAGGAGAGAGGGGAAGGGAGGGGAGAAGAGGAAGGGACGGGGGAGAGAAAGGGGGAGGGAGGGAGGGAGGGAGGGAGGGAGGGGAGGGAGGGAGGGAGGGGAGGGGAGGGGAGGGGAGGGGAGGGGAGGGGAGGGGAGGGGAGGGGAGGGGAGGGGAGGGGAGGGGAGGGGAGGGGAGGGGAGGGGAGGGGAGGGGAGGGGAGGGGGGGAGGGAGGGAGGGAGGGAGGGGAGGGGGAGGAGAGGGTGCTGCACCAATGTAGGAGAGGTTTGGGCCCAAAGGGTTCACATGGTCTAGTCATTAACAAAAAATTATGCTGTTACTGAAAAGTTTGTGGGTATACTCTTCTGTTTTTCAATTTTCCTACAATTGGAGAGCACAATAGCTTTTATTTCCTGTTCAGTGCTTCTCTGTGAGATCATTATTAGAGTTTCTTCTCTTCTGTTCCAAGATTTACAGTGACAGCAAGTCAAGAAATGTAACAGGAGAGACACATGTTTTGTACTGGATGCCTGGCTTAGCTATTGAATGTCTTTTACAGCACAATAGTATGGACCATACACATTTACTGAATCCATGAACATTACTCAGTAGAGCCATAAACCACATGTTATCACATTCATGATTTGGCAGTAATAGATTAATTGGGATGAACGTTCTGGTACAGCTACTGTATCACTATGAATTGATTTCAGTACATTTCTAGCTCTAACTCTTCCAGCCAACTTCCTAAATTTTAAGCATAAAGTGTAAATAAAATTCAGGTTGTTTGTGGCACTGTTTAGAAATAAAGATTATAGATAAACAATCCTGTCATTCTATCCAACCATCCTCTGACCATGTCTTATGTATTGTCAGGGAGAGTAGATCCAACAATAGATGATCTGACTGAGGAGTCAAAAGCCATACTCACTCTGAGGCTGAAGTCACTAGATGAAACAAAACCAGTAGGAATGGATTTTAATATTTGTGAGCAAATGGGTTTGGATCCAGAGGACATTAAATGCACTAAAAGTGGTGGTGAATTGGTAATTTTGATGCCAACCATTAACATTTGCATTTACCCTTAGATCACTGGCTAAGGAATGCTATGCAAGGAAACTGGCTGAGAGAGGCGAGTTGGCAATTGCAATTGAAGAAGAGTGATATTAAGAATATGGGGGCTTTTGCTTCAATGCAAAAAAAATGCACTAACCTTCCTGGAACTTCCCAATGAAAGTGAGAGTCCAATGCCATTTGAGGTACAGAGGGGAGTTGACAAGGCAGTTGCAGCACTGCAGACTCTGCATCCTTGCTTGTGCTCACTTGAGAGGTTCAGTGAAAGACTTTCTTCGCAGCAGCTCTGATGGAAAATTATTTTTTAAAGTTCAGAAAAAGTTTTGTGAGCATTTCAGCAAAATGTATGTACTTTTTTGTTCGTCTTCCAAAGTTCAGAAGCTCCATGTGGATGATGCCACATCGTTAAAGGTAGTGATGATGTCGCCATCATCCAATATTAAAGGACCTAGAGAGAAACAATAGCACAAGTTTCAAGCATTTGTTTCTCACATATCTGAGCTTCACGAGAGGAATCAGAAGAGATTCCCAGCGCATTTATTATTTACTGAGGCCATACATTATACACATAGTGCACAGAAAGTCTAACCATGTGGACATTTATCTCTGAGGAAGCTTATGCCATTTCATGAAGTGGTGGCAGATACTTGCAACTTTCCAGAACAGGAACTGCTTTACCAATGGGTCTCAAAGTGACAACAACCCTCAATTCATTGTCTTAGAAACTTTTGAGGGTTCTGCCAGAAATCTTTATTATTTCATAGTTGCCACAAGTAAATGCATATAGCACATGGCTCATGCCTTGGTTTTTAGGGAGGAAGCAGGCAATTAAATCGACTCCCCAGGTTGAGGAGGAGGAGGAGGAGCACGCACCACAGTTCGGGCAGACTTCCATCAGCTAATGTAATAATTTAGGCATCGTCAGCTTGCCAAGGAATGCTCATCCACTCTGAAGATTTCCATACCGTCACTGCATTTATGGTGGAGGATTTCAATTTTCTGATTCATTAGCAGCAGCAGGACTAGCAAAGCTATTAAGGAAAAGGATATCTGAAGTGTACATAGGTCAGGTTTTTGACTTTTGGTTGGATGACACCCAACTAATGTTACCCATACTAATGGTGTCAGGATAAAGAGGGGTAGAGAAAAGAGAATGTTCATGATGGGTGGAAGCGAGGAGAAACAACGACAAAAGGGGTTAAAGAAGGCAATGGTCACCATCTCTAACTTGTTTCTCTACATACAGTATTAACCTATTATTTTTCTCTTTATTGCCTTGCTTGTTATCTCAGTATGTCAACTTTCACGATATGCTGGTTCTTCTGAATATCAACACCATTCAATCTCACCTTTGCCGTTCTATTTTTTTCTCTCAAAGTGGATTCACATTTTCTCACAATATATTCTATTTGCCATGGCCTTGCCTATTCACTTAACCTGTCCATAGTATATCCCTCTAAGGTTTTCTGCATCCTTCAGACCACTCTGTTACCCAAATTTAAATCATTAGTAAGCAAGAGTATATTACACTCAAATGATTCCCATAGGATGTGAACAACTGGAGCCTTGTGACATGCAGTGCCTCAATCTGACAATTACCTGTGCATTCCCCATCAATTTTTATGTTTGCTGTCTACTAAACAATCCTTAATCCACACAAGTAAATTAACCCTAAACCTTGAGCTCTCAATTTATGTAGTAACTTATCAAGAACCTTCAGAAACATTTTGAGATTACATAATCAGGTTCATTATTATATATTCTATTCATTACATCCTCAAGAAAATCTAACAGACTTGTCAATAGTGATTTCTCTTATATTTTGACTTTGCCTGGTCTTATTATTATTTTTGTCAGCTCTCTGTTACCCATACTAATGGTGTCAGGCTGCCTGGACTGTTGTTCCCTGGTTTCTTTTTCTCAACTGTCTTAAATTGTGGGTTAACGGATCCAGCATGCAGGGACTTTTAGAAGATGACAGCCAGTGCGTCTACCATCTCCATGGCCACCTCCCATAAAACATTATGTTGACATTATCAGGTCCTGGGAATGTTTCCCTTTTCCATCCCAAGTTCTCTAAATCTAAATCATTACTAATGCTAAAACAGATGGCAGGCGGTTGTAAAAAACAAAAAGAGAATAGCACTGTGGCATAGCTGGAGAAGTTGCTGCTTCACAGTTCCAGCAACAGGGGGTTCAATACTGATCTCCACTGTTGTTTGTATAGTTTGTAAATACACTCTGTGATTGAGCAGATTTCCTCCTGGAGCTCCAGTTTATTCCCACAGAAACGTGGAAAAGTTTACTCAATGTCCAACTTTTAGAAACATAGAAACTTAGAAAATAGGTGCAGGAGTAGGCCACCCGGCCCTTCGCGCCAGCACCGCCATTCAATATGATCATGGCTGATCATCCAAAATCAATATCCCGTTCCAGTTTTCTCCCCATATCCCTAAGTTCCATTAGCCCTCGGAGCTCTATCTAACTCTCTCTTGAATACATCATAAACATTTTTTGTCATAAACATGACTATTAATCTACCAATTCCACCAAGCCAAGTATCAAGAGTGTTATATGTACCGGCATCAGAATATTGAAAGTCTTATTTGCTACAGATTTACAGCCACATGAATCCAATAACACAACAAATAAATATACAATAATATAATGAATTATCACTTATAATAGGTAACCAGAACATAATAGGTACGTGGTGCACCTATTATAAGTGTATGGTGCAGCTTTATACGAAATCCATAGTAGTTCGCTGAGGTAGAGTTGTGGTTATAGATTTGTGCAGTGTGGTTCAAGAGCCTGATGGTTGATGGGAAGAATCTGTTCTTGCATCTGGAGGTCACCATTTTCAGGCTCTCCTTCCAATTGTAGGGGTATGATGAGAGCGTGGTCAGGGTGGTTTGGTGCACTAGATACTAGGTAACTAACGTACAAACAACATCCCCTTCTTCCTTCCTCCACATATATTCCATCATCTGGCTTCACGATTCACACCTCTTCTATCCTTACTAGTTTTTGCCTCTTCACCTCTGGCCTTTGTCCAGCCAGCTACCTATCAAAAAATCCCCTCTCCTGTATCCACCTATCACTTGCCAAGCTTTGTCCTACCCCCACTTTCCTTCCAGCTTTCTCCCTCCATCACAATCAGTCTGAAGAAAGGTCCCGACCAAAACGTCACCTCTCCATGTTCTCCAAATACTGTCTGACTCGTTGAGTTCCTCCAGAAATTTGTCTTCTTTTTAAAATAAGAATGATTCTGCGCTGTCTCTTAGCTGCTGCACTCTTAATACGATACGATAGAACTTTATTTATCCCAGGAGGGAAGTTGATCTGCCAGTGGAGGCCAATTCGCTGGATGCGTTCAAGAGAGAGCTAGATAGAGTTCTTAAAGATAGCGGAGTCAGGGGGTATGGGGAGAAGGCAGGAACGGGGTACTGATTGTGAATGATCAGCCATGATCACATTGAATGGTGGTGCTGGCTCGAAGGGCCGAATGACCTACTCCTAAACCTATTGTCTATAACAGACATAAAAACACAAAATTCATGAAATATGAAATTAAAGTGATGAGTGGAAAGGCTTGGGGATGTGCAAAAATTGGGGGGGAGGGGAGTCACTCTCAGTCTACCCCTCGGCAGAAGAGGGAGGAGTTGTAAACTTTGATAGCCACAGGGAAGAAGGATCTCCTGTGGCATTCTGCCTGCATCTTGGTGGAACCAATCTGTTGCTGAAGGTACTCCTCAGGTTGATCAGTGTGTCATGGAGGGGGTGAGCTGTATTGTCCAAGATGCTCTGCAGTTTGAGGAGTAACCTCCCCTCCAAGGCCACCTCCCATGAATTCAACTCCGCCCCCAGGACGGAGTCAGCCTTCCTGATGAGTTTGTTGATCCTATTGGCATTTGCAGCCTTCGCCCTGCTGCCCCAGAACATGGCAGCGAAGAAGATGGCACTGGCTACCACCGATTGGTAGAACATCTGCAGCATCTTACTGCAGATGTTGAAGGAGTGGAACCTTCTCAAAAAGTACAGCTGGCTCTGTTCCTTCTTGTGCAGGGCCTCAGCGTTCCTGGACCAGTCCAGTTTACTGTCCAGGTGCACTGCAAGGTATTTGTACTCCCTGGTAAACTGCACAGCCACACCATTGATGGAGACAAGGGGTGTTCCTCTCCTGCTAAAGTCTACCACCAATACCTTAGTCTTGTCGGTGTTGAGCTGCAGGTGATTCAGCGCACACCACTCAACAAAGTCGTTGACTACAACTCTGTATTCAGCTTCCCTCCCTTCACTGATGCAGCCCACAACTGCAGAGTCATCTGAAAACCTCTGCAGGTGGCAGGAGATGGAGTTATATTTGAAATCCGAGGTGTAGATGGTAAACAGGAAGGGAGAGAGAACCATCCACTGTGGGGCCCCTGTGTTGCTCACCACCATGTCAAGACACAGTTCAGTAGCCTGACGTATTGTGGTTGTCCAATCAGGTAGTTGCTGATATAAGACACCAATGGAGCACCCGCCCGCATCTTCATCAGTTTGCTCCCTTGCAGTGCAGGCCAGATGGTTTTAAAAGCACTGAAGATGTAAAAAAAGGACTCTCACAATGCTTACCGGTTTATCCAGGTGAGCATAGAAACGTTGGAGCAGGTGGATGATGGTGTCCTCAACCCCCATCTTTGTTTGGTAAGCGAACAGCAGGGAGTCCAGGTAGGGTTTAACCTGGGGTCGCAGGTGAGTGAGCACCAGCCTGTCTAGGTACTTCATGATGTGTGAAGTCAGCGCCACCGGTCTGTAGTCATTGGAGGAGCTAGGGCACATCCTCTTTGACTCAATATTATTGACTTCAATTTTGGCAATACCAGAGATGCTTTTTTAATGACCTAACATAACATAACATCAAATCCTATTTCTGTTATTTCATCCAAGGATTCTATCAAGTTAGTCAGACATTATGTGCCTTAAATAAATCCGAGCTGGCTCACATGTTTACAAAAGCTGATTACAAGACCTGATTGTAATCTTAGATAACCTTCTTCACACTTCCACTATACCACCAATTTCAGTGCCATCAATCTTGCCACCTACATGCTCATCCAAGTCATTAATATAAATAATGAACAGTGGAGTCAGCACAAATACCTGTGGCACACTAGTCGTTACAGACCATTGCAAAAGAATATATTAATGAGTGTGATAAAAGGGAACTCAATGTCCTTCTGAAGATTTTTCTGTATTCAGCTTGGCTCTCTCTCTTTCATTAAAATGCCGTCATTTATCATCGACACTGTTTTCTTATCTTTGTTTTGTCTGTCTCTTTAGTTACATATAAAACTCCAGCTCTGAACACCCTTTCTTTCCCTCTGCATCTAGTTGTTACCCAAATATTCCTGTGAAGGCTTGCCATCTGTATTTAACTCGGTGTCCGCAAGAATATAAATTTGCCTATTTTTGAAGAGCCATATCAAATACACACCATGCCCATATATAATTAGTTTAAAGAAATCCACAATAATGCCTCCAGCCAGAATGCATGGGTCCAGCCCACAGCCAGCAACTGATGCCTGCCAACCTAGACTGAACTCTTCTGTTTGCATGTGGTTGAACAGCTCACCACTATCAAATGTTTTCGAACTATTTTAAAATGTCTCTGACAGTGATTCCTTTATAAACTTCTCAACTATTCAAAGAAATTTAAATAATTCAAAAGTAATTATTAAAATAACATTTCCAAAAATATATTTAAAAGGCCGGCACGGTGGCGCAGCGGTAGAGTTACTGCTTTAAAGCGGCAGAGACCCAGGTTCAATCCCGACTAGCGGTGTTGTCTGTACGGAGATTGTACGCTCTCCTTGTGACCGCATGGGCTTTCCCTAGGGCTCTGGTTTCCTCCCACACTCCAAAGACGTACAGGTGTATAGGTTAATTGGCTTCGGTAAAAAATGTAAATTGTCCCTCATGTGTAGTATAATGCTAGTGTACGGGGTCCGTTAGTCGGCACAGACTCAGTGGCCGAAGGGCATGTTTCCGCGCTGTGTCTCTAAACAAAACTAAGCTAAAAATGAACACAATTGCCTTGCACTGCAGTTATCAACCTTATTCAGATGAATAGGATCACTGTTGTATGCTGGCTATCCCAGGAAAAAAGCTGTTGGGCCAGATAAGAATTGGACATTATCGCACAAAGGAAGTCAGTTCAATAAATGTTATTGGTACATGCATGACCTGTGGGTGGGGGGGGGTTGGCCATCATGTCGGAGGTAAAACCCATTGTTTCTACATACCTCTGCCCCACAGAACTCATCTCCAAACACGTTGATTTCATCCTTTCATCCTATCCTCCCTTGTCCAGTCCTTTCAGACCGATATTCAAGAGAGCACACACCCCATTCAACTCTTCAATAACTTTCAATTTCAGTCCACCTCCATCTCTACCAGGATGATCTCAAGGCCCTCTGGTTCTTCTTGAACAATGACATAATCAATTTCTCTCCACTAACACTCACCACCGCCTGGCTTTCTCTCTATTCTGTCTATTCCTTACCCTTTAAATCCAAGCTGCTTTCATCATGAACTTCTTTGGTGGAAAACTGATTTTAATTGACAATGATCAGATTTCGTTGGACCATATTAAACAGCTTTAGTCATGATATTGTTAGTGAAACAGGTTATTAATCAAAGTTGAACCACAATATAAAGAGGATCCCTGAAAATTCCCTTTTCCAATACAAATTATCTTAAATTACTCCCCCATCTCCTTCCCACTCACCTCCAAAAAGTGTCAGGAAGTTATGTAACGGTGTCGAAAAGATTGACACAATTCCTTTTTGCAAACAAGGCCCATCCCCTCCAAATGCTCCTTGCTGTCCCAGCTCTGATATAATCTCCTAAATCACATTCTCAACAAAATCTTTGATATCCATGATCCCTTTCAAGCCAAGATTCCTCATCACACCCATGGTATATTCATTATCACCGCTAGCTTAATTCTAAAGTGAACAGATTTGAATGCCTTTGATGGAAAACAGTTTCAATCTGAATATATATATAGGTGTAAATGTAGATGGGTTGGTAAGTTTGCTGATGATACTAAAATTGAAGGAGTCACAGACAGTGAGGAAGTCTGCCAAAAGATACAGCAGGATATAGATCACTGCAGAAATGGGCTTAAAAATGGCAGATGGAGTTTAACCCGAATATGTGTGAGGTGTTGCAATTTGGGAGGTTGAATGTAAGGAGAGAGTATACAGTTAATGGCAAGACCCTTAACAGCATTGATGGTGGAGGTGGATGTGATAGTGGCGTTTATGAAGCTTTTAGATAGCACATGGATTTGCAGGGAATGGAGGGGTGTGGATCAATTGCAGGCAGATGTGTATAGTTCAGTTAGGAATCATGTCGGCACAAACATTGTGGGCCAAAAGGCCCATTCCTGTACTCTCCTGTTCTATGTTCTATCAGACAAGCAGAAATTTCTCATGTGGACATGGGTAAGATTGAAGCCACTATCTCTGGTCAATTATTATATGCATCACTAAAAGTTAAGAAGGGCCTCGACACAAAACGTCACCCATTCCTTCTCTCCAGAGACGCTGCCTGTCCCGCTGAGTTACTCCAGCATTTGTGTCTACTGAAAGTTAACATGCAGGTAAAGCAAGCAAATAGGATGGTGAACAGCATGTTTGCTCTTTATTGCAAAGGGATTTAGTGCAAGAGTAGAGATATCTTGCTCCAATGACTCGGGGCCCAGGATGTCACCATATTTGGAATATCGCATACAGATCTGGTCTCCCTATCTAATTGCAATAGAGGGAGTGCCACAAAGGAGTCTCCAATGGGAAGAGATCGAACAACTTATTTCTGACTTTATGATGGAATGAAGGTCATTGATGAAGCAGGTGAACTTGGGCTGAGGATTCTATCTGGAGAGATAATATTTCTGCAATGCCCAAAACCAACATCCTTTGTGCCAGGTATGATTTAAATGAGTAATTTTCCTTTTGATTTCTGCTGAGTAGTTGTGCCGCTCATTTGAATGTTCCTTCAATTGCAAGAACAATCACTTTCACTTTAACTTTGTAATCCAATTTTTTAGTTCATGTCTGTCAAAACTAACTTCCTCACCAATGAGTAAACATCACATGAGAGCACTGTTTAGTTCATCTACCATTGTAGCTAATGATTAAGAATGGACTGTAAACTAATTAATCAGATTGAGCTGTTCCTTTCTGTGGACAGGAAATACCTGGGCAATTTTCCATTGTTGATGCATGTCAGTGATGTAATTGTGCTGGAACAGCTTGACTGGAGGCACGAGTTATCCTAGATTGCACAATTTCAGCTCAACAGAGAGGACCTCGTCTGGTCCCACAGACTTAGTTGCTTTCTATGCGTTCAATCATTTTTGTTCCATTCCATGCGTTCACCCACTTTTATTCCATATCTTGTGAAGTAAACTTGTGAAGGGCGACATGGTGACGCAGCGGTAGCGTTACTGCCTTAAAGCGCCAGAGAGACAGGTTCGATCTTGACTACAGGTGTTGTCTGTATGAAGTTTATACGTTCTCACCTGACCTGTGTGGGTTTTCTCCGGGTGTTCTGGTTTCCTCCCACACTCCAAAGACATACAGGTTTGTAGATTAATTGGCTTGGTGAAATTGTAAATTGTTCCTTGTGTGCAGGATGGTGTTAGTGTGCAGGGAGCGCTCAATGGTGATATGAAGGAAAAGTAAATTTAATTTCTTGTGGTCAAGAGAAATATATATTTTTAAATGCCTTGTAGTATTTCAATTTTTGGCAAAAAAGATTTTAACAGTGATTAATTATTAGTTTATGAATTGCAATGGATGTCGGAAACTTTGAAGATCAGGTTGAAACCAATCTTATTGGGAAGTTGCTGCTGTAAGATCAAGGAATATCTTAACGATTTAAATCATTTATATTGTATATCGGATGCTGCCAATCTGCTTGGACCACAACTGTAATGGGGTTCAATTAATAATAAAGATTAATTCCATTAATGCACTTTGAGAGGATGGATGTAAGGGGAAAGAATACAGTTAGAGTCAAGAACCTTAACAGCCTTCATGGATAGAGAGATCTAGGGGTCCAAGTCCATGGGTGGCAACACAAATAGAAAGAGTAGTAAAGAAGGTACGTGGTGTACTTGACTTAATTGAGTATGAATCAGGATATCATGTTGCAAATTTATAGAACTTTGGTTAGGCCATGTTTGGAGTAACATGTGCAGTTTTTGTCACCCAATTACCAGAAGCTTGTGGATACTTTTGAGAGGGCACAGGTTTTCCAGAATATTGCCTGGATTAGAGGCTATTAGCTATAAAGAGAGGTTGGACAAACTTGGATCATTTTCTCTGGAGCATCAGAAGCTGAGGAGAGACCTGATAGAAATATATACAATTATAAGATGCATAGATAGGATTGACAGTTTGAACCTTTTTCAAAGTGGAAAGGCAAAGACATAGCCTGAAGGTGAGCGGCGCAAAATTTAAAGGAGATGTACGCAGGTTTTCTTTTAATGTTAAAAGAGTTGTGGGTGACTGCCAGAGATGGTGCTGAAGGCAGATATGAAAGTGGCATTTATGGACCTGCAGGAAATGAAGGGATAAAGATCATGGTCAGGCCGAGATTAGTTTAACCTAGCATCATGTTCAGCACAGACATTCCTGAAGAGCCTGTTCACGTCCTGTAATGTTCCATGTTCTGTGTTCCTCTCTTTGAGAACCTGCTGGCCTTGCGGCAACTCTGTTTTGGAAGACAGTAACATTTTGCTGTAATAAGGCCAAGTGGCCTGGTTTAGCAAAACTATACAATTAGCTTTTAAAAACAGAATCTCCAAAAAAAGATTCTTTTTTGTTTGGCTAGTGAGAGAAGTAATTAAAAGGATCTTCCTTTCAGCGACAGATACAGAGCTTAAACATTGTTTCTTTTATCCTGGAGAGAATGCAAATTCTGGACAACCACAGCTTCACAGAACATAAGGGAAGAAATACAGAACAACCTTAAACAATTTTCTAGTCAGCTCATTCCGCTTTCCACCCCACCCTACCAAACACTCCTCCTCCCCTCCAAAAGAAATAGTTGATTGAGAGACCCAGACTTATTCAGGCCCACTTCAGAAAAAAGTGGAGAAAATAAGCAGTAAGTTTAAAAAAGATTCTCATACTCAGACTTTGAGAATCCCTCCTTCAAGTACAATGTCACTGTTGAACAATTCACATTTGAAATCAATGCCTTTATTTTTCAAATGATTTATGGAGGTCACATTGTGATCCAGCATTTACAAGCTATAAAAAGGATAGCTATTTGTGATGTTGGTGACTACCATGAGAAGCAATAGCAGGTGTTAACAATTTTATTATTTCAAAGCTTTAAATCTGGATCAATACCAGAAGCAGCAATGAACACATGCATTGTCAAAAATAGCTCTCAGGGAAATGGCAAACCAATCTAACAGCTGAACATTTTAAGAATATTATTTTCCCCTTTTTAATTTAATAAAGACATTTACAATCACATTTCTCTGTTAATTGTACCACGTAACATTTATTAACTTAATGGTCACAAACATATCAATGTGCTTATTTCAAAAACTTGGTAATTCTGGCCCACCATTCGGAATTAAACACATGATCCAGAGTGATATTTAGTTCCGAACTGGGGAATGCATTGTTTGATATGCTGTGCTTCCAAGAAGACACTTACCAAGGTCCCATACAGTCGCATAATAAATATTGCAATTCCTTGCCCAGAATGACAGCCTTCAATTAGGTTCAACTGGGTCAAAGTTAGTGCCTGACAAATCAGAACTAAGGTCATCTGAATCAGAAGAAAATAAAAATGCCTATATATACCATTTCAGCACTACACAATGTTCCAAACTATTTACAACACTATTAAAATCTACTCATTGTTTTAATGAGTTGAATGCAATAGCAAATTCGCATACAGTTCAACAAACATAAATTGATAATGACCAGATAAATTGCTTTTGTGATGTCCGTTAAGATATAATCTTTGGCCAGGTATTTTTGAAAAGACCACAGTAAAATTAACTATTGAAACATTCAAAATGTATTTCAATGTTAATCTAACTAACAATGTTGGTTTGCTAATCTTGTCTATTACTTAAATTTCTAATTTCCAAAATAACTTCTCAACTCAATGATTAAAGTTATGCCTGTACAATAAGTATATTTAACTACTGAATAGCCTTTTGATTCTGTAGGGACTCTCCCACTCGTTGCATTGTGCTGGCCTGCACATTTTAGACTTCCATGTCTGCACATTACAATGCTTCAGCCATAAATTACTTGGAAACTATCTGGGCTCCCATTACATTTCTGAACTCACCACTATATCTGTGATGGCACACAAATTCCTGAGGTGAAGGAGCCAGATATACGTCACAGTTGGCATTCCTTCATAATGGCAGACTGAATTAGGAACAACCTGATTGTTCAGTCTAACAAAACCTCCTTTTCGGCTTTTATAGCAAGATAGCCTGCTGGAAATGTCCTACCACAATTGAAAGGTGCTGAACCACATGTACAATTCATGTACAATTCTGTATACTGAAAAATTTCTAGAATATAAAACTAGACTCTACTTATATTCCTACTTATCAATTTGTAGGTTCCAACTTCCAAATATAGAGCTGCAGATCAATAAACATGGCTCAAAGATAGGGCTACAATCTTATCATAGTCAATCTTCTCCCAAATTTATGCCAAAGGCAGTCCTCGCTGGGATTGCTTTCACCATGATTGCTTTCATCGTGCGCGGGAGCTTAAAAGTGAGAGGGGCAAAGTTTAAAGATGTGTGAGACAAGTTTTTTTTTAAATACACAGAAGATGGTGAGTGCCTGTATCAGGCTGCGAGGAGTGCTGATGAAGACAGATATGAAAGTAGCATTTAAGTAACTTTTCGATATATCATATCATATATATATATACAGCCGGAAACAGGCCTTTTCGGCCCTCCAAGTCCGTGCCGCCCAGTGATCCCCGCACATTAACACTATCCTACACCCACTAGGGACATTTTTTACATTTACCCAGCCAATTAACCTACATACCTGTACGTCTTTGGAGTGTGGGAGGAAACCGAAGATCTCGGAGAAAACCCACGCAGGTCACGGGGAGAACGTACAAACTCCTTACAGTGCAGCACCCGTAGTCAGGATCGAACCTGAGTCTCCGGCGCTGCATTCGCTGTAAAGCAGCAACTCTACCGCTGCGCTACCGTGCCGCCCATGATATGTCCATGGACATGCAGGGAATAGAGATAAAGGTTGGTGTTGGCATTATGTTTGGCACAGACATTGTGGGCTAAAGGGTGTGTTCATGCTGTACTGTTCTATATTAGGAATCAGTCTAGACAATGGATTCAAAATCCAACCCAGTCAACTCTGAAGATTCATCCTAACTTGAAGTTATATCTAAATGTCGGGGGGATCCAAAAAAGCAGCAAAGTAAAAATCTGCTATATTCACAATCATTAAGTTATAACTTTCTGACAACTTCCCAGACTTCTCTATCACAACCCCAGGGTAAATACTGTCAAAGTGGCAAGGCAGAAAATAGAAACAACAGCACAATGATACATCATTGATAGGATGACCCCTGGGTATCTTCAGCATAGAATCTAGATTTAATTAAGTCTCACAGCATTAAGCAGGAGGAGGCTTCCTTGATCTGCCACAACTGGTGAATCCCGCTGCATACTATTTGGCAGAGGATCTATAAATCTGTCTTCATTGATGTGTTAGTGGTGGAGAGAGTCAACAACTTCAAGTTTCTGGGTGTGCCTATCTCTGAATATCTGTTCTGGACCCAGGACATTGATGAATTCATAAAGAAAGCCCATCCACGCCTCTACTTCCTTAAAAGATTGAGCAGATTTGGTAGGTCGACAAATAATCTCTTGAATTTTTACAGGTGTATGTTCGTGAGCATATTGGTTGGTTGCATCACAGCTTGATTTTGCAACTAAAATGCAGAAGCGCAAAGGAGATTACAAAAAATGGTGAACACTTACAGGTAAAGATTTACCTGTAAAGACTCTATCCCCTACTCCCAATTCCTCCATCTACACTGCATCTGCGCCCAGGATGAGGTGTTTCATACAAGGGCATCGGAGATGTCCTCATTCTTTTGGAAATGGGGGTTCCCCTCCTCCATTATAGATGAGGCTCTCACGAGAGTCTCCTCGATATCCCGCAGCTCTGCTCTTGCTCCCCCTCCCCCTGTTCGTAATAAGGACAGAGTCCCCCTTGTCCTCACCTTCCACCCCATCAGTCATCGCATACAACGATAGATAGAGCTCGATAGAGTTAGATAGAGCTCTGAAGGATAGCGGAGTCAGGGGGTATGGGGAGAAGGCAGGAACGGGGTACTGATTGAGAATGATCAGCCATGATCACATTGAATGGTGGTGCTGGCTCGAAGGGCCGGATGGCCTACACCTGCACCTATTGTCTATTGTCTATAACATATTATCCTCCAACATTTCCATCACCTGCAACAGGATCCCACTACTGGCAACATCTTCCCATCTCCACCCCTTTCTGCTTTCCGCAGAGACTGTTTCCTTCGAAACACCTTGGTCCACTCGTCCCTTCCCACCCAAACCACCCCCTCCCCAGGTACTTTCCCCTACAACCGCAGGAGATGCAACACCTGTCCCTTTACCTCCCCCCTCGACTACATTCAAGGACCCAAACAGTCTTTCTAGGTGAGGCAGAGGTTCACCTGCACCTCCTCCAACCTCATCTGCTGTATCCGCTGTTCCAGGTGCCAACTTCTCTACATCGGCAAGACCCAGCGCAGGCTTGGCGATCGTTTCACTGAACACCTCCACTCAGTCGGTCTTAATCTACCTGACTTCCCAGTGGCTCAGCACTTCAACTCCCCTCCCATTCCCAATCTGACTTTTCTGTCCTGGGCCTCCTGCATTGTCAGAGTGAGTGAGGCCCAGCGCAAATTGGAGGAACAGCACCTCATATTTCGCTTGGGTAGTTTACACCCAAGCGATATGAACATTGATTTCTCGAACTTTAGTCGCTGCTTTCCCTCTCTATCCCCTCCCCCTCCCAGTTCCCCCACTAGTCTTCCTGTCTCCGACTACATTCTATATTTGACCCACCCCCTCCCCTGACATCAGTCTGAAGAAGGGTCTTGACCCGAAACGTCACCCATTGCTTCTCTCCAGAGATGCTGCCTGACCCGCTGAGTTACTCCAGCTTTTTGTGTCTACCTTCGATTTAAACCAGCATCTGCAGTTTTTTTCTTCCACTTACAGGTCCATCAACTGAGCTCTCCACGATCAAAGGAATCTATAGGAGGCACTGCTTCAAAAAGGCAGCCAGCGTCATCAAGGACCCATACCACCCTGGCTCTGCTCTCATTTCATTCTTGTCATCAGGAAGAAGGAATAGGAGTCTGAAAACCATGATATCCAGGTCCAGGAACAGCTTCTTCCCAAAAGCCATCAGGATATTGAAAACCACGAACACTGAAATACAAACTGCCTTAATTGCACTAGGGACTTCGGGCTTTGTTTTGTTTTGCATTATATTGGATTTTTAAATTTATTAAACTTCTTTTTTGTTTGTGTGTTTATCATGTTATCAATGAAATACTGTGTTTACAAACCTGTTGTGCTGCTGCAAGTAAGGAATTCATTTCAGTACATATGACAATTAAACACTCTTGACTTTCATAAAGCACTTTGAGCATCAAGAACACAATGTATTCTGGTTGAGCTCCATGAATACAATGGCACCTCACCATGAGAGTTTGAGAAGTCTACCACTGATTGGGTTAGCCAAAGCAAAGATAGAACTGCCAGATTGAGTCTGGTGAGAAAACTAATATGATAAACTAATATGATAAGGCCTATTTGGCCTTATCATTACTAAGCTATCTGTTTAAGACATGTATATACACAACAACGATTGTACGAATAAACTCTGTACTGATGTTATGGAGAGTCTCAAGATAGGACCCTAGTGAGACCACACCTGGAGTAATGTTTGCAGTTTTGGTCTCCAAATTTGAGGAAGGACATTCTTACTATTGAGGGAGTGCAGTGTAGGTTCACGAGGTTAATTCCCGGAATGGCAGGGCTGTCGTATGTTGAAAGACTGGAGTGACTGGACTTGTATACTCTGGAATTTAGAAGGATGAGAGAGTATCTTATTGAAACATATAAGATTATTAAGGGATTGGACACGCTAGAGGCAGGAAACATCTTCCCGATTGTGGAGTACAATTCAACCAAACAGGAATGGAAGAAGAAAAGGGTGAAATTAGCAAAAGACTTAAGCATTTGGGACCATCTTCAAGAAATCCTATTTGTCCTTTTCCCATGATTCCTGTTAATTAATCACTTCAGGTGAGATCAAGGTGCAGCTTAATGCATTAAATACAATAAAAGTTATGGAACATAAATACAATTTAAATACAAAACTCAGATTAGTACTGCAGATCTAGATGCCCATTTAGCCAAGCTATTCTAATACATCTACAACATTGGCCTCTACTCAAGACACAGAAAATTATCCAAGCAGATTTTCTCCAAAAAAGGGCATGGCTATTCGAGCTCTCTGTTACCCCACCCATCTGAACACAGTTATCAGTAAGGGGCCTACAGGCATTAATAACAATGTGACTGAATGGCACTTCCTCAATAATAACCTGATCACAGATGATCAGTTTGGGTTTTGCCAGGATCACTTGCTTCATTAAACTTACTTCCTACCAAACAGCACTGTGATACACATTCACCACACAGCCTGCAGTGGTTCAACTCAAGGTCATTCATCATCATATTGTCCAATGTAATTAGGGATGACAATGACACTCACATCCCATTTAGAATGGAGATGAGGAAAAACTTTTCATTAGAACGGACATGAGGAAAAACTTTTTTACTCAGAGAGTTGTAAATCTGTGGAATTCTCTGCCTCAGAAGGCAGTGGAGGCCAATTCTCTGGATGCTTTCAAGAGAGAGCTAGATAGAGCTCTTAATGATAGCAGAGTCAGGGGGTATGGGGAGAAGGCAGGAACGGGGTACTGATTCTGAATGATCAGCCATGATCACATTGAATGGCGATGCTGGCTCAAAGGGCCGAATGGCCTTCTCCTGCACCTATTGTCTATTGTTTATCCCATAAGCAATATCATTTTTAATGATGGCACAGAACACTTCTCAATCATCCGTGGTGAATGCCATCCATCCCACATTGTGAGAAAATAGTCATGGTCGAAATGGTTTCAAGTATGTTTGTGGTGCTCACTTAACTGACCCATAAATGCCGCTCCAAAACAAAAAATGTCCCCTGGAAATGTGATGGAAAAACAACAAATAACAAGGAGGGTGCCTTTGTATATGTAGAGTAAGGGTTAAATAGATTTTCATTGATGATGGAGTTGTCTGCTAGCAGCAGTCACACTTACAGGTGCTCTGATCGACACCTGCAACGTTAGTAAGTAATAAGTAGTAGTAAGATAACATCAATTTTACTTTCCCAGAGATTTTTGACACTAGCTTGGAGCCTGATACCCTTCTTTTCAGCACCAAGAACAGCTAGCTCCATGCACATAGTTTACTGTTGTTTGGTAATTTTAGTAGAAACGCAGGCTTATTGATTATACAAGTATAGGCTGCAAGTGAGCTCACTAGACTTCACACCGGGCTGAGGTCCAGAATGGTGCTGTCAACAATGTTTACTGGGAAAGCCCAGGAACTCCCTCAGTATGCCTCCTGCATATAAAATTGCACTGGCAGGAAATCATTCTCCTGCCTTCTAGAATTTCTGATCTCCAGTCCACAGGGAGAAACATTGTTAGAAACAGTATCAGCAAAAGGTTTTTGCTGCTAATGCCATTTGGCTGGAGCATGCAATACAAAAGCAAAATTTACTTCAAGAGAAACATAGATTAGAAACGGCTAGAGTGAGACGCATTTATACAACATTCTTAAAAACTTATTTTCTTTCCATTTATTACACCAGAAAGCTTGTTTTTGAGATATTTTTCTTGGAGGTAAAAAACCCCAATTTATTTCTGAAAGCTTCTGAAGTTGACAACCTATGGTTAAAACCATATATTTTGTTTAATTAGAATCTTACATGTTCTGCATGTCTTGAAAAGTTAGAAAGCAACCATAAATTGCCTAGGTGAGGAATTCTGTAAAATAGAAACAATGGAGGCAGTGATGGCTGACAGAGCTTTGGGATGAATTCCTGCCGACAGTCCATTTTGAATAGACATCTATTTTGAATAGAAATTTCTTTCCTGAATCACAATCTTTTCTCTATGCATTGTGGTGACAATATCGTTAATTAATTCACTAAGCTCAAGAAGAGCCAGCCTCTGCAGCACGCAGCAATTAAATAAATTGCAGCAGTAGGAACAAATGCCAAACAATTCTCAAACTCCCGAATGCCAAGAATGAATAATAGAATAATGAATCATGGAATCCTGAATAGAGGAAGAAGAAGAAATGTGTCGGCTGTTATAGTTACTGGTGGCTAGTAACATAAGTGCATGTTTTCACCAAAAGCTAGAATAATTACTGTAAGTTCAAGCTTCAGGCAAGCAGATGAGGAACTGCAAATGCTGGTTTACAAAATGTTTTTAAAAAAATTTGTACTACCTCCTCGCCATGGTACTGTAGGGACAGGTAGAATACAATGCAGCTATGCCAGTTAAATTATTAGACATCAGATTTAAAACTTTTACGGCTATTTCTTCATTCTCTTGCCTTCACTTGGCCCACTGACAACACTTGCCTTTCCTTCTTCAATTCATCATATTTACTAGGATTGGATTGTACTTCTAATATATGACTTTTATTTTCTTCAGCTAAAGATTTCCCTCCTCTTTGAACATTTGTGCCAACTTCCATATCTTTTCTAAACCGTCCCCTCAGTACTCTACTTGTCCAAACCATTCATTCCTCAGACTCCACTGCCATTGGATCAACCTTCAGAATTTCTTTCACTTCCAGAGTGATGCACCTATAAACCATACTCTCTTCACCTCTTAGAAGAAACTGTTCTAATTCTGCATCATACTCCACTTGTTAACCATTAGGGAGCAAAATTGCCACCACAATCTACTTAAAACCTACCACACTAGCTCTTCTCAGTTCTCATAAAAGATTAGATGAAATATTTTCACTATTTGCCCTCCAGACACAAAAAAGGCATTGATTTACTTTTATACTCTTTACAAATTTTCCACTGGCTTCACCATCCTCATTTTCCTAAGGTGAACCAACAAAGGTTAACATAAACTCAATTAACTGCATTCCATTCTTTGGCAAGATGCACTCTGAACTCAACATGGAGTGCAACCATCTCAAATACTAATTGTTATTTCCATTTATATACCTCTTTACCATTTGTCCTTGCTTTCCAACACAGTCCCTTTAATTTATATGCACCTATCTTGCAATGACTGCATTTTTTTCTGAAGTAATTATTCTGTTTTTATTTAGAAATAAATGATGTAGTTGTATCTCTTCAATGCCATAAATTGACTATGCTGAGCAAAACAAACTTTTTTGCTATTCAATAGATTTATAGCTGGATCACAAATTCTTTCCCATCTCCAAATTAGAAGTAGACATAATGGTACAGTACCACATGCCTTATAATACCAATGACTCTGGTTCAACTCTGACCTCTAGTATTGTCAGTGCAGAGTTTGCACATTCTCCCTGTGACTGTGTGAGTTTTCTCCAGTTTCTCTAGTTTCCTCCCACGTGCAAGGTCTGGTATTGGTAGGTTAACTGGCTACTTTAATTATAATTAAGTGCACAAGTAGAAAGATTGGGAAGGTGGAAATGAGCTTTGGGCATTTGATGTCAGGAGAAAGTAGGATGCAGGGTAATAAGTGGGTGAATGGGATTGATAGGATAGCTCAAAGAGCATAGCCTCAATGGGTCAAATGGTCTCCTATATTGTAAGGAAATATGTGAAATGCATTCTTATATATTTAGTTTGTTCATTTCAGATGAAAGCTTGTCCTGAAATGTTAATTTTGAGTTTTCTCTTCACTGAACTTACTGTCCTGAAGTATTTCCTGCATTTCTAATTTTTATTTTGCAATGTATTTTCTATCATTCGTGTCCATTTGGTACCCATTTATCCACTAATGCAGCAGATTTAATAAATTTGACACCCAACCTAGTTCATATCATTATGACCCCCTAACAACATGGCATATTTATAATTTCCTCATGTTTCTATAGTCTTATTTCTAACGTCCTCTATTAAATATCCTTAATAAAATCACTGCCTCTCGTTTCAAATAGAGATCACTCTTTTCTAAATATAATACCTATAGGGTGGTTTATTTTTATTCCCTTTCAGAAGAAACTTATATTTAATTATTTTGTTACTATTGTAAAATGAAATATTACCACCTGATGGAGCTACAATGAATATTTACAATTAAGTATATTTGAGTCAATATGCTTCATTCAATTCATAAGGTCAGTATGAAGTACAGAATAACAATTTTACTCACAGACACTCTGCTTTCCCCAAAATGTCAGACTGAGCTCAGAGTTGTCCACCTTGGAATGTGGACAGTGTTAAAAGTTATCTAAGAGAATGAACTTGATATCAACTCCATCTCAGATTATTGGAATTGCTTGTAGTGTTAAAATCTCACGCATTTACTCAGAAATTGTATTCAGATTATGTTAGCTCCCATGCCTTGTGTTGATACAGCTGGGAGGCTGATAACGTGACAATTCTTATGATTTAAATGAAGCATTTTGAGTCAAATATACTTAATTGTAAAAATTACTTCCAGTTCATTCAAGAAGACTTGTGGTGCAGCACCTGAGACCTCAGCATTCCTTCTTGGAATCAGAAGACTGATGTTACTTTTCACTGCCTATCAGAAAAGCAAAATAAATTGATTTGGTATCTACTGGCCTTGGTTCGTGGCCTTACAGTTGTCACTTGCCAGGAAAGCTACTATGCCATTGACTTAACCAACATATGCCAAGAAGGATACCAGCAATTTTGACCTTATCACTTGGTAATGTAAAGCTGCTTCAAATTAACGACCATTCCCTCTTGACACCTTAGGAAGTAAAGTACCTGTAGGCATAATGCAGGGTTTTCAGAAAGGTATAGATTATTACCAGAATTTCCTACCATCGGCATAAAAAGAATGGTGCAAAGTGGGATGGGTTAGGTCTTATGAAAAATGTGAATTGAAACTTATTGAGTATTCAAATGCTCACCAGGGTTGCAGGCAGTGCTATTCATTTTCAGACAGATGCTTGGATATGGAATACAACTGGTGGCTAGTTGTGATGTAAACCAAATCCAAAGGGTTTGGTCCTCCCAATATTTAACTTGAGGGAAGTTCTCCTCATCTGATACAGTGAACCAATAAGCGGACCTTGACGATGTAGAGATGGTGGAGAGTTCATGCTCTGTAAGAATGGTTACCATCAACATTAAACCAGCATTGTTTTCTAGATTATGTTATCAAGGGAAAACATGTAATTGAGATATTCTGGAGCCCAGAAAGTATGGAAAATGAATATACATATGAAACTTATCTCAAAACTGAAAAGAAAACAAAAGATGGTAGCTTATTACCAAGTGTTAGAGAATTTCAATAGGTCAGGGGTTGAAAGTGAATCTATATAAATGCAACTGTTCTCCCTGAGAAGTAACTTAATTATCCCATATCCTAAACTAACAAAACTAAACACTGTCAAAATTCAGCCACCAAACGGCCATATTTAATATTAATCATTATTATTAGCTTCTACTGTTATTTCAACCCAAATTCCCAAGAATAAACAGCTGTGACTTGCAACTCCTTATTAGAGCATTATTGAGTGAACAAGTACTCATTCTATACAGGTTTTTTTTGTTAAAATAGGAACGAGATCAAATACTCAGAGATTAATCCCCATGTTTTTAATTAAAAGTTTAAAGAGAAAAAAACATTCAGAAATAGCTTGTTTTTTAGACAGAATGGCATGCACTGCAGCCAATCACCAAAGGTTTTTGCATCAATTTAAAAAAATGTTTTGCACTCAATCTGTGTACTCTACACTCTTCATGCTTCTTTCAAGCATAGGATTTGGAAATCTAGATGGAAGACATCAATATTGTGTAATTATCATCGTGTTCCCCAAATGGTTTAATAGGGAATTAAAAAAACATTAAATTGCAGCCACGGAAAATTACTTCAGCAGACCTTGGGGCTGTTATTTTCTGTGTTACATCAAGAAGACTGCAGAATTGGCGTAAGTCACAACTTCTGTCAAATAAAGAATAATTTACAATTCAAAAGGGAACAGTACACTGATAAACCTTGCTGCAGCTAATTTAACTAAGACAAATTGTTCACATCGAAATCCAGAAGTTGAGGCCTGTGTGACAAGATAACAGTGAAGAAACATGGCTACAGGCAGCCAGTCAATAAGGAGATCATGGCATAGCTAACTAATCAGTAATCAGTAATTGATCTTGTTCTGATCCTGCACCTACATTAGTGCACAAACCAGATAATGGATGGGAGTACAAACATGGGCACTGCACTCAGCACAGGTGTCAACCCAATCAATTGAACTCAGGAAAGTATATTTGTCCCAGATTGACTAACTCAGGAACTTTCATACAAAACCATTAATTTAGGGATCCATGAGTAGTTGAGTTTAGGAGGTAAGAGTGTCAAATAGTTTAAGTTATGGGATAGTGGTGAGAATTTGATGGTTAGCATTGTTCTTTTTCGCATGTTTAAGGTATCTTTTGTATATACTTTGCAGAGGGTGTAACACTTTCCATTGATTCCATTCAGCTGTCTTATTGTAAATTCATTAACTTATTTTTTTTAAACTTCACAAGTGTGTAAAAAAAACAGTTTTGACAAATTGTGGTGACCATGAAAGTAGTTGGTATTTTAGCACCATTAATAATAATTTTAGGATGACACAGTGGCACAGCGGTAGGGTTGCTGCCTGACAGTGCCAGAGACCCGAGTTTGATCTTGAATATGGGTGCAGTCTGTACAGACCTTGAGGAGGAACAGCACCTCATATTTCGCCTGGGCAGGTTGCAGCCCAGTGGTATGAACATCGACTTCTCCAACTTTAGATAGTTCCTCTGGCCCTCTCTTCCCCTCCCCCTTCCCAGATCTCCCTCTATCTTCCTGTCTCCACCTATATCCTTCCTTTGTCCCGCCCCCCCCCCCCCCCCCCCCCCCCCCCCCCGACATCAGTCTGAAGAAGGGTCTCGACCCGAAACGTCACCCATTCCTTCTCTCCTGAGATGCTGCCTGACCTGCTGAGTTACTCTAGCATTTTGTGAATAAATACCTTCAGTCTGTACAGATATTTGTACATTCTTCCTGTGACCACATAGATTTTCTCTGGGTGCTCCGGATTTCTCCCACTTTCCAAATACATGAAGGTTTGTAGGTTAAATGGCTTCTATAAATTGTCCCTAGTGTGTTCTATGTTGTATAGCACTAAATGAGGCTGTGCTGCTTCAATTGTGCCGGCATAATTTATTGAGAGTTTGCAAAAAGGAATATAAATCTTATCCTTATTATAAATGCACACTTAGGCTTTATTTGAAAAACACTACCGTGAAACATAGTTGTTGGAGAAAGTGCAACAGAAACTTAAAATGTATTTGGGAATATGTGGTAAGGTTCCAAGAAAATAAATTAAATTAAAGCAGATTAAGGAGGAAGTGAGACAGCGCTGTTAAGTAGGACTATTAGTGGCAGCATTAGGGATAAGTAGAAAGATCTATGATGTACAAATAATCTAGGAGGTAAGGGGATTGGGTAAATTATAATGAATACAAACAGGTGAAGAGAAATGACGAGAACCAAATAGAACCATAAAATACAGTTTTCCTGAGAATAATCATTTATAAATGAATTCGCAAATATTTTTCCACAAGTCAAAAGAGTGAAATGAAAAAGAAACCACAACCTGGATGAAATAACCACGGCAGATTATTTACACATTAACTTTAAATCTGAATTTTGTGAATAAAAGAAGCCAAAATTTTGTTCCCCAGGACAATGAAAAGAACCAATACATTGCGAAATTATATGAAAATAAAGGATACGGTTCTTAAAAACACAGGTATCCCTAAAAAAAAAGATAATACCAAAATGACACAACCCTGTATATTAATGGAAACAGTGATTGAAATTAATTAAGTTTTAGACTAAACTCAAAAAAGACTTTTCAGAATTTGATAAATTCACTCAATCTGATTTCAATAGACAATAGACAATAGGTGCAGGAGTAGGCCATTCAGCCCTTCGAGCCAGCACCGCCATTCAATGCGATCATGGCTGATCACTCTCAATCAGTACCCCGTTCCTGCCTTCTCCCCATACCCCCTCACTCCGCTATCCTTAAGAGCTCTATCCAGCTCTCTCTTGAAAGCATCCAACGAACTGGCCTCCACTGCCTTCTGAGGCAGAGAATTCCACACCTTCACCACTCTCTGACTGAAAAAGTTCTTCCTCATCTCCGTTCTAAATGGCCTACCCCTTATTCTTAAACTGTGGCCCCTTGTTCTGGACTCCCCCAACATTGGGAACATGTTTCCTGCCTCTAATGTGTCCAATCCCCTAATTACCTTATATGTTTCAATAAGATCCCCCCTCATCCTTCTAAATTCCAGTGTATACAAGCCCAATCGCTCCAGCCTTTCAACATACGACAGTCCCGCCATTCCGGGAATTAACCTAGTGAACCTACGCTGCACGCCCTCCATAGCAAGAATATCCTTCCTCAAATTTGGAGACCAAAACTGCACACAGTACTCCAGGTGCGGTCTCACCAGGGCCCGGTACAACTGTAGAAGGACCTCTTTGCTCCTATACTCAACTCCTCTTGTTATGAAGGCCAACATTCCATTGGCTTTCTTCACTGCCTGCTGTACCTGCATGCTTCCTTTCATTGACTGATGCACTAGGACACCCAGATCTCGTTGAACTCCCCCTCCTCCTAACTTGACACCATTCAGATAATAATCTGCCTTTCTATTCTTACTTCCAAAGTGAATAACCTCACACTTATCTACATTAAACTGCATCTGCCATGTATCCGCCCACTCACACAACCTGTCCAAGTCACCCGTCAGCCTCATTGCATCTTCCTCACAATTCACACTACCCCCCAGCCCTTAGTATCATCTGCAAATTTGCTAATGGTATTTTTAATCCCTTCGTCTAAGTCATTAATGTATATCGTAAATAGCTGGGGTCCCAGCACCGAACCTTGCGGTACCCCACTGGTCACTGCCTCCCATTCCGAAAGGGACCCATTTATCCCCACTCTTTGCTTTCTGTCTGTCAACCAATTTTCTATCCATGTCAGTACCCTACCCCCAATACCATTTGCCCTAATTTTGCCCACTAATCTCCTATGTGGGACCTTGTCGAAGGCTTTCTGAAAGTCGAGGTACACCACATCCACTGACTCTCCCCTGTCAATTTTCCTAGTTACATCCTCAAAAAATTCCAGTAGATTTGTCAAGCATGATTTCCCCTTCGTAAATCCATGCTGACTCGGAATGATCCTGTTACTGCTATCCAAATGCTCAGCAATTTCGTCTTTTATAATTGACTCCAGCATCTTCCCCACCACTGATGTCAGACTAACTGGTCTATAATTACCCGTTTTCTCTCTCCCTCCTTTCTTAAAAAGTGGGATAACATTTGCTATCCTCCAATCCACAGGAACTGATCCTGAATCTATAGAACATTGAAAAATGATCTCCAATGCTTCCACTATTTCTAGAGCCACCTCCTTAAGTACCCTGGGATGCAGACCATCAGGCCCTGGGGATTTATCAGCCTTCAGTCCCATCAGTCTACCCAAAACCATTTCCTGCCTAATGTGGATTTCCTTCAGTTCCTCCATTACCCTAGGTTCTCCGGCCCCTAGAACATTTGGGAGATTGTGCGTATCTTCCTTTCAGCAAAGAGAGAATCAATCTAAGTTGCAATAATTATTTTTTTTGTTTCAAGCATCACTGATATGGTACATGGAAAATATGCCTCATCTGCTGCCTCATCAGACAATATCTGATATGCTTCTCCTCTTCAAAATACCCTAAATTAGTCTTCAAAAGACTGGCCTTGTGATTCTCAGTCAGAAGCAACTCATTACTTACAGAGATCCAATCAGAATCTCTCTACTTCTACACAAGGAAGTAAGAGAAGTAAGCCATCAAGCCCTTCAGGCATGACCCATCATTTAATATGAACATGGAAGATCAATGTAGTTCTCATATTCTCTTCTGGGTCATTTCTCCTTACCCCTCTTGTGAGAACATCCCAAAATTTACCCTGTCAAGCCCCTTCAGGATCCTATATGTATGAATTTTACCACTCCATCTTTTAAACTCCAAGGAATATAGGCCCAAATTATTCAGTCTCCCTTGGTAGAACAAAACTCTCAGTCAGAAAGTAGCCTGGTGAATCTCCTTATACTGCCTCCAATGTTGCTATATTTTTTAGGTAAGGGGACCAAAATTATACAATGTGTTACAAGTGAGGCCTCATTAACACCCATAAAATTGCAACAATACCTCCCTATTTAAAAACTCCAAACCCTTTGCAATGTCAGTCATTTGTCCACTCACACAATCTATCTATATCCTCTTGCATAATCATAGTATTCGTATCTGAACAGGCCCTTCCTTTGTGTACCATTGGTAAATTTGGAAACCTTACATACTGTTCCTTCCTCCTGATCATTAATGTAAATAGTGAACAATCGTGTGCTAGAACTGTGTAGGAAGGAACTGCAGATGCTGGTTTAAACTGAAGATCGACACAAAATGCTGGAGTAAATCAACCTTTGCTTTCCATCTCTCTCCATCCCTTCCCCTTCCCAGTTCTCCGACCAGTCTGACTGTCCCTGATTACATTTTATCTCTGTTTGCTTTGTTGTTACCTTCTCCAAGCTAACAATGATCTATTCTACATTTTCCTCAGATACCATGGGCTTTTAATTTATACATCAGCTTTCTATGTGGCACATTGTCAAATGCCTTTTGGGAATCTATATACATTTCATCTATTGATTTCCCTCTATCAATTCTCCCTGTTACATATTCAAATAATTTGAGCAAATTTGTCAAACATAATTTACCTTTCAAAAAACTACGTTAATAATAAGGTTTGATTATATTCTGGTTTCTTAATTGATTAGCTATTTCTTCTTAGATTAGTCACTCCAGCATCTTGTTAATAATAGCCATCAAACTAATTGGCCTGTAATCCTTTCTCCTTTTCTTTTTTTTTAAACAAGGGAGCTACACTGGCTATTTTTCAGTCTTCTGGTGCCCTCCCAGTTTAGTGAGTTTTGTTAAATTTAATCCAATAGGTTTATTATCTCTGCAGGTACTTCCTTTAAAACCCAACTGTACTGTCCATGAAGTCCTGGTGACATTTGTGTCTTTAGTCCCCGAATCATTCCCAATACTTTATGTCTTACAATTAAGAATATTATAAGTTCCACAATTTATTTGAAATTAGCCCATCTGTTATCTTAGAAATATTAGCAATGGCTTCCATGGGGAAGACTGATGCAAGACATTTATTCAATAAATCTGCCATTTCTTTATTTGCTGTTGTTAATTCACCAGCCTTGTTCTTGAAAACCCCACATTTACCTTAACCACCCTCTTCCTATATCCATAGATTTTTTTTTAATGTTATTTTTTATACTCCAAACATATTTTTTCCAAAAATTCATTTTCTCTCTTCTCATGAGCATTTTGGTCTTCAGTGACAGGAGCCTAAAAACATCTGCCTTGTGGAATAACACAAGCCTTTGCCATTTTGTATACCCTAGTTTTCAATTTACCATTATCTTTTATCTCCTTTGTAAACCACACATTCTGCCTATTTCTTATGGAATCCCTCCTTTTGATTGAGATAACCTCTTTCTTAGCATTATAGACCAGTTGTTTAAATATCTGCCATTGTTCCTCTGCCAACCTGCCTCTTAGCTCCATTACCCAGTCCACCTCTCTTATAATATTATAATGCCCTTATGTAAACTGAAGGCACTGTGTGTTCATCCACAAACTGTATTTGGAATTCCATCATACTATGTGCACTAACTCCAGGATATTTTAAACCTCAAGATTCCTCATGAATTCTTCCTCATTGCAAAGGACTAAATGTAAAATAGCCTGTTCCCGTGCACGCTCTGAAATATACTGGATAGGGGCCAGCTCTTTTGTGGCAACCTAGTACACTGACAGGTTTTATGAGTCAATTCTCAAGGCCACAACCATGTCAGAGATAAGTCAGCCTATAACCTGATGAGATAAAGGGTGGTGCATAAAACAGAAAAAGATAAAAGGGTTTTAACTGCCAGAAATCAGCATAAACCTGCATAATCTGCATAAACCTGCATAATGGTTAAAAGAGGAAACGCTGAAAGAAAGAGAACATCTCAGATGTCGTAGAATGGAAAGCCTCAGCGTGGAAGTAGATTTGGCAGAAACAGAGAAATTGGGTTGAGGTAGATGTCAGTCAATAATCTTTACCTAGCGATTGACGTCCCTGATGAGGCAATGGGGTACTGGAAATTTAAAGTTATTGAAATCCAGTCCATTTTTTGTTGTCCAGTCCCTTTACATCTCCATCCCCATCAGGAAGATCATAAGGTCCCCCTTCCTTGAACAGCGACCCAATCAATTGCTCTCCCCTCATCAGCTTATCTTTCAACTCCTATCACTTTCTTCAAGTTCAAGGTGTAGCAATGGGGACTCGTATGAGGCCCATGTGAGTGTTCTGCCTTTTTGTTGGTTACATTAAAAAGTATTTTTCCCGAATGTACAACGGTACCATCCCTCAACACTTTCTCCGCCACATCGGGGACTGAATTGGGGCTGCCTGCCACATCCATGCAGAAGTCGTTGATTACATTATCTTTACCTCTAACTTCTAGCCTACCTTCAAATTTCAAATTCACTTGGTCTGTCTCTGACACCACTCTCCTCTTTCTTGGTCTCTTTGTCTCCAACATAGGCGATGGATTATCGATTGGCATCTACGACAAACTCACTGATTCCTAGTTATATGGACCACACCACCCTTCATCCTGCCTCTTGCAAAGTCACTGTCTCCTGCTCTCAATTTTTCTATCCCCACTATATCTGCTCCCAAGATGAGGCTTTCCAATCTAGGACACCTGATGTCCTTTCTTTAGTAAATGTGATTTCCCCGCCTGCTGTCATAGTTGGATCCCTGACCCACATCTCCTCTCTGTCCCGTAGGTCAGCTCTTGCTATCCTCCCCTCAATGGAACCAGGATAGAGTTCCCCTGATCCTTACCTTTTGATTTCACCCGCCAGCCTCCGCATCCAACACAATATTCTCCGACATTTCCGCCACCCAACGTGATCCCACCACCAGTCACATCTTCCCATCCCCACCCTTTACTGCCTTCCACAAAGACTGTTCCCCCTGTAACTCCTTGGTTCACTCATCCATTCCCAACCAAACCATCCCTGTCCCAAGTACTTTTCCCTGCAGGAGATGTAACACTTGTCCCTATACCTCCTCCCTCAACTCTATCTAGGGACCCCAGCAGTCCTTCCAGGTAAGATGTAGGTTCACGTGCACTTCCTCTAACCTTATCTATTGCGTCCGGTGTTCCTGATATGGCCTCCAGCAAGACCATGCATATTCTTGGCGACTGTTTCACTGAACACTGGCAACTGGTCTGCCAAGGCCTGCTGAACCTTCTGGTTGCTAACTATTTTAACTCCCCTTACCATTCCCATACTGAGCTGTCTGTCCTGGGCCTCCTCAATGAACAGAGTGAGACCACACGCAAAGTGGAGGAACAGCACCTCATATTCCACTTGGATAGCTTAGAACCCAAAGGTATGAACATTGAATTCTTCAATTTTAGGTAACAACTAACTTAGGTAACCCTCTTAAGTAACACAGGTAACCCTCCCCGCCCCCCGTTTGTGCCCACCTGGACTTGCACGTATTTCTCCCCCCTCCCTCCACTTTTCCAGCGTTCCTCTTCCCCCCCCCCCCCCACTATCGGCAAGGAAGGGTCCCGACCCAACACCTATCCATGTTCTCTGGAGATGTTACCTGATCTGCTGAGTTACTCCAGCACATTTTGTCTTTTTTTGTAAAGCAGCATCTGCAGTTCATTGGTTCTGCACTATCAATGGACTATGTTGAGAGACTCAGTCAATATTTGATACAAGGGTGGATGGCAAGTGAAAGACAAAGTCACCTTCTGCCATCCAAATAAGTCCATGGTATTAGATTTAGGGGATACTATATTTAGGACTGATTATGCTGATTTATAATCTCACGTAAACCAAGTGAATCAGACAAGTAGGCATCAAAATTACAATGCTCAAAAAATACCTTATTACATGTTTTTTGTTGGTAGCCCAACCTGTTTTAATCTTTGGACTGCAAATACAAATTTTGGTACAACTTTGAGCACCACTGGTCAGTGAATACACACATTTCTTTGTGTGCGCTAGAGCACTTGAAAGAAAATACAGAACTGAGGTATAAGGAAAGAGCACTTAAGTTGGAGCTCCAATAGGGTAGCAAGTGGTGAAAAGGAGATGGTGCTTCAGTCTAAAGATGGACTGAGAAGCTGGTAAACAAGGGATTTGGGATGTTAAATAAAATAATTGAATGTGTACCATAGATATAGGCCAAGTGGGGTAACAGTCCAATTAAAACCTGGTTGTCCTGGAAGACGCTCCCACAGCAGAGACATAATTATCTTAGCCATTTTCAAAATGGCATGTTGTACTGAAATTGCCATAATTTGATGCACATTGTGAAATTGTTGTGAAATAAGTGTGAATCACACTGAGACTGCTGAATAAAGTTGCTGAATAAAGACTGCTGAATAAAGACTGCTGAATAAAGTTGCCAGAATGATGTAAATCGATCCAAAATTGGTCACAAGCTCATACCTTTGTGAGATGCTCTTCTTTTCTAAAGCCAGATCCATTAAATCTTTCATGACTGCACAGTACAAAAGTTTGGAAGGCAGACAAAAACTGAGCAAAACTAATAAAAAATATGTAGTCAGGCAGCATCTTTTGAAAGGGAATCGTATTTCAACAGACATGGATGACGTGACTGCTTTGAATCAGTGGACTGGGCCGTATTCAGGGATTCTGCAACTAACCTGAATAAGTACGCCTCTGCCGTGAATGATTTCATTAACAAGTGCGTGGAAGACCGGGTGCCGACTAAGACAATCCGAGTGTTCCCCCAAGCTTGGATGAACCGCAAGGTACATTCACAGGTGAAGGCCGGGTCCGCTGCATACAAGTCAAATGATTCTGCGCGGTACAAGAAGGCCCGTTATGATCTCCGCAAAGCCTTCAAGGTGTACCAAGCGGCCTTGACCCATTGCAATTCGCCCATTGCCACAACAGGTCCACGGACGATGCCATTGCCCTTGCTGTACACTCATCCCTGGAACACCTGGGTAGACATCTATGTCAGACTCCTATTCATAGACTACAGCTCTATCTTTAACACCATTATACCATCCAAGCACAACACCAAACATGCAGGTCTAGGAGTCAGCACTCATCTCTGCAATGGATCCTCGACTTCCTGACCAACAGACTCCAACCAGTGAGGATAGAGGAGAAATCATCCTCTATAATAATCCACATCACTGGTGTTCCACAAGGATGCAGTCTTGACCCCCTTCTTTGCTCCTTGCACACCCACGACAGTGCAGCCATGTACAAACCTAATTCAATTTACAAATTCACAGATGATACCACCATTGTGGGACGGATATCAAATAATGCTGACGGATTACAGGAAGAAGATCGAGAAACTCGTGTGCTAATGTTGAGACAGCAACCTTTCTCTCAATATCAGCAAGACAAAGAAGATAGTAATCGACTTCAGGAAGTGAAGCGGTACACATACCCCAGTTTGCATTGACGACCCCGAAGTGGAGATGGTTGAAAACTTCAAATTCCTAGGAGAAAATATCACCAATAACTTTGCCCGGACAACCCATATTGAAGCAACAGCCAAGAAAGCACACCAATGACTCTACTTCTTTAGAAGGCTGAGGAAGTTCGGCATGTCCCCAACAATTCTCACCAACTTCTACAGATGCACCGTAGAAACCATTTTATCGGGATGAATCACAGTTTGGTTTGGAAACAGCTCCATACAAGACCGCAAGAAGTTGCAGAGAATTGTATACCCTAGCCACTCCCTCTTCTATCGGGCAAAAGGTAAAGAAATGTGAAAATGTACACCTTCAGATTCAGGGACAGTGTCTTCCCAGCTGTCATCAGACAACTGAACCATCATACCATATCTAGAGAGCTGTTGTGAATTACTATCCACCTCATTTGGAGACCCTCGGATTATCTTTGAACGGACTTATCTTGCATTAAACGTTATTTCCTTATCATGTATCTGTACACTGTGAATGGCTCACTTGTAATCATGTATTGTCTTTCCACTGACTGGTGCACAGTACCTCACTACACGTGACAATAAACTAAACCAAAGGTCACAGCCCTTCATCAGAAATAAGAAAAAGTTAGAAATGAAACAAATTTTAAATTGCTGAAAAAAAGAGAAAGGAGCAAAGAGAAAAAAAGTGAAAATTGGTGACAGGACAGGGACTGGATATTTTCACCCCATTCAGTCAAAATAAAACTCCCCAAAATACATTGACGAATCAAAGACTCGAATGAATCGCAACTAACCTGCAAAAATAAGTCATTAAATGGAGGGGAAGAATGGCCCTGCCTGGTTATTATTTGTGTAAGTTTCACCTGGTACTTACCTGGAGCTGAGGCATACCGTTATACAAAAAATATTGCAATAGGTAGCACACCGTGATGATTTGAACAGTTCAACATTTTATTCAGAAGGTAGACACGAAGTGCTGTTGTAACGCAGCAGGACTGGCAGCATCTCTGGAGAGAAGGAATAGGTGATGTTTCAGGTCGAGACCCTTCTTCAGAAACATCACCCATTCCTTCTCCAGAGATGCTGCCTGTCCCGCTGAGTTACTCCAACTCTTTGAGTCGTCTACTGACCCCCACCCCCACCCCCATCTGCAGTTCCTTCCTACACAATATTTTATTCATCTTGCTTGCCAACTGACCGAGATGGGGCAATCGCGCTCTTTCGGCTCAGGATCCGCTTGCCTGATCCCATCTCCCATCGCCTCCGCCGCCATAACCGACGCTTGTGCCCTTTGCGTCCGCCGCGAATCCGAGCTTGTTTGCTTCGCCCGCCAGCCCTGACTCCGGAGCCCCGATCTGAGGAGGGGGGGGGGGGGGGGGGGCGGCGCGTGCACGGCCCGGGGCGGAGCGCGCGCTGGAGCGGCGGTTACTGTAGCCCGGCTCGTGCAGGGGGCCACGGGGAAGGCAGGCGCATGTCCGCCCGCCCGCCAGTAAGCTAGGAGGCGGCGCCGCCCTGACATCGCACTGCCGGCCGAGGGGATAATGCTGAATGAAAGTGACTGGCCAGCTCCTGAGATTAATGCACACCCGCTACTCGCATGTTGTTTTCCATGTACCTTCGATAATGGAAGGACCTGCACGAAGACACGCACGGGTTTATTTTTAAAGTGTTCCACAAATATCCGTTTGTTATTTTCTATTTATTATAGCTGGGAACTCCTTTGATTGTCTGATTTATTATCCGCTATTCTTTTTTGTCTCATCTTTCGGTTCTATTTTTGCTATAATTCGAGTTGCCATGGCAGAAAAGATCCCAACGGGGATGGCAAAGAAAACATCCCGATCTACAGCTTCCCTTCCCCCGGAGCCCATTGAGATCATCAGGAGAAAGACTAGTTCCAGGAGGGTTAAAATCAACGTTGGGGGACTTAACCACGAAGTCTTGTGGAGGACACTGGAAAGGTTACCCCGGACTCGGTTGGGGAAACTGAGGGATTGCAACACTCACGAATCCCTGTTGGAGACCTGCGACGATTATAACCTCGATGAAAACGAGTACTTTTTTGATCGTCACCCTGGGGCTTTCACGTCGATTTTGAATTTCTACCGAACCGGGAAACTGCACATGATGGAAGAAATGTGTGCTCTCTCCTTCGGCCAGGAGCTCGATTACTGGGGCATAGATGAGATCTATTTGGAGTCCTGCTGCCAAGCCAGGTACCACCAGAAAAAGGAGCAAATGAACGAGGAACTGAGGCGCGAGGCTGAAACCATGAAAGAGCGAGAATGCGATGAGTTTGACAACTCGTGTTGTCCCGATAAAAGGAAGAAGTTGTGGGATCTGCTGGAAAAGCCCGGCTCCTCAGTGGCGGCCAAGGTAAGGCGCTGATGGGATTCCCCAGAAAGACGTGATCAGCTTGATCCTGCCACTGTTTGTGATGCAATTAAACTCCGAATGCAAAAAGCACAGATACAGTTCACACGTTTTAATCGAATAATTTATATATAGATATATTCATTTCTCTATGTGCACTGGAATTTTACATTTATAAACTTCTTAACTATTTTCCATTTCGTAGTGCTAGTGCAAACGAATTGGTAGGGACAGCGGCGGTCTGTTGTCATGGTGATTTGAAGGCTTGTAAATAATACTTGCGCTGTTGCAATATTTAATATTTTAAATGAAGACGATGCACACATTTAATCGAAGATGAAAACAGTTGAAATATGCTGAAAAGATTTACTTGATCAGTTTTGATTATTGCAAGAAATATGATATATTTATATATTTATGTCCTTAACAATTCAAGCTATTGCTCAACGTCATTCATTACTATTGGACTAAAACTTAAGTATACTTACAGGAAGGTTGCAGTGTTAATTACAGAACCTGATATAATAACCTAAGGATTGAGAAATGAAGGCGAGAAGATTAAACGTTTGCGTTACTGTGCAGTTTACCATCCTAACGTAAAATCAATATCAGGAGGTTTACGAATTGATACTCGGCCTCGGAAAAATAGTTTGTTTTAATCTATATATAAGTGTTCTCATTATGAAATTTCTGTTTTTGTTTATTTTGTGTTCATATTATGAAATTTCACGTTTGTTTATTTGTTTATGTTGCCTTTTTCTAACTTGACTAACCTCCGATCCATTCTTCATGTAAAAACGAACACCCATTTTCTTAGCTAATCACCCAGATATTCAATTATAGTACGCATATTTTTAATATTCAGACGTTCGACGGTTTTGGTTGGGCTAAATGATATTCAACATCCTCACTCTGCTCGCCAAAATGGACATTATTTCATTCAGAAATGTCTTTCTTCTTATTGAACAAAGAACGGAATTGACAATGAAAAATAGCTCATGATAAATTCTGGAAATAACGAGAAGTAATAACTAATATGCTAAAGTAGTCAGGGTTTACTTTCTTTGTTTGATTTAAAAGTTGGCAAGGGAATGTTGGATGTTTTGAAGGGAGAAATTACGGGAAAACACTGGTAGGTAGCATTCTGTAGTTCATTGTACACTCCTTTTCTTCATTTCCACATGTAAAAATGTCCGTGGTTTCTAAATTTTTGCACTGTTATCTCATTACCATCGCCCCAGTTCTGTAAATTGTTACTTAAATTATATTTCTTTCTTCTCCGCAATGCTGTCAGTGTAGCATGATGGTAGATACTGGTGTATCTATCAACACTGGGGTGCAGAGTGTGATTCACATCTAGTAATGTTCCTATTATGTGGCTTGCTTAATAATTATGTCATGGCCAACAGGAGGTGGCTAAGAGCAATTTGCTGGCAGATTATTTTATGTATGCTTTAGCAGCACAGATGGCAGTTTCAGCTTTGAGAAAACACATACAACAGAAAACTGGTTTACCTTCTACAGTGCCCAGAAGGCCCACCTTACTGCCAGAACAATTTGTATTGATACTCCATTGAATTTATAATCCACATGTTTCTTGCTCAAGTTGACAATCCCATGTGGTGATTCAGAAATGACTGAATGACAGGCTACGTCTGTAGTTATTTTGCAGCTAACAGTTCCAATTTATTATCTATGAACAACCTATCACAATACTTAGATGAGTTGCACTGTCAATTCATCCATATCACAATAATTTGGCCACAATGTTAACCAAAAGGAAATTTAGGAACATGAGAAATAGTAGCAGGAATAGGACATGCAATCCATGAGCCTTTCTCCACAATGCAAGAGCATTATGGCTGATCTTGTTCCTCAAGTCCAGTTTTCTAATCAACCCCTATATCCTCTCATTTTGCTTACTCTAGATTCCAGCATCTACAGTCTCTTGTGTCTCCCTTAATCTTCAGACTTTGTCCCCTTGCCCAGTGTAACTGAGTAGCTATAATAGTGCAAGCTGAAATACGTAGTGCAAACCTTACACAGTCTATAATAGTTTAGTGCTTGTGGTTAGGATTATAGAATGTAGTTCAAGAACCTGATGGTTGATGGGAAGAAGCTATTCTTGAACCTGGAGGTAATGTCTCTCAGGCTTCTGCACTTTCTTCCCAAAGGTAGCAGCAAGGTGAGTGTGCCAGGATGGTGTGGATCTTTGATGATAGCTGCTTTGTCAAGGCAGCTCTTCCTATCAATCCTTTCAATGGTGGGGTGGTCAATATCTGTGAAAGTAGAGGTGTTGATGGACAACAGCCTTGACATACAGTATGTGTTCCGGTTGTCCAAGTGGTCCACTGCAGAGTGGAGAGCCAACTGTTATATCAGTAGGCAAATTCTAAATAAACTAAATGCCACAACAGTATGAGAATTAACACAGTCGTCATGGCTATCCCTCGAGGTCGAGGTTGATGGTCTACGTTCCGATGTCAGAATGAAGACGCCTGTGCGTGTGTTTGTTTAACGTGTACTTGATGTTGCACTCCAAATAGCACACGGTCCTTCACAAATCAATCAACTAATTCCAAAGGCAATGGAACCAAGATGATTGGAGCTGATAGATTTGTTGCAGCCTTCATCCACCTTCACAGCTGTTGAGTTCAAGATAATTTTGACCGCCTGGTCCGCCGTTGAGGTCTTGTACATTGGAGTGGAGATATAGGCATATTGTAAGATTACATAAAAATTAACTGTGTTTTGGATGTACTGCAAGAGTCTTGAATATATAAGGAGACAATGCGGCAAAAGGGACAACACAATGAAAAATTGCTTGAAGAACCTTAGAAAGGCAGGAGTTGACATGCATCAAAACCAACCTCTTGAAGTAGAATGGTTCACATTGGACATGTGTTCCACTGGATGGAAGTCATTGAGGCATGCCACCTTGCTTTTTTTTGGTACCGGATTTCTTGATGATCTAATACAGCACTGGGAAATCAGGATCAAACTCAGATCGCTGGAGTTGTGCAGCTGCAACTTGAGTAGCTGCATCACAGTGTCCATTATAACTTATTGTATTGTTCTAGACTTCATCTATGTCTCTTTTTTCTAGATTATATGACAGTATTGAAAGGAAGAATCGTGAAAGTATTAGTAACATCTCTCCTAGGCTTGACTTCCTCAAATCAAATTCTTCAAACTATTTTTCATTTTGTTGCCACTCTCTCTCCCCCCCCCCCACTCTCTCCCCACACTTTCTCTCTCCCCCCCACTCTCTCTTCCCCCCACTCTCTCCCCCCCACTCTCTCTCCCCCCCCCCCCCCACTCTCTCTTCCCCCCCCCCTCTCTCTTCCCCCCCCCCCCCCTCTACCCCTCTCTCTCTCCTCTCTCTCTCTCCCCCAGTGATGGTCACTGTATTTTTTCTGTTTTATAAATAATTGTATATCTACGGTATATATATATTCCAATATTTCAAGCTCTTTTTAAAATTTGAATATTATTTATTTGTTGCCGTATAAACCTAATGTAAACTAACCTAATCTAACCTAACCTAGTTTAACCTTTCCTAATCTAATCTAATCTAACCTAGTCTAAACTTTTTTAGTTCATTAAATTTATAAAACTCATACTTTATTTTTTCCTACGGCCTGCAAAATGTGCCAAATATATAATGTGGTCCTCATGCTGAAAGGTTTGGAGCCCCCTGCTCTAGAGGTTCTGGGTTTTGGAGGGATATCAAAGTGGGCAAGGTGAATAACTGCAATATATTTTGTACATGGTGCACTGTGTACTAGTGGTGGAGGGAATGGTCGGGAGTTTTTTAAGGGTGCCAATCAAGTAGGCTGCCATGCTCTAGATAGTATTAAGCTTCTTGAGAGTTTCTAGTGCTGGACCTTTGCAGGCAAATGGGGAATATTCCATTTCCCTTCTAACTTGTGCCTTGTGGAAGGTGGAAACGTTGTAGGTCATAATATCAATGTGGATGGTCCAGAGGAGTTTTTGGGTAATGCATATTGATTGTGTGGGATTCAGCAATGATAATGCCATTGAATGACAACAGAAGTCGTTAAGACTGTTGTTGGAGATAGATGTCTTGGCAATTTCACGGCATGAATGTCCTTGCCACTTCATTCTCTGCCAGAATGTTGTCTAGGGTCATGGTCGATTGCTTCAAATGGAATCAAACATTGTCCAATCATTAGCATGTATACCCAAATCTGACTTTATCAAAGAAAAGTTAATTGATGAAATATCTGAAGATGGTTGAGCCTAGGACTTTACCCTGAGGAATCCCTAAAGTGATCTGCTGGGGCAGGAATGATTGGCTTTGAACAACAAATGTTGCCTCGATGTCAAGGCAGTCATTTCGATTTTTAGTCCATGTTTGGATCACATTTGCAGTGAGATTTTGAAACAAATGGTCCTGTTAAAACCCAAACTGTAGCTTGGTGAATAGGTTAAAGATTCAAGATTCAAGAGATTCAAGATATCTTTATGTGTCATCCAAAAAAACAAGTTTTTTGGACGAAATTTAGTCACCCACAGTCCAATAATAAAAGCAATAAAAAGCAAATTACACAACCCCAACCAACACACAAAAAAAAGAAACATCCATCACAGTGAGTCTCCTCCAGTCCCCTCCTCACTGTGATGGAAGGCCAGAATGTCTTTTCCCTTCCCCTGCCGTCTTCTCCCGCGGCCAGGCTGGTGTCGTTGCCACGTTCCAGGCCGCGCCGGACGGTGACATTAAGTGCTATTTGATAGCACTGTTAATTACATCTTCCATCACTTTACCGATGATTGAGAGTAAACAGATGACCAGCAATTAACTGGATTGGATTTGTAAACAAGACATACCCAAAGAGGATTCCACTTGGCAAGGTAGACGGCAAAGTTGCAACGCTAGAAGTGCAGTTAGTTCTGGAGGGCAGTTGTTCAGTGATATGCTGTCTGGTCTCTTAGCCTTTGCTGCATCTGGTATTATTGGTCATTTCTTGATACCATGTAAAGTGAATAAAATTAGCTAAAGTTGGGGTTCTGTGATGGTGAGAATTTTAGGAGGCACATGGTTGTAGATGTTTCAGCTCTTCCTTTAGCATTCACTTGCTTGCTTCAGAGTTTCTGAAGATGAATTGCATTTGGTGCTTCCTCCTCTTTGTTAGCTGTTTAACAGTTCACTACCATTCATTGTTAGATGTGATAGCACAGCAGAGGTTTAATCTGATCTGTTGATATGAGATTGCTCACCACTGCTTGTTACATATTGTTTTTGTTTTGTTTTTAGCATTGATCCAAGGTTCATTTGGCTGACACCTCAAATAATAGCCCATTGAAACATAGAAACATAGAAACATAGAAAATAGGTGCAGGAGTAGGCCATTCGGCCCTTCGAGCCTGCACCGCCATTCAATATGATCATGGCTGATCATCCAACTCAGTATCCCATACCTGCCTTCTCTCCATACCCCCTGATCCCTTTAGAAACATAGACATAGAAAGTAGGTGCGGGAGTAGGCCATTCGGCCCTTCGAGCCTGCACCGCCAATCAATATGATCATGGCTGATCATCCAGCTCAGTAGCCTGTACCTGCCTTCTCTCCATACCCCCTGATCCCTTTAGCCACAAGGGCCACATCTAACTCCCTCTTAAATATAGCCAATGAACTGGCCTCAACTACCTTCTATAGACAATAGACAATAGACAATAGACAATAGGTGCAGGAGTAGGCCATTCAGCCCTTCGAGCCAGCACCGCCATTCAATGCGATCATGGCTGATCACTCTCAATCAGTACCCCGTTCCTGCCTTCTCCCCATACCCCCTCACTCCGCTATCCTTAAGAGCTCTATCCAGCTCTCTCTTGAAAGCATCCAACGAACTGGCCTCCACTGCCTTCTGAGGCAGAGAATTCCACACCTTCACCACCCTCTGACTGAAAAAGTTCTTCCTCATCTCCGTTCTAAATGGCCTACCCCTTATTCTTAAACTGTGGCCCCTTGTTCTGGACTCCCCCAACATTGGGAACATGTTATCTGCCTCTAATGTGTCCAATCCCCTAATTATCTTATATGTTTCAATAAGATCCCCCCTCATCCTTCTAAATTCCAGTGTATACAAGCCCAATCGCTCCAGCCTTTCAACATACGACAGTCCCGCCATTCCGGGAATCAACCTAGTGAACCTACGCTGCACGCCCTCCATAGCAAGAATATCCTTCCTCAAATTTGGAGACCAAAACTGCACACAGTACTCCAGGTGCGGTCTCACCAGGGCCCGGTACAACTGTAGAAGGACCTCTTTGCTCCTATACTCAACTCCTCTTGTTACGAAGGCCAACATTCCATTGGCTTTCTTCACTGCCTGCTGTACCTGCATGCTTCCTTTCATTGACTGATGCACTAGGACACCCAGATCTCGTTGAACTCCCCCTCCTCCTAACTTGACACCATTCAGATAATAATCTGCCTTTCTATTCTTACTTCCAAAGTGAATAACCTCACACTTATCTACATTAAACTGCATCTGCCATGTATCCGCCCACTCACACAACCTGTCCAAGTCACCCTGCAGCCTTATTGCATCTTCCTCACAATTCACACTTCCCCCCAACTTAGTATCATCTGCAAATTTGCTAATGGTACTTTTAATCCCTTCGTCTAAGTCATTAATGTATATCGTAAATAGCTGGGGTCCCAGCACCGAACCTTGCGATACCCCACTGGTCACTGCCTGCCATTCCGAAAGGGACCCATTTATCCCCACTCTTTGCTTTCTGTCTGTCAACCAATTTTCTATCCATGTCAGTACCCTACCCCCAATACCATGTGCCCTAATTTTGCCCACTAATCTCCTATGTGGGACCTTGTCGAAGGCTTTCTGAAAGTCGAGGTACACCACATCCACTGACTCTCCCTTGTCAATTTTCCTAGTTACATCCTCAAAAAATTCCAGTAGATTTGTCAAGCATGATTTCTCCTTCGTAAATCCATGCTGACTCGGAATGATCCCGTTACTGCTATTCAAATGCTCAGCAATTTCGTCTTTTATAATTGACTCCAGCATCTTCCCCACCACTGATGTCAGACTAACTGGTCTATAATTACCCGTTTTCTCTCTCCCTCCTTTCTTAAAAAGTGGGATAACATTTGCTATCCTCCAATCCACAGGAACTGATCCTGAATCTATAGAACATTGAAAAATGATCTCCAATGCTTCCACTATTTCTAGAGCCACCTCCTTAAGTACTCTGGGATGCAGACCATCAGGCCCTGGGGATTTATCAGCCTTCAGTCCCATCAGTCTACCCAAAACCATTTCCTGCCTAATGTGGATTTCCTTCAGTTCCTCCATCACCCTAGGTTTTCCGGCCCCTAGAACATTTGGGAGATTGTGTGTATCTTCCTCAGTGAAGACAGATCCAAAGTAACGGTTTAACTCGTCTGCCATTTCTTTGTTCCCCATAATAAATTCCCCTGCTTCTGTCTTCAAGGGACCCACATTTGCCTTGACTATTTTTTTCCTCTTCACGTACCTAAAAAAACTTTTGCTATCCTCCTTTATATTATTGGCTAGTTTACCCTCGTACCTCATCTTTTCTCCCCGTATTGCCTTTTTAGTTAACTTTTGTTGCTCTTTAAAAGAGTCCCAATCCTCTGTCTTCCCACTCTTCTTTGCTATGTTATACTTCCTCTCCTTAATTTTTATGCTGTCCTTGACTTCCCTTGTCAGCCACAGGTGTCTCTTACTCCCCTTAGAGTCTTTCCACCTCTTTGGAATAAATTGATCCTGCAACCTCTGCATTATTCCCAGGAATACCTGCCATTGCTGTTCTACCGTCTTCCCTGCTAGGGCCTCCTTCCAGTCAATTTTGGCCAGCTCCTGCCTCATGCCTCTGTAATCCCCTTTGCTATACTGTAATACCGACACTTCCGATTTTCCCTTCTGCCTTTCCATTTGCAGAGTAAAACTTATCATGTTGTGATCACTGCCTCCTAATGGCTCTTTTACCTCTAGTCCCCTTATCAGATCAGGATCATTACACAACACTAAATCCAGAATTGCCTTCTCCCTGGTAGGCTCCAGTACAAGCTGTTCTAAGAATCCATCTCGAAGGCACTCTACAAACTCTCTTTCCTGGGGGCCATTTCCAACCTGATTTTCCCAGTCTACCTGCATGTTGAAATCTCCCATAACCACCGTAGCATTGAACTACCACCCAAATTGGAATAGGACTCAGCTCATTAAGATATTCTTCAGTCTCCAGTTCCACATTCTCAATAATGAAGTCTAGAGTTTTGTTGAAAGTTGATTTCAGTATGATTGGTCCATAGCTTCCTAATTCCTCTCCCACTCCTTTCTTAGATAATGATGTTGTAGTTGGTATGTTCCAATCTAAATCATTGTCACAGAATCTAGTAATTTTTTGGAAGATTATCATTAATGTATCCTCCATCTCCTTAGCCACATTTTAAAATGTCAGGTCCAGCAGTCTTGAAAGTTTTTATCCTCCTTGATTTTTCTAGTATTTTCTCTTTATCATTTTAATTATCTTACATTCCTCGCTGTAATTATACACTTGTTTTATTGTATTTTCTACAATGAACACAAGTAGAAAATATTTGTTTAAAGCCAGGTCTTATTCAAGGTTTCAAGGTCAGTTGAGGTACACCCAATTAAGGTACAGTGAAATTTGAGTTACCATACAGCCATACTAAGTGAAAAGCAACAAGACACACAGCCACATCAAATAAAAGTCAACATAAACATCTACCACAGTGGCTCCCCACATTCCGCACTGTGATGGAAGGTAATAAAGTCCAATCTTCTCCCTCTTTATTCTCCCGCGGTCGGGGCTGTCGAACCATCTGCAGTCAGGGCGATCAAAGCTCCCGCAACCGGCGATCCAAAGCTCTCGCGTCGGGGTGATCGAAACTCCCACGTCAGGATGGTTGGACTCTCCGTGGCTTGGAGCTCCCGAATCGGTCTCTAACCAGGGACCGCGGGCTCCATGATGTTAAAGTCTACAGGCCTGTGGTTGGAGCTCTCCACAGTCGATCCCCGGCAAAAGGATCACAAGCTCTACGATGGTAAATCCGTGCTGCGCCTGTGGTTGAAGCGCTGCGTCGGTCTCCCGGATAGGCCGCCAACTCCACAATGTTAGGCTGCAGTGGGTACGGAGATACGATACGGAAAATATTCGCATCTCTGTCGAGGTAAGAGATTGAAAAAAGTTTCCCCCGGCCCCCCCCACATAAAACAAATCAAGGAACACTAAAACATACTCTTTAACACATACTTAAAATAACAAAAACAGAGGAAAGGACAGACAGACTGTTGGCGTGGCATCCAGGATTATTTCTAGTGCTCTCTTCATTTTTATATAGGTCTAGAAACAGATATTCTGTATATATTTTTTCTTAATTTACTGTCATTTTTGTATTATCCATCCTTATTCATTTTAGTGTGACACCTTATAAAATACCTTTTGAAAATCTAAAGAACACACATTCACAGCCTATCCTGTATAGATCTGGTAGTTAAGATCTCAAAAGATTCATTAGATTTGTCAAACGCGGTTCCCCTTTCTTAAAAGCATGTTGATTTGGCATTATAATATATATTTTTTGGCATTCTTAATAGCGGATTCCAACATTTGGCCATTATATACCTTGAGGTAAATTTTACTGAGGGAATAGCGAAATAGGTGACTGCTGCATTACCGCAGTTCAGGTAATGGAAATTGACCCTTACAAAATTTACAAATCACTACAAAAAAATCTAAGATATGGAATAACATTGACTCTTATAGAAATGATATGGATTTAAATAAATAACGACAAATGCAATAAACCCCAATAAATTTTGTTTATTTTTAGTCACTCAATACCAAAAGGCAGTAACATTTGGATATGACATCACCACATTGATTGAGTGGCAGTCACAGGCCAGCCACTCCTTTGCTATGCCATCTCCAGTCCAAGCACATGTGAACAGACGTCCCAGAGTACAACGCTGTTGTGTTCTTCATCTGCAAGGCATTTTCTCTGATGTGCTGCATTGTGGAGTGCAGCACTAGCCCTGGCTAGCTCTGACACTGGGTCTTTAAAGTAATCTTGCCGCCTTTTCTTCATTTCCACTAAGTGCTTTAACCCATTATGTTCGGAACTCCTTCTACACCACCTTTCTCCTATGCAAACTGATTCTGGAATCCCCTCCCTTTCCTTAATATCCTAACATCCTAAATACTTTCCTAATCCGCGAGTGTCTATCCACAAGACTAAAGTTGTTCTCAACTGTGAAATCATAGTGGTCAACTTGTTATTACTGATAAAATTGTTTAATCTGAAGAGAAAAGCATCACATGGGAAGAATCTCCACTTGTAATATGAGATTCAGTTGGTAACGAGTATTTGACGTATGGAAAATCAAGATATAGCTGGTTTTCTAGGAACACAGCCCCTCCATAGCTCTGGGATCACTTGCATGTTATTTGACCAGGTAGGAGTCTCATATGTTAGCAGTTAAAAATAGTATTTTTAATTCCCTGAAATGTGATTTGCAAAGGAGTATAATCATAACTTCAGAATGCCTGCAGATAGAGAATTCTCTGAATCCATTGGTCTCTTGCTCATTGCTCCAAAACATTTTTCGCACTCAACAAAATGTAATTGTTTGCTATAATATAAACTCTGAAAAAGCTATACTTTCTGAAGTAATGCCAGCTTTGAGCATTGGATACTCACCACGTAGTGTGTTTAAGTGACAATCTTTGCCAACATAAAACTGAACTTTGAGTTAGAATCTCCAAGGAAAATTTCTTATCCTCGCCACATATTTTGCAGAAGTGAAATTACTGAGATGTCAGGTGAACCTATGCAAGCAGGCTTTAGAGAAATGAGGATAATTATTTTTAACTGTTACAAATTATGACTTTTGTCTGGACCTTATTGCAAGTACACCAACATACAATAAGTTAAATAGTCTTGATTATTTCAAGCTGAAAATATTATCTAAAGCATTTTGATTCTTTTAATTTTTAGTGGTCCTTAAACACATAATATATGCAAGATCTTCCATCAAACAGGCACATTTTCATTTGTGAATTTTATGAAGATATGTCAAGGACCAGGGCAAGTACAATTTTTAATTCTAAATGTTGCATATACACAGTAAGTGATTTCACAGGTGTATTTGTTCCCAAATGTTGTGTCCACCTTGTGTTTTGTTTTTGTATATTATAGCTGATCACAATCTTTAGCCATGTTATATTTAAGGATATACCTGTAGGGCTTATTATCTAATAATAGATAATAATAGGTTAGGTGAAATAACAAAACCTTTTGTCCACTTTGCACCCCACCTGTTCATTTGGTGATTAAAACTTATCAGATCTTTCACTTAGGCACTCCTCTACCTTTCCCTTTAGCTTATAAAAGCAAATACCCTATTGTGGGATAGCTTACAAGATTCTGGAATACCTTTCTTTCCAAAATGCAGCCAAGGCTGAAAATTAATACTTTGTTTAGCATCTCAGTGGCAGCAAGGATATTTTACTTTGAGATTATGTTCACGGTACATGACAAAACCATACCTTCTCCAGTTTTGAGATAAAAACTTATTGATAATCTTTCATTAGTCAAGAGTCAAGAGAGTTTTATTGTCATACTAGACCAAGTGGACCCGTTGGGCCCAAACCTCTCCTGCATTAGTGCAGCACCCTCTCCTCTGGGTGATTTCACAGGTGTATTTGTTCCCAAATTCCCCTCCCCTCTTTCATCTCCTGAATCTTCTTAGGAAGTAGAGGCGTTGATGTGCTTTATTTATAATTGCATCAGTGTGCTGGGTCTAGAAAAGATCTTTGGAAATATGCACGCCCAGGAATTTGAAGTTTTTGACTCCACCATCGTCCCGTTGATATAAACAGGATTGTGGGTCTCATCCTTACTCTTCCAAAGTCCACAATCAGTTCATTGGTTTTACTGATATTGAGAGCCAGGTTGTTGTACTGGCACCATTTGGTCAATCGGTCGATCTCACTTCTATACTCTGACTCCATCACCATCTGTAATTCGTCCAACAACGGTAGTGTCGTCAGCGAACTTGAAGATGAAGTTCACACTATGAACGGCTACACAGTCATGAGTATAGTGAGTAGCCAATTATGGGATTTCTTTATGATAATTACATAAATGGCTCAACCACCCCTCAGAATCCAAGAGGCCAGTGAAATTCAATACAAATTTTTGACTACTGCGGATATAACAACAAAACAGTTTTGCAGGTATACCAATTAAAAAGAAAACAGGTTACATACATTTGTATATTTTAATTTACATCCAACACCAATCAGCAAGCAAGGAAATAAAACACTCACATTGATTAAAAAAATAATGTACTCTTTTTCCATTTGCCAATACATTTCAATAAAGATGAAAGTGCCTTTTGGAGGTTCCAGGTGCTGGGATTACTGTCAGTAGAATTAAAAATATACTGCTTTAAACAATTTTAATTTTGCAGCTGAATATTCACTCTTAACATGTTCCGTAAATTGGAAAAAATTGAAATACGTAATGCAGAAAAGAATAGGTCAATTTTGAACAATTACATATCTGACAATGGAACTACGATTGAGCATTTCCAAATCAGCTGAAGTACTATAGTATTGATTTAGTAAACGATAGCTAAAGTAACAATGACTGAATAAAGCAGCTGAGAAAAATCTAAAGCTGAAAAAAATCTTGAAAAAAAGAGTAAAACAAATAAAGAAATAAACTTCAGTTGAGAATATCTGTGTGGCATAAAATGAAATTAAAAGATTGATTGTTTAGAAAAATTAATTGTTCTATTTTTAAGTTTCATATCTGACTTTTGAGAATGTAATACAATTAATGGACGAGGTTTATTAAATGTGTGCATTTTTTCATGTTCAAAAAGGAATCTTCTAAATTAAAATGAGCATACCGTAAGGCTTTCTCTTGAGATTTCTTTTCAGGGACATTGAAAGTTGCTGTTAAAAATGTGAAAGCAAATGGTATTTATAAATGTACAATGCACTTTAGGAAAATGTAGCAGAATTATCATCAGTCAGCCCTTTGTTTTCAATGCAATAAACAACATGGAGTAGGTAGGGTTTAACTTCAACTGGTCCACTTCAAGTACTGATGCAGCATTTGTTCATGATACCTAGTTATCTGTGTGTGTGACAATTCTACAGAAGATCGACATTATTCTGAAAAAATGAATAAATGATATAAGCAGTTTTCTAATGGTAGGGCTGTATATTTTATACAATGTAATGTTACCCACATTTATATCTAAATTAAAGATATATAATGCACATTTTAATCCATATAATGATGATAATTGCAAAGGTGATTCACTGTGAAATATATTTCTGGAATTAGAGAAATGTTAATACACCATGGAATTATATCTTCCTCCTTAATTACTTTTAAATCTTTAAATGTGAAATTATATCACACAACATCACACAAGTGGAAACAAAACTTCTATTAAGTAATCTACCCGAAAACTGGAACATATTGTGAAGTGAAAATTGTGGATTGGAAAGGAACATGGTTAAGTAAACTAGCTTGCCATGGACATTTACATTTACAGTCTCTTGGTGATGAAACTATTAAGGAGGAGCCTTGTATGATATAGTGGGATGATATCTGATAATGGGGAATTTGAAGGATACTTGCAGATAGGGTTGGCCTGTCTTCTTGACACACTGTCATAATGTTAAGGCACTTATAATAATATCTTCACCTCTTTCATTTCTCAGGTTGCTGAATGTCTGGGAAATGCAGCCACGCACAGTAATTTATTTGTTTTTATCTAAATTCTGCTATAGTTTCAGGAAGTATTTGCTGCAGCTGATGTGCCTCTTATGTAAAAGCTAAAATTTGTAATGTTTCAAAGGTTCAAAGGTCTTTTATTGTCACATGTACCAATTAAGGTACAGTGATATGCAAATTACCATACAGCCATACGACAAAAAAAAGCAACAAGACACACAACTATATAAAAGTTAACATAAACATCCACCACAGCAGATTCCCCATTCCTCACTGTGATGGAAGGCAAAAAAGTCCAATCCTCTTCCTCTTTATTCTCCCGCGGTCGTTGCAGTCGAACCATCCATAGGGGCAATCAAAGCTCCCACCGCCAGCGGTCGAAACTCCCGCGTCAGAGTGGTCGAAGCTCCTGCGGCTTGTAGTTCCCGAAGTCGGTCTCTGACCAGAGACCGCAAGCTCCGTGATGTTAAGTCCGCAAGCACCCACAGTTGGAGCTCGGAGGTCGATCCCTGGCAAAGGGATCGCGGGCTCCGCGAAGTTAAAGTCCCGTAGGCTCCCCGCAGTGGAGCTCTCAAAACTTGGTCTCCTTCAAAGGCCACCAACTCCCTTATGTTAGGCTACAGTGCGGACGGAGATACGATACGGAAAAAGATTGCAGCTCGTCGAGGTAAGAGATTAGAAAAGATTTCCCCCAAGCGCCCCCTCCCCACCCCCCCCCCCCCCCCCACATAAAACAAGCTAAAGAACACTAAAAGCATACATTTAACGCATACTATTAAAACACAAAGAAGGAAGGGACAGAATGTTGTCGAGGCAGCCATTGCTGGCGCCACCCGGTGGTGATGCTTAATCTCACTTTTGTGATTTATTTACAGCATTATGGCAGTATACAGTAGTGAAAATAACATGCATTTTTTATCATATTCTGCAAAAGGAATGCATCTTTAAAAATAATGTGTTTTACAAAGAAAATAGTTGGTAATATTCTCAACTCGGTTGTGAGGTAATCTTATTTTATGACATAAGACTATATGTAACCTGTGGAATGCTATATCACCAAATAAAAGCTGTTGATTTCCCTGTTTCCAAAGCTCATGTTGTTGGTGAAAATGCAAGAATGGAATTCTCCTTTCCCTCTCTATCTTTGGCATTTTTAAAAATCTTTCACTTCTCACTATTTTGGGAAGACAAGATAATTTTAGTAACTTTGCAACAATGTACTCATATGCATGGAATCAACTATAGCCTATTAGGAGTGCTTTAAATATTAAAAGACATTTCATAATAAGTTGTTAATAAACTTTTGATGAAAACACACTATGTATAAAAACATATTTTAAGCAAATATTTTCAAAAGGCCTGTTTCCGGCTGTATATACATGATACGATATGATGATTACAACATAATATCTGAATTGAAAAAAAATCAATGTCCTTCCAATATCGAGGTCTATGTCATGACATTGTTGGGTAATTCATTATCTCAACTTCTTCTCCGCTTCCAAATGTTCACAAATTCAACCACATGATTCTTCGCCAATGTCTTTTCTCCACTGTCAAGCGCAGTGGGATTGCTCTCAGTTGATTCCATTCTTAACTATACCATCATAGTCTAAGCAATTCCAGAAGTGATAGCAATGAATTCCGTGGTTACACAGACCAACATGGAACATACACTTTCAACACAAATCATTTGGTCTGACAGTCTATGTCAGAATTTATGCTCTACTTGAGACTTATCTAATTCTATCACACAATGGATTTAGATTCTAGAAATAGAAGAACTATTTCTTCTTCTTTCTCATCTGCTTATTCAACTTCCCTTTAATACATCCGCACATTTGCCTTATTTACTCTTTGTTGTAGTTAGTTTCACATTCTTACCATTCCCTGGGGGGGAAATTCCCTAATTGATTGCTTGGAGGATATCTTATTGATGCTTGCTCTTCAGAGTGTAAACAAAATCACTGTCTAGAAACATAGAAACATAGAAAATAGGTGCAGGAGTAGGCCATTCGGCCCTTCGAGCCTGCACCGCCATTCAATATGATCATGGCTGATCTTCCAGCTCAGTAACCTGCACCTGCCTTCTCTCCATACCCCCTGATCCCTTTAGCCACAAGGGCCACATCTAACTCCCTCTTAAATATAGCCAATGAACTGGCCTCAACTACCTTCTGTGGCAGAGAATTCCACAGACTCACCACTCTCTGTGTGAAAGGAAGCATGCAGGTACAGCAGGCGGTGAAGAAAGCCAATGGAATGTTGGCCTTCATAACAAGAGGAGTTGAGTATAGGAACAAAGAGGTCCTTCTACAGTTCTGGTGAGACCGCACCTGGAGTACTGTGTGCAGTTTTGGTCTCCAAATTTGAGGAAGGATATTCTTGCTATTGAGGGCGTACAGCGCAGGTTCACTAGGTTAATTCCCGGAATGTCGGGACTGTCGTATGTTGAAAGGCTGGAGCAATTAGGCTTCTATACACTGGAATTTAGAAGGATCAGGGGGGATCTTATTGAAACATATAAGATAATTAGGGGATTGGACACATTAGAGGCAGGAAACATGTTCCCAATGTTGGGGGAGTCCAGACCAAGGGGCCACAGTTTAAGAATAAGGGGTAGGCCATTTAGAACGGAGATGAGGAAGAACTTTTTCAGTCAGAGAGTGGTGAAGGTGTGGAATTCTCTGCCTCAGAAGGCAGTGGAGGCCAGTTCGTTGGATGCTTTCAAGAGAGAGCTGGATAGAGCTCTTAAGGATAGCGGAGTGAGGGGGTATGGGGAGAAGGCAGGAACGGAGTACTGATTGAGAGTGATCAGCCATGATCGCATTGAATGGCGGTGCTGGCTCGAAGGGCTGAATGGCCTACTCCTGCACCTATTGTCTATTGTCTATTGAAGAAATGTTTTCTCATCTCGGTCCTAAAAGACTTCCCCCTTATCCTTAAGCTGTGACCCCTGGTTCTGGACTCCCCCAACATCGGGAACAATCTTCCCGCATCTAGCCTCTCCAACCCCTTAAGAATTTTATATGTTTCTATAAGATCCCCCCTCAGTCTTCTAAATTCCAGCGAGTACAAGCCTAATCTATCCAGTCTTTCTTCATATGAAAGTCCCGCCATCCCAGGGATCAATCTGGTGAACCTTCTCTGTACTCCCTCTAAGGCAAGAACGTCTTTCCTCAGATTAGGAGACCAAAACTGCACACAATACTCCAGGTGCGGTCTCACCAATGCCCTGTACAACTGCAGTAGAACCTCCCTGCTCCTAAACACAAATCCTCTTGCTATGAATGCCAACATACCATTCGCCTTCTTCACTGCCTGCTGCACCTGCACGCTTGCCTTCAATAACTGGTGCACCATGACACCCAGGTCACGTTGCATCTCCCCCTCTCCTAATCGGTCACCATTCAGGTAATACTCTGCTTTCCTGTTCTTGCCGCCAAAGTGGATAACCTCACATTTATCCACATCCAAAGTGGATAACCTCACATTTATCCACATCACACTTCATCACAACCTCTCATAACTTTACTAACTACGTTTAGGCCAACTCTTGGCCTTCCCTTTTCCAGCCATCAATAGACTCAATTTGTTAATCCTTTCTGATAAGCATGATCTTTTTGGTTCTGGTATTGTAAATCTTTATTATACTTTTTCTAGTGCTACCATGTGCTTCTTATAATATGGTGAACAGAGATGCACATGTTATTCAAATTGGGGTCCAACATCTTTGGTATGACTCTTTTACTTTTTAATTTCACCCCTGTGGAAATAACTGCCCAGTGGTTGGTTGGCTTTATTTATACGCAAATCATTTGTCACTTGTGCATTTCTATTTCCAGATCCCTGAATGTCCTCATCACTTAGAGCTTTATTAAAGCCCACTAAATTGCAGAATGAACTTCAAATAATTGAGGCTGAGTTCCAAGCAAGAAAAGGAAAATTGTGGAAAAGTATTACTGACATTATTAATAGGCCTATTCATTTGTGAAAAAAACAGTGTAAACAGTTTTTAGCACCGTTAATATGTTTAAAAAATATTTCATAACTTGTTGGCTTGATAACAGCTGTTGTCCTTCCTCAACTGTCAGCCATCAATCTTTATTAAGGACTTGAAATGAGTCACGTAACACTCCACATTGATGGTTGAGGTTGAGGCTACTTTGCTCCCTCTCGCTTGTGAGTTGTGGAAGGAGAGATCCCACAACTAGTGCAATTCAGCCACGGGAAAATTCCCACCAATATCCCTTCGCCAGCCGGCTCGGGTACCCTCCAAATCTCTTTCGGCAGTCCACCATGTCCTGCTTTCTGAATATTGTTCACCCATGTGGCCCAACACTTGCTAATCCTACTGTGTTCCTTCCTACCCATCTGCTGCTATTAACAGCTCTTTCCTTTTTGGACCAGATGTCTGGATGCGAAAGAGCAACATTCAGCCCTGATGGTCCAGTTCAAAACATTGCAATGGAAGACAGACATGACAGAATCTGCAATTTCTGCAAACTTGTAACTTGGATAGGGCCTTGGCTTTTATTTTGCAGATACTGTGTGATCCCATTATTTTTTCTTTCTCAAAACATAATTGGTTGTTGTGTGAGTGGGCGGATGCATGGCAGATGCAGTTTAATGTGGATAAGTGTGAGGTTATCCACTTTGGTGGTAAGAATAGGAATGCAGAGTATTATCTGAATGGTGTCAAGTTAAGAACAGGGGACATACAACGAGATCTGGGTGTCCTAGTGCATCAGTCACTGAAAGGAAGCATGCAGGTACAGCAGGCAGTGAAGAAAGCCAATGGAATGTTGGCCTTCATAACAAGAGGAGTTGAGTATAGGAGCAAAGAGGTCCTTCTGCAGTTGTATAGGGCCCTAGTGAGACCGCACCTGTAGTACTGTGTGCAGTTTTGGTCTCCAAATTTGAGGAAGGATATTCTTGCTATTGAGGGCATGCAGCGTAGGTTTATTAGGTTAATTCCCGGAATGGCGGGACTATCATATGTTGAAAGACTGGAGCGACTAGGCTTGTATACACTGGAATTTAGAAGGATGAGAGGAGATCTTATCGAAACGTATAAGATTATTAAGGGGTTGGACACGTTAGAGGCAGGAAACGTGTTCCCAATGTTGGGGGAGTCCAGAACAAGGGGCCACAGTTTAAGAATAAGGGGTAGGCCATTTAGAACTGAGATGAGGAAAATCTTTTTCAGTCAGAGAGTTGTGAATCTGTGGAATTCTCTGCCTCAGAAGGCAGTGGAGGCCAATTCTCTGAATGCATTCAAGAGAGAGCTGGATAGAGCTGTTAAGGATAGCGGAGTCAGGGGGTATGGGGAGAAGGCAGGAACGGGGTACTGATTGAGAATGATCAGCCATGATCACATTGAATGGCGGTGCTGGCTCAAAGGGCCGAATGGCCTCCTCCTGCACCTATTGTCTGTTGTCTATTGTCTATAATCATATTGAAATTTCTTCTCCAATTATATACTTTTCCAAATTTGTTAATGTATTTTTGCATGTATTTGTTTATTCTCCTTCCCAATTTAGTGCTCTCAATAAATTTAGTAATTGCGCATTTTGATTTTAGAATCTATTATTCTGAAAAATTGTGATCATAGTACTGATTCTTTTTGGATACCACTTCCAACTACTGGTAGTACGAACAGCTATTCTTTATTACTGCTCTCTTCTTATTCCTCTTTTTATTACATGGCACCTTATTGAAGGCTGTAGGAAATGTAGATATGTAACATCAATTGCTTTACTATAAACTTCATATTCTAATACCTCTTCATTTTGAGGAATTACTTTGATTGAATCTTGACATCATTAGGAGTGATGAGCTGCAGGCTGCTGAGAATTCTAAACTACTTTTACGGTTGTTCAAAAAGTCTTACGTAATTGCTACTAGATTCAAGCAAATCCAGTTCAGTTTCCAGCGGTTTTGCTATTTTGTCCTTTGGTAAGAATTGCCATCTTGTGCTACTAATGTTAAACTAATATACAGATCCTTTTTATAACATGTGCTACTTACCAGTTCTCTATCACAATGTCTTGTTCTAATTAACTTTTAAACAGTTGTAAGTTAAAAAAATATTGAGGGGATTGAAGCTATCACTGATAGTCCCTAGTGTAAACTCCATCACATATTCTAGCCCCCTCTGCTCAATAATACAGACTGACTTAGCTTGTTTGCAAATCACGCCATCCTATTCACTAATTGCATTAGCTTCTAATGTTGTACAAGCTCTATCACGGAATCTTTAGTTCTATTACATAAATCACCATTTCCACTGTTGCTGAAATGCTTGGAGATTGTGCCATCATCTACCTTGAGAACCCTAATGCTGACTTTTTGCTTATTTTGTCTTAGCTGACATCTTTGATTTTATTGGAGTGATATCCAGCTCCTCAACATGTCAATGATAATATTCTCATTCTTGTATTTGAATTCTTCCCTGTCTCGGTAATGTTCTTCACACCATGTTACATCGTTCCTTCTTCCTAAGCAAGCTTTCCTTTAATCCTTAACGCACTTCATCTAAACATTGTCAGCAATCTTACAGACATTTAGACCCCATAGTCAGGGATTCCTTCGCTAAATCTACTTTTATGTTCATATAGATGATGCATATTATTGCATTGGAATGTTTATCAGCAATCACAAAAATTGTGATAAATTTTCAGTTATTGGCACTTCATTGTTCCTGAATGTGGCGCATCCAATCAAGACAATTCCTCATGATAAAAAATCCACATTATTTTGACCGAATATATGCATCCTTACAATTATTTGCTTTTAATAGTAGGCGAGTCAGCTTTTGGGGTAAAAATATCATGGTTCTGCAGCTTTCAACAAATCTTATAATGCCGAAGCATTGGGATTCCTAATTTAAAAATAACCAGTCCTGCGCAATTACAAGATCTAGAAGAATTCTGGTATGAGAAAGTGGGTCTTATTTAATCATCATGTTATATGTTATACACCATAATATTGTATTAGTATGTCAATATCAGGCAAGTGCTGGTGCAACTCATTTGTTGGTAGCAGATGGGTAAAGGGATGACGCTATCTTTGCTTGTTATTTTAGAAAATAACTTCTTAAGGAATTCTGTATCACACAACATTTTTGTATCCCCAGGGTAATGTAAAGAATATTTAATGTTTCTTATTTTCACACGGAAGGAGACTATTTGGCTCATAGAGACTCAGAGCTATCCTATTAATTTCTCCCCACTCCACCAGCTACCAATGTCTTGTAATTTATTCCCGCTAACATGCCCATCAACTTTACCTTTATTCTCCCGCTATCCAGTGGTAATTTACACTAAACAATGAATCTACTCACCCGCACTCACTTGGGATGTCAAGAGTCAAGAGAATCAAGTGTTCCGAAACGAAACAATGAAATTCTTACTTGCATGTGGGAGGAAACTGAAAGGCAAGAAGCAAACTCCACACATAGGAGGTCAAGATTGAGGCACGATAATACTACTTGCTTCATCACCTTCCTACTCACAGACAAAAAGTACAACTTATCTGTAAACCTGAAAGAAAAAGATCATGTTGTCTTTTCATGAATGGGTGATTATAAAAGCAGTTATTTATTTTTATTTAATTTATGAAATTACTTACAATTGGAATAATGCAGAGCACCATTCCATCGTTGGATAGAACTAATCCAAGTATACAACAGGCATCATCAATAACTGTCACCTTAAAAGCAGCAGTTCTGAGTAATGTGTAGGGAGGAACTGCAGATGCTGGTTTAAACCTAAGATGGACACAAAAGCCTGGAGTAACTCAGTGGGTCAGGCAGTATCTCTGAAGAATAGGAATAGGTGATGTTTTGGGTCGAGATCCCTCAGACTGTGAGTCACTAAAGAATGAGGATATCTCAGATGTCCTGGTATGGAACACCTCCCTCTGGGAGCAGATGTGGCGTAGACGGAGGAATTGGAAATAGGAGAAAGACTTTGTAGGAGATGTTGGAGATGGTCCAAGTGAATTTGAGTGCAGGTTGGAAATTGGTGGTGAAGCTAATGAACTCCATGAGTTCTGCATGGTTGCAGGAGGTAGCCCCGATGCAGTCGTCAATGTAGCGGAGATAGAGTTCGGGGATTGGGCCAGTGTATGCTGGGAACAGGGATTGTTTGACATACCCTACAATGAGGTAGGCTTAGCTAGGGCCCATGCGAGTGCTCATGGCTACGTCTTTGATTTGGAGGAAGTGGGAGGAGTCAAAGGAGAAGTTGTTGGGAGTGAGGATCTGCTCTGCTTAGCAGAGGAAAGTGTTAGGAGAGAGAAATTGGCTGGATCTGCGATCGAGGAAGAAACAGAGGCCTTTTAAGGCCTATTGGTAGGGGTTGGTGGTAGGGTTGCCAACTTCCTCACTCCCAAATACGGGACAAGATGACGTCACCGCCCCGTGCCCCACGTGACCTCACCCAGCCAGTGACCACGTCCACCAATGGCGGCCACCCGGGCTGGGAGGCGGGTTGCTACGCAAACGCCCAGCGATTTTCTAAAACAAATCGTGGTTAAACTGAACTCGGGTGTGGATTACCGTGGTGTTTTAGCTTGTTTGGATGGATATATGAACATAGCACTGGAACAGACAGAAGAATATGTAAACGATCAGCTTAAGAACAAATATGGAGGTGCATTTATTTGAGGCAACAACACACAGAACAGAAGACTTTAGTTGATGTTGCAGACTGGAGATTGATTTTTGATTTGAAAGGCATAATTTTTTTAATATAACAAAACTTTTCTTTAACTCTTTTGAAAATTTTGTTTTCTACACTATATAACTGGTGGTTTCTCGATAAAAAATGTAAAGAATGACTTAATCCATATCTTAGTTTGGATTACCAGATTATGGCTGTGATGTATGTGTCAAACGTGATGTCTTACTCTGACTGGTACTGGTCTATTTTGGAAGTATTGTATACAATTAAAGGAACATGCATGTTTGGATAGAAGCTAATATACTGCTGAAACATTGTGAATAAAGGAATTGATGTACATGTAAAAAAAAACTCCGTTAGGCCTAGACTGTCCAGAGTTAAAATGTCAGAAACCTAGAGTGTTGGGACCTACAGCGTTGGGGGCTACAGCGTCGGGACCTACAGAGTCGGGGCCTACAGCGTTGGGGCCTACAGCGTCGGGGCCTACAACATCGGGGCCTACAGCATCGGGGCCTACAATGTCGGGGCCTACAGCATTGGGGCTTACAGTGTCCGGGCCTACAGCGCTAATACGGGACAAGGGCGGTCCCGTACAGGACAAAACAATTTAGCCCAAAATACGGGATGTCCCGGCTAATACGGGACAGTTGACAACCCTAGTTGGTGGTGTAGAGTGACTGAATGTCCATAGTGTGAGATGCAAATGTGAGTGCTCACAATCACGATGCTCGAGACAATCTAGAGAAACAAGTATAGTTTATTTGCAAGTCTGCAGAGTTGGGTGTCTCCCCTGTCGAGACACACCGAGGTCGGAAAAATCCCTTCTTTTTATTCACTTCATTTTACAATTGTTACACTATGGCGAGTCCGAAACTTGCTAGTTGTAGACGAAGTTTATTGCAGCCGCAATACACGAATACAGAATCAAAACAACAAGTTACAGGACAACCAATATAAACTTACTGTCTTCCTTGAAGACTTCGCCGAACTGGCTAAATCGGGCGCCAAACGCGCACCTGACATCGCTGGCCAATCAGCGATGTCGTTTGCTGGACCAATCCTCATGGTCGCGTTCCCACGTGACCTCGCTGGCCAATCCGAGGGTTCGACGACCTGGACCATTCTCTATGGTCGCTACATGACCCCCCCCAGAACCCGAGGTGCGGAACCTAGCAGGGAGCCGGATTTCGCGACCATAACGAGTACGGAGAGGGACAGCCTGAACCACAGGAGCCGGAGGTTCCGGACTTGGTGGAACAGCCGGAACGGGAGGTTCTGGAGGAACTACCGGAACGGGGGGTCCTGGAGGAACTGCCGAAACGGGGGGTCCTAGGGGAACTGCCGAAACTGGAGGTCCCGGAGGAACTGTCGGAATGGGGGTTTGTGGACTGGGCGGAACTAACGGAGGTCGGCCTCTTCTAGGGGTTTGACCGACCAGGACTGGTTGATCTGGGTCCAAATGGGCAGGTTTGAGCCGGGACACCGAGACGAGTTCACTCTTGCCGCCCATGTCTAAGGTGAAAGTAGCCGTTCCCTTACGTAAAACCCGAAACGGCCCTTGATAGACCCTCTGCAACGGGGCGCGATGGGCATCTTTACGCAAAAAAACAAACTCACAGTCCTTCAGGGAAGACGGTTCATGTACCATGGGACACCCATGACGTGAAGTCGGCACTGGAGCCAGGGAGCCCACCCGTTCCCGGAGAGCTGCTAACGCTGATGGGACTGTAGGGAGCAGGGCTGAAGTGTCCGGAAACAGATCTCCAGGTACTCGAAGGGTCGAGCCATATACCAGCTCTGCGGACGACGCACCGAGATCTGGCTTAGGAGCCGTCCGGATGCCCAACAGAACCCAAGGGAGTTGGTCTACCCAGTCTGGGCCTTCAAGCCTTGCACTGAGGGACGCCTTAAGTTGGCGGTGGAACCTTTCTACGAGTCCATTTGCCTGGGGGTGATATGCAGTTGTGGGTTGCAATTTGGACCCGTACAGTTCCGCCAGCGCGGCCCAGAGGGACGAAGTGAACTGTGGTCCTCTGTCAGTTGTAATAACTGCCGGGACCCCGAAACGAGCTACCCAGTGAAGGGCCAAAGTCCTAGCACAAGACGCTGACGAGATATCACACAATGGGAAAGCCTCTGGCCACCGGGTGAACCGATCCACCACCGTGAGGAGGTGGGTGTAGCCCCGGGAGGAAGGCAAAGGCCCGACCAAATCCACGTGGATGTGGAAAAAACGAAAAGCCGGGACTTCGAAATCCTGTACGGGGGGCTGGACGTGGCGCTGGACCTTAGCGGTCTGACAGGGCACGCAGGAACGTGCCCATCCCGCTACCTGTTTCCGCAGGCCATGCCAGACAAACCTCGCTGCCACCAAGGCAGAGGTGGAGCGGATGGACGGGTGTGCCAGCCCATGAATGGCATCGAAAACCCGGCGCTGAAGGGAGGGCGGTACTACCGGCCTGGGGCGAGGAAGAGAAACATCGCACCAGACTTTCGTGCCCTCCGACCCACAAGCTACCTGGGCCAACTTCAATCCCGAAGTGGTGGACTGGTACGTCGAAACGGTATCCGCCAGGAGCTGTGCCTCCGCGAGCTCCTGGGGATCCACTTCGCAGTCCACCGCCGAAATAGGGGGAAAAGCAGGTCTAGACAGGGCGTCAACAACGGCATTCAGCTTACCCGCGATATGACGGACATCTGTGGTAAATTCTGAGATAGCAGTCAGGTGCCGCTGCTGGCGGGCCGACCATGGGTCAGACAATTTCAAAAAAGCAAATGTTAATGGCTTGTGGTCCGTAAATGCCACAAATGGGCGGCCCTCGAGGAAATACCTGAAATGACGGACAGCTAAATGGAGAGCTAGAAGCTCTCGGTCAAATGCGCTATATTTCAGCTCGGCCGAATTTAGTTGCCGGCTGAAAAATGCTAAAGGCTGCCAACGGCCACCAACCTGCTGCTCCAGAACCCCGCCCACCGCCATGTCAGAGGCGTCAACCGTCAGGGCCGTGGGGGCGGAGGGGCTCGGATGGACCAGCATGGTGGCGTCTGCCAAGGCTGCCTTAGCTGCCGTAAAAGCCGACTCTGCGGCCGGGGACCACAACAACTCTACCGGATTACCTGCAAGGCATTGGAAAAGTGGGCGCAGGACTCGCGCCGCTGCCGGAACGAATCTATGGTAGAAATTAACCATGCCTACGAACTCCTGCAGCCCTTTTACTGTGGTAGGCCTGGGGAAAGCCCGGATAGCCTCCACCTTCTCTGGCAAAGGGACAGCGCCGGCCGAGGTAATTCTGTGACCTAGAAAATCGAGGGCAGGCAGGCCGAATTGACATTTGGAGGGTTGAATAATGAGCCCGTGGTCTTGGAGCCGCTGGAACACGGTCCGCAAATGGGCCTGGTGTTCTTGCACTGAGGGGCTGGCTACCAGGATGTCGTCTAAATAAATAAACACAAAGGGTAAACCCCTGCCCACGCGGTCCATCAGTCGCTGGAAAGCCTGTGCCGCGTTCTTTAAACCGAAAGGCATACGCAACCATTCAAACAACCCGAACGGAGTAATAGTTGCAGTTTTTTGTATGTCCTCCGGTCGCACCGGAATCTGATGGTATCCTCGCACCAAATCGATTTTGGAAAACACCACCGCTCCTTCCAGTCCAGATGAAAAGTCCTGTAGGTGCGGTATGGGGTAGCGATCAGCCGTGGTGACAGCATTGAGACGCCGATAATCGCCACATGGCCTCCACCCCCCAGATGCCTTGGAGACCATGTGTAACGGCGAGGCCCACGGGCTGTCAGACTGACGAACAATTCCCATTTCCTCCATCTTCCTGAACTCCGCCCGTGCCACCACCAGTTTGTCTGGCGGTAGTCTCCTGGCCCGAGCGAAAACGGGAGGGCCTTCAGTGCGGATGTGATGGACTACACCGTGCTTAGCTGAAGGTGCGTCAAAACGTTGGACGAGCAGCTCTGGGAACTCTGCCAGAATCGCAGCATACGAGTCGGGGGCCGCGACGACGGCCTGGACAGTAGGGCTGGGCGAGGAGGCGATTGCCGGAGCGACGTGCTCGTCTTCAGCAGCGGGTCGGAGGTCGTTACCGCGGACATCAGGAACCAGTGAAAAAGCCCAGAGAAAATCTGCGCCCAGGATCGCTTGTTTGACGTCGGCTATGATGAATGGCCATTCGTACGTGCGGAGGCCTAAAGCAAGGGACATCTTCCGTGTGCCGAAAGTGCGAATTGGGCTGCCGTTAACCGCGATGAGGGTGGGACCTGTCTTACCCGATCTGGTTTCGAGGTCGGTCGGCGGCACTATGCTGACGATGGCTCCCGTGTCTACCAAAAATTCTGTGTCCGTGAATCGATCATGGACATAGAGGCGCCGGTTCTGGCCAATCGTAACTGCCCCTATGTACGATCGGCCGAGGCATTTCCCGCGAAGGTACAAGGCAAACGACAGTTGCGGGATTCGTTACCCCATCGTAGGTGATAATAGCACCAGCCGCGCTTGTGCGGATCTTTTTGGCGGGCTTTCGGGGAATTGGCGGGAGATGTGGTGCCATCTTTCCGTCGCTGTGGCGTGGTCACCGATGTCGAGACTTTGTTGATGGAATCACTGGCCTTGTTTTTTCCCGCTATGAGCGCGTCCGCTTTCGCTGCATAAGCTTCGGGGTCCTTAAAAGAACAATCCGTAAGCAGCAGTCGGACATCCTCGGGAAGTTTCTCGCGGAATGCCTGTTCAAACATCGGGCAATCCGTATGCTCACCGGCTAGCACCATCATTTCAGCCATGCGGACGGAAGGCAGTTGGTCTCCAAGCTCCGGTAGGTGCAGAAGTTTTGCCGCACCACCATGCTTATTTAACCCGAAGGTTCGCAGTAATGCCTTCTTCATGGTTTCGTATTTGTCTTCCGCAGGTGAAGTTATGATAAACCGCATCATGCGCTTGGTTGTGTCCGGCGATAGGGCGCTGACGAGGTAGAAGTACTTCGTGGAATCGTCCGACACCTTCTTTATGTGGAATTGAGCCTCGGCGTGGATAAACCAAGCTTGCGGTGCGTACGTCCAAAATAACGGAAGATGAACGCCTGCCGCGCCTGACTCCGGTGTGCCCTGCTCGGTCATCGTCAACGAGGCGTCGGGTTCCTGCTCAGTTGGTGATCGTCCAGATCACGTTCGGGGTCACCAATATGGCGAGTCCGAAACTTGCTAGTTGTAGACGAAGTTTATTGCAGCCGCAATACACGAATACAGAATCAAAACAACAAGTTACAGGACAACCAATATAAACTTACTGTCTTCCTTGAAGACTTCGCCGAACTGGCTAAATCGGGCGCCAAACGCGCACCTGACATCGCTGGCCAATCAGCGATGTCGTTTGCTGGACCAATCCTCATGGTCGCGTTCCCACGTGACCTCGCTGGCCAATCCGAGGGTTCGACGACCTGGACCATTCTCTATGGTCGCTACAACACCTTTAATTCCTCCCCTTCGGGCTCCTTCCAATCGGAGCACTGAGGTGCACAATCTACCGTCACCGCCCCTGTTGCCTTCCACATCATACAGTAATATTCATTTATTTCATTAGGCAAGCGCAGTACAGAGTAGTTCATGCCCTCCCTCTCCCCTAGTTCTCTGATTATTTTGGCCTTCCTCCCAGTTCTCTGATTATCTTCTAACACTTGTCCTTGGACTGTCACCATTTGTTCTTGCGGGTTTTTTTCTCTAGCCGAGCACGGTCTGGTCAGTTATTTCTCAGGGTCCCTTTTTTTTAGTCGAGCATGGTCGAGTCAGCTATTTCTCAGGATCCTTAGTCTAAATCAATTATCCCTTTTTACCCCTCTCTCACAATCCACCCTTTTTCTTATGCCACGCTACTTTGATTTATACTATTTCCTCCTTTTCTAGTGCTAGCAGTAGAGTCTTTGCCTCTCTATATTCCTCCTGCTGGTCATGCTGTGCTCTAAAGGCCATCATGGCGATGTCGTTCTTTGTCAGAGCTGCCTCTATCAATCGCTGAGACAACCCCCGTATGCAGGGAATGATGCAACATCCAAATAGACACAGCAACCCCATCATAACTATCACTGATGTTAGGGCTGATGTAAAGATGTGCTTCCATTTCCCAAACCAGGTGTCTAGAAACTTGGTCCAGGAGGTGTCTACTCCTGAGTTCTCGGCCAATTCGATAGACAGGGAGGTAAGACTCGCTAGGGCCCTTGACACGGACCCATCAGGAGCAGTGTTGTTGGGGATGAAGGTGCAACATTGTTCCCCAAACATTACGCACACCCCCCCTTTTTCAGCCAGCAGCATGTCCAAGGCCATGCGATTTTGCCAGGCCATTAGGCTGGTAGCTGTCAGTTGTTCCGCTAATCCTTCAACCGCATCTCGAGTGTAATTTATAAAGCGTTGTTGATTGTAGTATAGGTAGTTGATCCAGTCCACATTTTTATTAATTGTGGACCACCAGAAGAGTATGGACTCAAAGCCAGCAGCTATCTGGTTTCTGGCTTTGAATTCATCGGGTACCCCTCTTGGCACCCCTATTGCATCTATATAGATGTGTGTGTCGAATGATCCTCTCACCTCTCTCCTTTGTCGTCGGCCTCCTTCATTGATTTTGACCGCATGCTCTACTGCTATGGTGAAGGGCATCATTAGTTGTGTAAGGGTACAGGTTCCCGTCCATGACCCTGGTAGCCGGGGCCACAGGGTATCCTCTCCGCACCACCACCAGACATCGGCTCTACTGACTATCTGCTTTATCAGCCAGGAGCTACTGAACAGTGACCCCTGTTCCTCAGCTGTTATGTTATACGTCTGATTGCAGTTTAGCACCTCCCCCATTTCCTGTCCATCTGGGTTATATCTTGTACAGCACTCAAATCCCTCCTCCCCGAGGGGAATGGTGAATGGGGGAGGTCGAGGGTCTTTCCTTTGGCCCTTCGTGTTGTTGTTGTTAGCCGGGAATAGGTAATGGTAGCTCTGGCAGGTCTCATTCTTTGGTAGTATGGGATTCGTGAATAGTTGTAGTATACATGACATAGCCCCAGGTGTCCTACTCCAATTCAGGGGAAATGGTACTGGGACCAGCTGAGGCTTAGCTCCGGCGCAGGCGTAGCAATTGGTTTGTTACATACTTCTGGCCGTGTACATCATCCAGGTAAGCCAGGAGTTGGTTCCCTTTTCCCCTGTTGGTATTCCCTCCCCATACAATTGCATTAATTCTATTTCTCCTGTTACTATCATTATCTTCAAATCCTTAGGCTCATATTCCGTGGTGACATTGCTGACTACCGGTGGTGCTGGGGTTGCCCAGGGATCCCTACTCTGACTGTCATCTATCTGGAACATTTCCCCCTTATCCTCATATTTTACTATATATCCGTCCCGTTCTACCTCTATTTCAAACCTCAGGCATGCGTCCTTCCCTGTTCTATCTGCACATATCCAATACCTACCACTTTCCTTTATTTGAACCCTCTGTATGCTTACATATACACGTCCTGGCAATCCCTTGTTTGGGTTTTGATATACTCTCCACCTATCAGTTTGATAGGTGGACTTTTGCCACCGTTCTCTGGATGAAGTGAATACCTCGCGCCAATTTTTACAGGGATGGGTGCATACATACATTCTATAACCACACCATGATTTTCCTTTACATACTTCAAATGGGATGGTGGTGGCCCTTATATTCTGTGGTATAGTGATTTTTATACATGCTACATTACTCACAAGCTGGGTAACCACCCAGCACCCGATCCACAGCACGAAGTCTTCATTTTCCGTGTGGGGTTTTGGTGAATACCAAAGTCAATGGCTCCTTTCCTCCACGTACCGTCCACGGGCTGATATTGTCTGGTGGGGCCTCCACGGGACCCTTAAATCGACTTGCGTGTGTCCACCCTTTTTCTTTTGTTCGTACTGCTGTCTCGGTGGTTAATAACACAAGGTAGGGTCCAGTCCACCTAGGTTGCAACTTTTCTTCCTTCCACGTTTTTATTAGTACCCAGTCTCCAGCCTTGACTGAGTGAATCGGAAAATCCAGTGGCGGGTTCTGGGCCAGTAATCCTTTAGATTTTAGTTCTGCAAGAGATTGGGATAATGCCAGTAAATAGTTCCTTAGGAACACGTCGTTCCCTGGTATTGTTCCCTCTATCTTTCCTAAGTACGGGAGCCCGAATAACATTTCATATGGTGATACCCCTATGTCTTTCCGAGGTGCCGTTCGGATTCTTAACAAGGCTATTAACTTGGTGATTTGGGTCTTAAAGGTGCCATTCATTCTTTCCACCTTTCCGGAACTCTGGGGATGCCATGGTGTATGCAATTTCCATTCAATTCCTAATGCTTCACATACCATTTTATGTGTTTTGGAGGCAAAATGGGTCCCTCTATCCGAGTCTATTGTTTCCACAATCCCATATCTGGGTATAATTTGCTCCAATAATACCTTGGCTACCGACCGTGAGGTGGCAGTTGCTGTAGGGAATGCCTCTACCCATCTAGTGAAATGGTCCACTACCACTAACAGGTATTTCCATCTTTGTAGTCGGGGCAACTCGGTGAAGTCTATCTGTATTCTTTGGAAGGGCCTTATTGCCAATGGTTGTCCTCCTCCTGGGACTGCTCTCATGATTTTCTTGTTGATTCGCTGACATATTATACAACCCCCTATGACTTGTTTGGCCATGGTATACATCCCACGGCAAGCGTAGGTCCTGAGGAGGGTATCACAGAGGGCTTGGGTTCCCCAATGGCTTTGTCCGTGCAGCCTCCCTAATAACTCCCTTATAATTTCTTTGTTCAAGCGCAGCGGTAGAGTTGCTGCTTTACAGCGAATGCAGCGCCGGAGACACAGGTTCGATCCTGACTACGGGTGCTGCACTGTAAGGAGTTTGTACGTTCTCCCCGTGACCTGCGTGGGTTTTCTCCGAGATCTTCGGTTTCCTCCCACACTCCAAAGACGTACAGGTATGTAGGTTAATTGGCTGGGTAAATGTAAAAATTGTCCCTAGTGGGTGTAGGATAGTGTTAATGTACGGGGATCACTGGGCGGCACGGACTTGGAGGGCCGAAAAGGCCTGTTTCCGGCTGTAGATGTATGATATGATGATGATAATAGCTGCTTTCCATCCGGTGTCCACCATTTCCCATTTGGGGTACGTCGGGCTCCCATTTCTCTCATGTGTTCCTGCTCTTTTTCACCAAAGATAGGTATCTTTTCCTCGGGTTCCCTTAAAGGTATCAGTGACATCTGATCCGTCTGATCTGTGGCTGCTCTCTTTGCCACCTCATCCGCTGTCCTATTTCCTCGGGCTTCCAGGGCGTTACCCTTCTGATGCCCTGCCACATGTGCTATGGCTACCCGTTCTGGTTTCTGCAAGGCCTCCAATGTCTGTCCTATCAATTGCTCATGCGCTAATTCTTTCCCCCGAGCTGTTATCATTCCTCGCTCTTTCCAGATCTTCCCAAAGGTGTGTACTACCCCAAAGGCGTATTTTGAGTCTGTATACACTGTTCCTTCCTTTCCCTCCAATAGTTCCAAAGCTCTCATTAATGCGTATAATTCACAAGATTGGGCTGACCAACTACCAGGCAGCCTGCCGCTTTCAATTTCCTCCATAGTTTCCCCATTCACTATACCGTATCCACTATGTCTTTTTCCATCTATACATTTGGAGGACCCGTCTATAAACCACCGGCTACCCTCAGCCAGAGGTTGTTCTTCCAAGTCTTCTCTACTTTTTGTCTGTAAATCTATTATATCACTACAGCAGTGTTCTGGCTTCCCTGTCTCATTTTCTCTTTCTTCGGGCGGGTACAGAAACTGAGATGGGTTTAAATTTTTGTCTGTAATCATGGTCAAATTGTCCTTTTCCATCAGGATAGCTTCATATTTTAAAATTCTAGAGTCCGTTAACCATCTGTTGGATTTCTGAGCCAATATTGTTCTCACCGTATGTGGGGTGGAGACCACCAAAACCCCCCCGAAGGTCAATTTCTTGCTCTCCTCTACTAGGACCGCTGTGGCTGCCACTGCCTGCATACAGACAGGCCATTCTCGTGACACTGGGTCCAATATTTTTAATAAAAATGCCATGGGCTGCCGGTTTCCCCCCCCTCCTTTCAGTCAATACCCGAAGGCTATCCCATTTTCCGCATTTACAAACAGATGTTGGGCAAGGCGTTTCTCAGCCCCTCTAGGTCTCGGGTCGCCCAAGGAATATACTGGGTTTGTCCTGCCTTTTTCAAAAGTAATGGCATCATTCTCCCCCTCAGCTCCTGTCTCTCGTTCACCATCTCCTGTTGTGGTTCTATCTGTATACTTTCCCACCTCATTCTTCTCTGGGCGTACCCCTGGCTTTCCTTTCTTTTCTTTCCATATCTTTTTCCATCTCCCTTATCTCTATCTCTAAGCGCTTTATGGATGCCTCTATTTCCCTTCTACACTCCCTTGTTCTTTCCCCATCACTTTCTAATTCTGCTTCATTCTCACAGTTTTGCCTTCTCTCTGATGCCTGCTGATTACTCGCCTGTGTTTCTGTGTTGCTGTCTCCCTCATACTCCTCATTTGCTGCCTGACGGGTCCCATAAATCTTTCTGTCCCTGAGGTCCCTGAGGTCCTGCAGCCTTTTGATGTCTGCTTCTAGTTCCCGTGCTTCTTGCTTCATCCTTTCCTTTTCTCGCTGCCCCCTTCTCTGTCTATATTCCTTTATGTCTTGCTCATCGTTCCAAGTTGTGACTTCTCCCTCTATCTCCACTATTCCCTTTTACCAAAGGGCACTGCTTTGTTCCGTCCTGGCCGGAATAGGGAGGGGGATACCCAGGGTCCCATAGGCTGGGGTACAGAGTTGATTTTTTCTCCTGAAGCTCCTGACTTTCATGCTGTTTTGGGGGTCTTACACCCTTGTTTGGGGTGGTATTCTTTTCCTGCTATGCTTTCCTCAGCCTTTCTCCTTCTATTCTAAACAATTTAAGTACGTCTAGTTCTTTTTCCTTTTTCGTTACTCGAGTTTCTGATTTATCCTTAGGCTTATAGTTCTTAAGTTAACACTCCCATTTCATCACACATGTTTATATCAAAATATAAATATATCAAAATTTATATCATATTTATATCATTCCGTGGGCCATTTCGTAACCAATTTTTTCGTCCTTTTTTTTTCTCCATTTCTCAGAGTGTTTTTTAAATATCCTCTTTGGATACGGGGAACTTCCTACTTAGTAGTTCAACTGCAGTTATTTTATTCATTGTATTCGTCTTTTGTTATGTTAGTGCACTTGGTCAGTCAGTTTAAATGCCGTCCTTGTTCTCACTCCGTTCCGTCTCTATAGTCACTATGCTACCTATTACGCTATTTCTATCTTCTATAATAATAATAATAATAATATTCATTTATTGTCATTGCAACGAGTACAACGAAAATTAAAAAATAGCCAATCCTGACGGTGCGTACAAACATATATGCAATAAATGCAAAAACAAATAAATACATAAATACAATTAAATACAATTATATTAAGTACAAGATTTTTTAACGGTGTTGCCTAGTGCAAAGGTAGTGTTCAGTTCTCGTATGGCCCTGGGGTAAAAACTGTTCTTAAGTCTGTTTGTTCGGGATTTGATCGACCTGAAACGTCGACCAGAGGGCAGATGAACAAACAGACGGTGGCCGGGGTGGGATGGATCTTTTATTATTTTGCCTGCTCTACTGAGGCAGCGTAGTCTGAACAGGTGCTCCAGGGAGGGCAGTGAGCAGCCGATGATCTTCTGGGCCGTCGTGATGACCCTCTGAAGGGCCTTCCTGTCCTTTTCTGAGCAGCTGGCATACCATGTGGTTATACAGTATGCCAGCACACTCTCGATGGAGCAGCGATAGAAGGACAACATGAGCTTCTCCTGCAGGTTGGTTTTCCTGAGGATCCTCAGGAAGTGGAGTCTCTGCTGTGCCTTCTTTACTGTGGTGATGGTGTTGGTAGACCAGGTAAGATCCTCTGCGATGTGCGTACCCAGGAACCTGAAAGCTGGTACCCTTTCCACACAGACCCCATTGATGTAGAGTGGGTCGTAATCTCCACTGGTTTTTCTAAAGTCAATTATAAGTTCCTTTGTTTTGGAGGAGTTCAGGACCAGATTGTTCACTGAACACCATGCTGCCAGCCTTTGGATTTCATCCCTATAGGCTGTCTCATCTCCTTCTGAGATGAGTCCAACCACAGTCGTGTCATCCGCGAACTTGATGATGGTGTTGGTGGGATGGGTGGGGGCGCAGTCGTGAGTGTAGAGGGAGTAAAGGATGGGGCTCAACACACAGCCCTGTGGTGAGCCGGTGCTCAGTGTAATGGTGGAGGAGAGGTGAGGGCCTATTTTGACGGTCTGGGGGCGGTTGGTCAGGAAGTCCTTGATCCATTGGCAGATGGTTTGGGAAAATCCAAGGTCGGAAAGTTTGGTGACCAGTCTGCTCGGGATGACCGTGTTAAAGGCAGAGCTGAAGTCGAGGAAGAGCATCCTCACATAGCTCCCCTGGTGTTCAAGGTGGGTCAGTGCAGTGTGAAGAGCAGTGTCGATGGCATCCCCTGTAGACCTATTTGCTCTGTAGGCAAACTGGTGTGGGTCGAAGGTGGGTGGGAGGCTGGCTTTGATGTGCTGCAGGACCAGTCTCTCGAAGCACTTTGTGATGACCGGTGTGAGTGCTACCGGACGGTAGTCGTTAAGACCGCTGATGACAGACTTTTTCGGCAGTGGGATGATTGTGGCGGACTTCAGGCAGGGAGGGATGGTGGATTTTAAAAGGGACAGGTTGAAGATTTTTGTGAAGACCTCAGATAATTGGTCTGCACATTCCCTCAGCACTCTGCCCGTCACACCATCGGGGCCTGCAGCTTTCCTGGGATTCACTGCTCTGAGCACGCGCTTAACATCATACTCCTGCACAGTGAAGGTGTTGCTGTCAGGTGCTGGAGAGGGTGTTATGTCTGCCACTGTAGCTTTCACCTCGAAACGAGCAAAGAAACAGTTAAGTTCCTCTGCCAGCGAGGCGTCGCCGTCGGCAGTCGTGCGGTTGCTGGTCTTGTAGTTGGTGATGTGCTGGATGCCTACTATATTCCTTTAATATTTATTCCGAGGCCTGTGATTCCTGCGATTCTTTCAGGATTTATTCTTCGCTTTCCCCTTACAAGCATAACAACTTTCCTCCAGATTAGGGGAAGCTTTTGAATTAACAAACAAATTTAATGCCTGCCGTACTCAATCCGGCCACCAGACTGAACTCCCTTTGATCGGGTATTTCTGCCACTCAAAATAACAGAGTTGAATCATTTTTGTTTTCTCCAATCCCTGGGTTTTTCCCTGCCCCCAATGGCTCAGCATTCGCCCCAACGGACTATCAGGCGGAATGCGGGGGTTGGGCTTACCGCCCTTCCCCTCCCTTTTGGGCTTTCCGTTTTCACTGCCCATCCTCCCAATCGGAATTCCCCTCCGATCTTTTATCCTCCCGATCGGAATTCCCCTCCGATCTTTTATCCTCCCGATCGGAATTCCCCTCCGATCTTAGCTGTAATCGCCCGAGTAGCACTTAATAGTCAGTTTTCTTACCCGGGTCCTGTGCACAAGAATTACTCGATTTAGCTCCTCGCGATTTCCTGCTCCTCCCACTTGTTTCTCGAGTCTCTGGTCCAGGTATCACTCGCTCAAACCGCTGACGGCAAGCAAGGAGTCTGAGACCGCTGAACTCAGCGGGGTGCACCGTCCCTTCTTCCGTATACTCCCGTCAGTCGGCCGGAGTGGCGATCCCGGACGAGCCCCCAAGCTGTGAGATGCAAATGTGAGTGCTCACAATCACGATGCTCGAGACAATCTAGAGAAACAAGTATAGTTTATTTGCAAGTCTGCAGAGTTGGGTGTCTCCCCTGTCGATACACACCGAGGTCGGAAAAATCCCTTCTTTTTATTCACTTCATTTTACAATTGTTACACCTTTAATTCCTCCCCTTCGGGCTCCTTCCAATCGGAGCACTGAGGTGCACAATCTACCGTCACCGCCCGTTGCCTTCCACATCATACAGTAATATTCATTTATTTCATTAGGCAAGCGCAGTACAGAGTAGTTCATGCCCTCCCTCTCCCCTAGTTCTCTGATTATTTTGGCCTTCCTCCCAGTTCTCTGATTATCTTCTAACACTTGTCCTTGGACTGTCACCATTTGTTCTTGCGTTTTTATTTCTCTAGCCGAGCACGGTCTGGTCAGTTATTTCTCAGGGTCCCTTTTTTTTAGTCGAGCATGGTAGAGTCAGCTATTTCTCAGGATCCTTAGTCTAAATCAATTATCCCTTTTTACCCCTCTCTCACAATAGTAAAGATGAGGGAACAGGGGCCTGGAAAACGGAAGTAATTAAATAGAGAAGGGCATGTGAGGTATCTTGGACATAGGTTGGGGATGGATTGGAACAGGTGGGTTAGAACGGAGTTGAGGTACGTGGAAATGATTTTAGTGGGGCAGGAGCAGCAGGAGAGAAGGTAAAACTGGGCCGTACAGGCTGGGGAATGATAAGGTTGGAGGCTGTTGAGGGCAGACAGCTGGAAGTGATAAAATCGGAGGTAGTGTGCGAGATGATAGCCTGGTGCTCATCTGTGGGGTCACGGTCCCGGGGTGAGTAAGAGGAGGTGTCCGAGAGCTAAGCGCGGTAGAGGTCAGTGCGCTGGACCATCACGGCACGTCCCTTGTCCGTGGGTTTGTTGCTGCAGGGTGAGCAGAGGGCTGTATGTTCAGAGGGAGTGACGTTAGAGTAGTTAAGGGGAGTGGAGAAGTTCAGAAGGTTGATGTCATGCCGCCAGTTAGAAATGAAAAGGTCTAAATAGGGTAAATGGCTGACCATTGGAGTCCAAGAGGAGTGGGACCGATGAAGACGGGAGAAGTGGTCAACACTGGGTGGTGAGGGCTCCTCATAGAAAAAGGCACGGAGGTAGAGAAGATGGAAGATAAGCTCAACGTCGTGGTGGATCTGGAACTCGCTGGTGCTGAGCCTGGAACTCAGGTGAGGTGACGGCTCTGGCCTGCTGGTAGGCAGTGGAGAGGTGAGGGTAAGCAGAGTTGCTGGTGGGGTCCTGCGGGGTGGCTGGAGTAAAGATACGGGTCAGAGATTCTGAGTAATGTTTGCTACCATATCTTATTGGCACTGCACTGATGGATATTTATCAGCTGGAAATCAATTGTAAATTGAATTATATCTTCTCATGGTTCACATTTGTTGTTATTTCCATAGCCATTTGTCTAACACAAAGGAAAAGAGCATATAATGGACTGTTTTTTGACAGACTGTATGTGTTTCTTCAGGTGTTTAAAATCCAAACCCTTTGTATTTTAGTGTATGAAGACTCAGCTGTACTGCAAAATCCTTGCTGTCAGCCCCATCCTGAATAGAATTTGATTAGTGTCATACTGATACAGTTGCAAATTCAAATTAGATGTTGCTTCTTGGCAGCATAAGGGAAACAAATCTTATTTGAAACACCTGTCAGCTGTCCAATTTGTGAGCATTTTGTATTTAAATTACGATAATAATGAAATCACACCAAAAACAATAGACGACATTTGATAATTCGCATTTTTGTTGTAGGAGGCAACATTTTGAAATATAAAAATGCTTTTTTCCTTTCCTAATGTTGGCAGAAAGTTCAAGGTGATTAGCAACTAGTAAAGTCACTGGGCATCTCTGACCTTGATAAACGAGAGGACCAGAAGTCTATCTCATTAACCAATGAAATGTAAAGATTGAAAAAGAAACAAGTGCAGCAGAAAGAGGTAGGATGGGTGAGGGTGATGGGTGAGCTACAAAAAAGAGGAATAATGAGAGGGAAGAAGAATTTGTGTCTTTAAATTTCTGAATCTCTAAGCACTGTTTACCCTCTGTAGAAACGAGACTGCTCTGGTTCAGTTGTTTCCTTTCTATGGTGTAGAAGTTGAATTTTATTACAAGAACATAAACTTTCTTATTATGCCCCTTTGCAGAGCCACAAATGCACAAGAATTTCTGGGTCCTTTTTTCCTTTAATAATCTTGCCATGAAATTATTATAAAATTATTTTGTGTGGCCTTCAGAATAGAAAACACCAAGAAATTCCAACAATAATAGATAATTGAGGAGCTGTGGGGAATAAAATAACCTCTATCACTGGAGAAAAATGTACAAGGTAAGCTAAAAGGGCTTAAACCAGTAGGTCTCCTGGATCCTGAGCACAATATTTTTAATTACTTCTGTATTTTAACTTAACTTTATTTTAATATTTTTTATGTTTTTAAATTATTCAGGATCTTTAAAAAGTATGAAATTTGGCTCCAACTTAGAAAGCTAGCAAATCTGGAAGTCAGACTTAGCATGATGTCAAAGCCATCAGGGACATTTCAGGGGGTAAGGTTTTGTTACTGTACTACAGACAGCCAGGTTTGCTGCCTAAAACCATGTTGCCACAGTCAGATGTACAGTGAGACTCTACATCTGAACAAGTTAATTTGGGCATGAGGTCTCAGATGGTGATGGTGGGTGAGGATGATGAAGATGATTGAGCTTATTTATTTGAGATCCTTCATTGGACATCGTTTTTGGGTCCCATTTTTTTAGCAGCCCCAGCTCGGCTTGGGTAATCGTCCGGAGATAATAGTAAAAGTCCGGAGAACAGATCCAAGTGTCAAGGAGTTAAAACTTCACTGAGCAAAATTGTAAATTTTCCTTTTTACTTTCAAAAATTTACATTTTAGGTAATCAGCCAAATTTTCCAGAAGACAATATGACAATACAACATTATTTAAATTAAAAAATAATAAACTGAGAAATGCTCCCATATTGGAAAATACATAGCAGTTACTTGTATTTTTTATTTGCAAAACATAACAAATTACTATATTATGGATAATCCTTAAGTATTTGACCTAAAGGAGTTGTAATTCTACTTGTCAACTGCTAAGTTTCTAAACACACCATGAAGTTGAAACAGGAGATGTGCAAACCTGCTCAGGACGGATGACCTAGAAAATTATGCACATTAAACAGGAAGAAATGACTACATTGTTGAAAATCGATGGAATAGTCTAAAATTGCTATCATATTGTCATCAAACCCAATGACAAGGGGTTGTATTGTTGTAGACTAGCATACGGACCTTTCCCATGCTGAGACCAGGCGACAGCTCTCGGACCCAACTCATTGACCTACCCTTTGACCGTGAACCTATTGACAAACATCAGGCTGTCTTCCAAGTCATCACTGATATTATTGCTTTCTCCACCTCCATACACTCGTGTCCCATCCCCGAGTCCCATATTTTTGTTTAATTCCCCCTCTTTGCTTTCCTCCATGTCCCCTCCATCCACAATCCCTCCTCTGGCTTTACATCCTTTTCTCTCCTATTCACCTCTAGCCTTAGTTACTTACTCCAGCCATTTTCCAATCACCACTCTCACCTGCACCCACCTATCACTTAGCAATCTTTGCCCCAGATCCCTTTTCTTTTTTGCATCTTTCTTCTCTCTACTCCAGCAGTCTTTTTAGTCTTGTGTTGTGACTTATAATCACATTATTCCAAAAAAAAAATCTTTGGTCTCTCACAAAGCAACCAACATTTGCAGAAACACAGATTCTTCTGAACTCATTCTATTTAAAGAACTAGTCACACTCAATTCACTTTTCTTGCCAGGCTGCACCAGAATGTTCTAATACTTTGCTGCTTACTCTACTGCCTACACTGAATACTGGGCCTTCCTTATATCTTCAATGAGAATGCTCTTCGCAAACTTCAGGCACAATGGGAATTTTACATACTCTTGATCGATAACATAAAAATGGAACATACTGTAGATATCAGAAATGCCATAGACAGCCATAGGAATCACAAAGGAAGAGGCATAGAATGGCTGTTCATCAAAACCCACATCAAAGTTTTCCTTGGGATCAATATATAAGCAAGCTGGCCTTGTAATCGTTCTAGTCAGCTGCTGCTGGTCTATGCAATATCTCACAGTTCCCTGCACACTCCTGTATTAAGGTCTCCTAGACTCTACATTATTATATACAAGACTTAATTTACTTTTCGATAAATGTCAAAGCAAACCACATGAGATTTATTATCTTTAAGTTTATTAGCGTATAGTGAAATGTAGCAAAAGGATTAGTAAAGGATTAAATAAGTCTCAAATCGTACGTCCTGCTCGACGGATATGCGTGGCGGCTGGTTGTAATGAATCTCACACCTTTCATATGCATGCTGGGGACTCTTTAACAGTGGTCTGGCGTAGTGAACACGTGGGTCCTGGCACCCATCCAGATCCCTGTCCATGGAGGAATCCAGTGAGCTTACTGGCAGCATATATTTATATACTCAATAAGCCCACACTTCTTCCCTAATCTATAAACAACAGTCAACCATGTTTCAAAAACTAGGTATCCTCCTGAACAGGAGTTATTTATTATATCAGGAGTCAAGCTAATCTCAGTTGTCTCTCGGAAGAAAAGTTTGCCTTGTCTTACATCACTATGTCTGGGAGGCTGCATGATCTGGGGCCTCTTGATTTACCTGTTCTTCAAAAGTGAACTCAATTATTTTCATAAGCACCCTAATTGTTTTTCTAAGTGAGCTTGCTTTTTCAGCATAGAGACTGCAAACAATCATCTCCATTTTAGCTGTAAAGCCAGCTTTAACGCTTGCATCACTCTAAGTTGTACAGTTCTATGACTCTATGACCATTTGCACTCCAACATATGCAGCCACGCTAACTATCCTATCAGGGACCACACTGCCACACTGAATGAATACTGGGCAATAAGGGTAATCCGCTTCTCAAACGGGTTTTCACTGCTCTGGAAGCTCCATGCACTGAAGCTGAATGTAAACTATAATGTGCCATTCAACTTCTAGAAACTGAGTGGAGACTGCCATGAAATGAGATTTCCATGATTATATCACTCCAGGCCATTCCAGTCCTCACCAGTCTAGGTCTCATACTCTACAATGGTGTACTGCTTTCTACACAATCAAGCTACCAGACTGGTACAGCCACAACACCAGGATCAGCATGAACATGAAGAATAAAGAAGGAGATAAAGGTTGGGATGAGCTGCTCAATCAAAACTCTCGGTTGCAGGAGCCTTATCTCAAGCTGTTGGAGGAAAGGGCATTTCTTGACATCTTTCATACGTAAATTGTTATTAAGGCAAGAAGCTTCAGGCCTTGCAGTATACTCATTCTCATTTCACTCAAACTTGCAGAGTCATTTTAAAGGCTCAGTATCTTAGGAATAGTCATAAATAGAGTCGCTCTCAGTCATAGACAGAAACATTTCAAGTACAGAAGTACATGACTTATTAATGGTTTCAAGAAAATAGCCTTTTGGCAAGTAGGTCTTTTCATTGACAATTTTTTCCATGTATTCATCAAATGGCCCACTTAAAACCATTTGCAGTTAAATAGACAATAGACAATAGACAATAGGTGCAGGAGTAGGCCATTCGGCCCTTTGAGCCAGCACCGCCATTCAATGTGATCATGGCTGATCATTCTCAATCAGTACCCCGTTCCTGCTTTCTCCCCATACCCCCTGACTCCGCTATCCTTAAGAGCTCTATCTAGCTCTCTCTTGAATGTATTCAGAGAATTGGCCTCCACTGCCCTCTGAGGCAGAGAATTCCACAGATTCACAACTCTCTGACTAAAAAAGTTTTTCCTCATCTCTGTTCTAAATGGCCTACCCCTTATTCTTAAACTGTGGCCCCTGGTTCTGGACTGAAATGCACTGATTGGTTTGTTTTCACTGTCTTTAAGAGGTATGCTCTGAAATATAAGTGTGCATAAACAACTAAATCAATTTGGAATTTAAACATTATTATTTACTGGACTGATTTATAATTAAAATTACAATTGTCGAATTAAAATTTAATTTAATTTGCTTAATTTGTAATTATGTCAGACAAGACTTTATAAGAAGAGTATAAATCACATTGCAGAAGGTCCAGTAAAAATATACAGGAATGGTTCCTGTGTTGATGAACAATATTAACAAGGATCGATTAGAGAGCCCAGGACTTTTTTTTGGAGAAGAGAGTCCCTCGCAAAGATCTGTTGGAGGTACACAAAATGATGAATGATCTTGACAGAGTGGATAGTGGGAAGCCTTTCTCTTTCATGAACATCGAGAGGTCCCATGTATAACACAAAGGAGAAGAGAATTAAGAATGACATAAGACAAAACAATATACATATTTTTGGAATCGACCTGTAGAAGTGATGGAATCAGGTTTCAGTGTATCCTTCAAGAGGAACTTAGACAAATGTATGATGGAGAAAACTGCAAGATTGCAGAGAAAGAGGCAGGGAGTAAAACTAAAAAGATGGTCTAGTAGAGAGACATATCAGACATAGTATGTACTGTAATTAATGTTGAAAGACTGGATCGACTAGGCTTGTATACACTGGAATTTAGAAGGATAAGAGGAGATCTTATCGAAACGTATAAGATTATTAAGGGGTTGGACACGTTAGAGGCAGGAAACATGTTCCCAATGTTGGGGAAGTCCAGAACAAGGGGCCACAGTTTAAGAATAAGGGGTAGGCCATTTAGAACTGAGATGAGGAAAAACTTTTTCAGTCAGAGAGTTGTGAATCTGTGGAATTCTCTGCCTCAGAAGGCAGTGGAGGCCAATTCTCTGAATGCATTCAAGAGAGAGCTAGATAGAGCTCTTAAGGATAGCGGAGTCAGAGGGTATGGGGAGAAGGCAGGAACGGGGTTCTGATTGAGAATGATCAGCCATGATCACATTGAATGGTGGTGCTGGCTCGAAGGGCCGAATGGCCTCCTCCTGCACCTATTGTCTATTGTCTATTGTCTACTGTACTACAGGCAATTATGGAGTAAGTGGATCCAGTGGAGATCTCCGTGATCCATTGTTGTATATCTATATTGCATGTCTGTAGCTCAAGAACTATAACTATAACATGTCTGTAGCTCAAGAGCAGATGTGCAAAGTCCAACCTTTATACATTATATTAATCAGGAAAAGAGAATGTTACACCAACACTTTGCACACTTACTCCTTTTAGGTTTATTATTGTGGATATTTAAGTGGACAGGTACATGAGCGTGAGACTTCAAGTGAGGCAGGTATGGAGAGGGGATCCAGAAAGTAATGCTGAAGAAGCCTCAGCATATCTACTCGTCCTGCAGATATGAGGTATTCACAGACTTTGTGGATCAGTGCAGAAACTTCATAGTGCACGGAAAAACTGCCCATAACACTATCATAGTAGGAGCCATTCAAACTGGGGGAGAGAAAAGACATATGATTGGGGTAATATAATTTGGGAGACTGATGCAATGTTCTGCAGCCTACAATGGAAAATAAGCGGGAGAGGACAAGGAGCGGATGGAGATGATAATGATGTGATTGTGGGCTTGCGATGACCAAGAGATGCTTTGGTTTTAAGTTTCAGTGAGGAACCTGAGCAAAGTCATCAGAGCTCGGGTAATAAAGTTCAGTAGGAGCTGGATCATAGACTGATTTAAGATGAAAAATTCAAATTACATTGGTCCCAGACATTTCTGGCAAGAACTAGATAAGACTCTCTCTTGCCACTTCCCTAGAATTCAAAAATATTATCACAGCCAAATTTTCCACCATTGATATCAGGATTAGGTGTTATTCAGAACCGAACCCAGCAGATATTTGCGGTGACAAAATAGCAAATCAAAGGCTGGGTATTCAGCAATGAATAGCATATTAATAATATTTATTTATTTATTTGTTTATTTTGGATTTATTTATTTATTGTTCGGTGAATACAATACAACAGATTGACCGTACAATTGTGAAAGTTAAGTAGTACAAAATCATTATATCAAAAATAAAACAATATAATCACACATGATATTCTCTGACCGAAAAAAGGTAGGCAGAAGCCAAAGCTTATTGTGCCTAACCTTAACATTACCCTAACTAGCCAAAATAGCAGTGAAACAAAACAATAAAACAAAATATAATTTAAAAAAACACAACATCATAAGTCAGAAGCAGATAAACAGAACATAGAAAGAAGCACAAATATAATCAAGAAACATCATTTCAGTCATGTCAGTCATTTCTCAGTGCTGATCACATATTTTGTATCTTTTAAATATAATATTTTTGAACATTTTCTTGAATTTACACATATCACTACACTCTTTTAATTCGTTGTTGCAACTATTCCATAAATTTACCCCTTTAACAGTCACACATCCTTTTTTCACATTTGTCATTACCCTCTTTTTTTTCAAACATATAATTTCTCCTGAGTGGATACCTGCTCTCCCTCACTGAAAACAAACCTTGGATACGGTCAGGAAGTGTTCTTTCTTTTGCTCTAAACATTATTTGTAGGGTATTAAAGTCTACTAGGTCCATACATTTTAGGGCATATGATTTCATAAATAATGGGTTGGTTGGGGCACCCAATATTAGGTGATTGATTGGGATTATTGGTGGATGAGCAATGGGATCTCTATTGCGTGGATAGTTTGAAGGGTGCATGGTGTGATTGTTGAGAGTGAGGATTTGATAATATCTTTACTGATCAGACATACATATGTGAGGTTGTGAGACTCTTTATTGGACTGCAGGTATACACTGATCAGCCAGAACATTATGACCTGATGAGCCAAAACATTATGACCACCTGCCTAATATGCTGTTGGTCCTCCGTGTGCAGCCCCATACGCAGCAGGGTGTGATGCACTGTGTATTGTGACACATTCCTCCCATGACCACCATTAAAATTTTCTGTGACTTGTTCCACAGTAGACCTTCTGCCGGTTCGATGTCCTCGTGCATCGTTGAGCCTTGGGCGCCCAACACCCTGTTGACGGTTTGTGGTTTGTCCATCCTCGGACCACTGTCTGTAGGTACTCACCACTGCTGATTGGGAGCACCCCACAAGCCTTGCCGTTTCAGAGATGCTCTGACCCAGTCGTCTGGCCATAACAATTTGGCCCTTGTCAAAGTCGCTCAGGTCTTTACTCCTGCCCATTTCCCCTGCATGCAACACATCAACTTCAAGAACTGACTGTTCACTTGATGCCTAATATATCCCACCTCATAACAGGTGCCAGTGTAACGAGATAATCAATGTTATTCATTTCGCCTGTCAGTGGTCATAATGTTTTGGCTGATCGGTGTATACCTGGTGCTTCATTACTGATGTTGACTGAGAGTTTAAAAAAAACTAGAAACAGTACCATCCTCCCATTGTTGTCACTTACAACCTGGGCCCTGTAAGTAGAAGAGCTGTCCAACTTATCTGTCAGGGCATCGGGAAAAACATCAGAAAGTCAATGAACTGCCTCTGCTCTGTTATAGGTTTAATAATCATTTAGATAATAGACAATAGACAATAGGTTTAGGAGTAGGCCATTCGGCCCTTCGAGCCAGCACCGCCATTCAATGTGATCATGGCTGATCATTCACAATCAGTACCCCGTTCCTGCCTTCTCCGTATACCTCCTGACTCCGCTATCATTAAGAGCTCTAGCTAGCTCTCCCTTGAAAGCATCCAGAGAATTGGCCTCCACTGCCTTTTGAGGCAGAGAATTCCACAGATTTACAACTCTCTGACTGAAAACGTTTTTCCTCATCTCCATTCTAAATGGCCTACCCCCTTATTTTTAAACTATGGCCCCTGGTTCTGGACTCCCGCAACATTGGGAACATGTTTCCTGCCTCTAACGTGTCCAATCCCTTAATAATCTTATATGTTTCAGTAAGATCCCCTCTCATCCTTCTAAATTCCAGTGTATACAAGCCTAGTCGCTCCAGTCTTTCTACATACGACAGTCCCGCCCTTCCGGGAATTAACCTAGTGAACCGACGCTGCACTCCCTCAATAGCAAGAATGTCCTTCCTCAAATTTGGAGATCAAAACTGCACACAGTACTCCAGGTGCGGTTTTTGGTGAGATCAAAAAGGTTGTATTAACGTGGATACAACAGATAACATATTTAACATGTTTTGTAACATTAATATTTAATTAGAATAATGCTTTTTCACACTGATCCGATTTTAAATAATAAGAGTTAGATGTAGGAGAAAGCAGGAGCAGGATACTGATTTTAGATGATCAGCCTTGATCATGTTGAATGGCAGTGCTGGCTTGAAGGGCCGGATGGCCTACTCCTGCACCTATTTTCTATGTTTCTATGTTTCTAAATAGGTTCTGGACTGCAAGGATATGTATCCCTCACTGTAATGGATTGAAGATGGGCGTATGTGAGGTCCAAGTATGTAAAAATAGTCAATGCTGAGTCAGGGTGCATATATGGAAAGATAAATAGTGTTCATGCTTTAGCTGGTGACATTTAATCTGAGCTCTGATTCCATCATTTTCTGTTTCTATTTCATACTTTTGACAGCTGTAGTATTCAACTTTTTTCCCGCTAATGGACAGATATGCAAAACAAATTCATTTGTCTTCAGCATTACTTGTACCAGGAAAATTTAAAGTAAGTTTGTTATTTAACAACATTACTTTCAGTTATTACCAAGTGCGCTATGAGGTGAAACATGTGTCAGCATAGGCCAAATAGGGTGATAAATTGTTCATGAGTGGGAAATTCTAACTAATTCTACACAAACATATTAGATATCCACGTAATAATTGAGAGGAAATAGTAATAAAAATCAAATATTCAGCTTCAAAAAATGTTGAGCTTGCTATCACAAAGTAGATAAAATGAATAGCAAAGATGCATTTCATGGAACATTGCATGCAGGAGAAAGGAATGGAAACATATGCTGATAAGACTGGAGGAAGAAGGGTGAGTTGAAGTTTGTGTGAAACATCAGTCACAGACACAGACAAACTAGAGTGAAAAATTGTTCATGAGTGGGAGATTCTAACTAATTCTACACAATCATATAACACATCCAAGTAATAATTGGGAAGAAACAGAAATAAAAATCAAATATGTAGCTTCAAGAAAATAACAACATGATAATTGTGTGTTAAAATTAATCACAGTCATTCAGCATGACACTGATTCAGTAATGACCTCACATATGACTCAATGCCTGGGAGTTACAGAAAATAGAAACAGTGACAGCTAGCTAAAACACGTATCTTCATCCAGTATTATCAACATCTGCTTCTTTTCCTTTCTGCAACACTTTTTTGTTAAAACTTTGATGCATGGCTAACCATTTTTTATGCATATAAATTGGGTAGTTCAATAATTCACCCGTTTTATTTCAGAAAATTCGCCTAAGCATCGATAAGCAATGTCTGAAAACCAAACAAAAAATTTACAGTTGTATAATTCAGAAAAAATTGCCATAAACATAAAGAAGAGGTTATAGGAAGAATAAAATGGGTGTGAGATTAGTATAAAAATGAGTGCTTAATAGTTGGTAGGGCAAAGAGCTTATTTATATGCTGTATTCTTCCACAAATGTGTGATTCTAAGCAATTAAGAAAATATATTTCAGATTGGTGTGAATATTTTACTTAAGTACTTATTGCTTTAAGAACCTTTGAAGTCATGAATCAGAAATTGCAGTGCTAAGCATGTGACCTTAATGTAATGACATTAATGACGATTAATACTGTTATTCAGGGTATTGCAAGAGAGATCTCTTGTAGATTTTGTAGGGAAAAATGTCAATGAATAGCATATTCAGCTGAAAAAAAAACTTGTTAATGTTCTTAAAATTTTGTAAAATTGTAGGGAAAAAATTCTGAGAAATCATAATTTCGAAATTATTGATTTCGGTAAAAGTATTAAATTGCATACATGACATAACCTTTAATGGATATAAACAAGCTTCATGATGCAAGCTCTAATTACACAAAAATATTATTATTTTTCAAAGCCACCGAGAGTTATACAGTGTGGAAACCGGCTCTTCAGACATACCATCAAGCACCAATGTAACAATAAACCTATACTAATCACATTTTATTCTCCAATTTTCTTATTAATTCACCTGAAATTCTACCACTCTCCTAAATACGAGGGGCAATTTACAGTGGTTAATTAACTGCCACAACGTTGGGTCAGGAGGAAACGGTAGCGCAGCGGTAGAGTTGCTGCTTTACAGCGAATGCAGCGCCGGAGACTCAGGTTCGATCCTGACTACGGGTGCTGCACTGTAAGGAGTTTGTACGTTCTCCCCGTGACCTGCGTGGGTTTTCTCCGAGATCTTCGGTTTCCTCCCACACTCCAAAGACGTACAGGTATGTAGGTTAATTGGCTGGGTAAATGTTAAAAAAAATTGTCCCTAGTGGGTGTAGGATAGTGTTAATGTATGGGGATCGCTGGGCGGCACGGACTTAGTGGGCCGAAAAGGCCTGTTTCCGGCTGTATATATATGATATGATATGAAACCAGAGCATCAGGGCAAACTCCACATATGCAGCATCAGAGGTTAGGATGGAACAGGGGTCACTGGAGTTGTGCCACTGTGCTGCATTTCCAGTTATTTCAAAGTTAAATTTATTTAACTTTAAAATGTAGAAAACAATTACAGAGAAAAAAATAATTAAAATATTGAGAAATTTAGTTCTTAAATTCTGATACCACCAAGATTAGAAAGAGTAAATGTGATCAAGCACAGCACATCAAGCTTAGGTTTTAAAAGTCATAACTTATAGATGGAAAGATACCACAGCAGTTTTGATTTCTAGTTTTGAAAGCTTGGAGAAATTGATATAAGAATCGATCTTGGCTAGATCTCAGTTTAGTAAAAAATCACAGGTGGGAGAATAACGTGACAATTTAAACAAAGATAAAAGTAAACACATTTTAGAAAATCATTGCATTGCATTATTTAGTTTAGTTTAGAGATACAGCGCGGAAACAGGCCCTTTGGCCAACCTGGTCCGCGCCAACCAGCAATCCCCGCATATTAACACTATACTACACACACTAAGTACAATTTTTACATTTACCAAGCCAATTTACCTACATACCTGTACGTCTTTGGAGTGTGGGAGGAAACCGAAGATCGCGGAGAAAACGCACGCAGTCACGGGGAGAATATACAAACTCCGTACAGACAGCACCCGCAGTCAGGATCGAACCCAGGTCTCCGGTGCTGTAAGCGCTGTAAGGCAGTAACTCTACCGCTGCGCCACCATGCCGCACTTATTATTAAATCAATAGAAACGACATTTTTTTCAGTAGAGAAGATAAAGATTAAAAATGAAATGGAGATTACCCATCACAGGATAATGTTTTCCTACAATCTGTCTAGGAAAATGAGGATTTGGGCAAACAATTTCACCAGAAATGAAGAAAATATTCAAGTCTTAGATTGAATTAGCCTTTGTAAGGTTAAAAATATGTATTTATTTGCCATTAGGAAATAAGGAATGGTGCCAAAGTCAAAAGCCAGCCAAGCAATTTAATAGTGGGCCACCCTCCTGAAACACTAAGATTCCTGCCCAAACTGACCATCCATGACGTTGTTTGTTTGGATTTTGATACTTTTTTTTGTGGTACATAAGCGTCATTGGCAAAGCATTGACATTCCACATTAGCATTGAGAAACTGGTAGTGAGGCATCTTCTTGAAATGCCAAAGTTCTACTCGAGAAGGTATTCCCAATAACCTCATCTACTGCATCCTATTATATTGCATCCTATACATTGGCGAGTCCAAGCACAGACTCAGTGATCATTTCACTGAACACTTGCTCTTAGTCTGTCAAGGCCTACTGGTTGCTGACCATTTTAACTCCCCTTCCCATTCCCATACTCCAGCATTTTGTGTCTATCCCCCTCCCTCTATCCTTTCTCTCCCAAGTCCCCCCTTTTTTTCTTCCCCCTCCTCCTCCTCTGTGCCCCACTTGGATATGCACCTAATCTTTCCCCTCCACCTACATTCCTTCCCCAAGCTTCACAATTCGCAATTGTTCCAGTCTTTTATCTTACACCGGTTCTTTCATCTCTGGCCTATGTCCATCCAATGCCATTTTTTCGTTTTGCAAAAAGAGGAAAACGAGCCTGAAGTTAAACTCCACTGAACCTGAAACATTTATATTTCTGATCAATGATGATTTTCAAAATATTGATGATGGGAATTCACCAATGGACTGCTGCTGAAATACATTTGTCTTGGAGATCGTCATTGACATTTATTTGACTTCAGAAAACCATATCCAGTTCATATTTTGTGGAGTGTGACTCCCACCAGTGGAGAATTTTCCATTTGAATACGATTGACCAATTTCAATTATGCCTTCTCGAGCCCATATTCGATCAAGTTCGATTCTGATTTCAAGAGCTATTGCTCTCACCTTACATCAGGAATTCGGCTATTTTATGTGTAGAATAATAGAATCATACAACATAGAAACAGGCTATTTGATCCAAGTTGTCCACAACGACCAGTGGGCTCCCTACGTATTAACCCCATCACCCAGCATTTAGTCCACAGCCCGCTATGCTTAAGCGATTTAAGTATTCATCTAGACTCTTCTTAAATGCCTTCAGCGACCCAGCATCAACTACCTGTAGTCTGTCAGGCACCACATGTTTGGACGAAGGCTGCAATGAGGTCAGTTCTAGGATGATCCTGATGAAACTCACAACAAACATCAGAGCTGCCATGTGAATACATGTCGATGACCTTCCATTATTTTGCTGATCATTGGATAATTTCATACAGATTAAATCACATTAACTGGAGTTTTGTTTTTGTGATGGTGAGAATGCTAGGAGGAGGCCAACATAGATCAGTCATCAGTGCTTCTGGCTGCAAATCGACATAAATATACTAGCCTTTTCTTTGGCATACACGTAGTGAGTTTTGCTATCGACTATCTGCTATTAACAAAGATTAACCTCGGCTCGGAGCCTCAAAGTCTTCATATTTATTCATTCACGTATGTAAGTCTTGTGATCAATGCTGTCTTTTTATTGTCCATTCAAATTGCTCCTGAACAGAGTAGGCAGTAGTGTCAATCACATTGGAAGGTGTAGGCATGACTAGACAAAAATGGTAGATTTCCGACCGTGAAGGATATTAGTTAACTTCATACAATGATTTGCATGCTTACTGTAACATAATTGGTTGAATTTGAATCCTCTGGCTGCTGGGGGCATTTGAACTTGTGCTCATTTTCACCATTTCTATGCAACACTAATGGACAGGACTCTATTCTAATATTCCTCAGAATTCAACAGCTTATACAAAAGTGAAGATTTATGTGAACTGAGAATGTACGTTAACAATGCAAAGGGTCTGCAAGAGAAGGGAAATAGAACTGAACTAAACTAAACTTTTGAAGATGTTAATATTATCTTACAGAAGTGAAATTCTTGAAATTGCTGCTGCTTTGAAATGAAATCCTACTTTGTCAGACAGTAAATTAAATCATTCACAAGTGGTATAAACAGGTGGATTTGGGAAGATAAAAGCAAAAGAAACAAAAGATTATCTTTGACGTAAACAGATCACATGATGCAAGTAATCTCTGCTTCCAATCATTTTATCTAATCTTATAAGACATTGTGGTAGGTTGGTAAGAGTTATGCAAACACTGGCTGAAAATCTATATATCTTGTGATGACTAAATTTTCCGTGCCACCAAGTTTCCCCGGTGTGGGACAAATATATATATACCCTTAATTGCAGAAAATGTTCTCAGAGAATTGCTGTTTTAATGTATATTTTTTAATTATTTCTTGAAATTGCAACATACATGTGATGAGCAAAATACAAACTGCTAGAGGAGCTCAGCAAGTTAGGTAGCATCCTTGGAGGGAAGTAGACAGATGATGTTTCGGGACAGAACCCTTTTTCAAGACTGGGCTGTAGGGGAGATATGTAGGAAGGAACTGCAGATGCGGGTTAATAAGTGTGAAGAAGGGTCTCGACCCAAAACGTCACCCATACCTTCTATCCAGAGATACTGCTTGTCCCTCTGAGTTATTCCAGCATTTTGTGTCTATAGGGGAGATAGCTGGTTGAGAGAGATCAGAGGAAGAGCAAAATCTCACAAGTGATAGGTGGATCCAGGCAAAGAGTGTTGATTGGCAGATGACTCACGTAGGGGAGGGAAGGATGGAGTTAGTCACAAAGGCAGGGCATGATAAGTAGAGGACTACAGGTAGTGTAATCCGATAAGAAAGGAAAGTGTCGAGTGAAATGTAGGTGGGATTGTGGGTAGATAGGAATAGGTGAGGGGTGGTGGTAGGGTACCCGCAGGGTGTAGGGGTATGTGATAAGCAGAAGTAGGAGGGGAAAAGAACTGGGTGTTGCATAATAATATTGTGACCCAATATGTGTGAGTGTAAGGGAGGAATAGAGAATAACCAGATAATTAATCTTTATTTTTTTATCCTGAACAATTTTTTAAGATATCTAGTAACAGCTAACTTATTACTTTTTTGTTTGTTAGCAGTGTAGTTATTAATCTGATAATAAATAATAGTTTCCACACTCAATTTAACCCGGTGGCTAATGGGCAAAAAAAATCAGTACAGACGTGGTGGGCCTGTTTCCATGTTGTATGACTCTATGTATATTGCTTTTGTTGTTATGAGAGGAACTGGGTCACAAGTAGAATGGAGCTCAAACATCCACAGCTTTCCTTATATACATATTTACTGAAAAGTGAAATAAAAAATAAAGGGTACTGAGATGGTTATTTTATGGGCTTACCAGAGGTTTTGCTTCCATTCTAGATCTGAAGGTCCCAGACAGGTGTGGCAGAATAATATAAAATTCTAAAGCATCTTTAGTGACCTTAGGGTATCCCAAAGAACTGACATTTGTAATTGGGAAAATCTGCATCTATTGATTTTTTAATATTAAAGATTAATATCTTTGACCCTTCAGGTCAACTTCCCCACACCGGCCAACTATGTCCCAGCTACACTAGTCCCACTTGCCTGCATTTGGTCCATATCCCTCCAAACCTATCCTATCCATTTATTCTTGACTGAATGATGTTCCTTTATGCAGCCATGACTGTGGTAATGTAGAAAGCATAGTACCCATGCCACAGTGAAGTGCCGCGTGATCAGTGAGGCCATATTGCAGCACTATGCACACAAGTGTATAAAATTGAAAGACTACGAGCAGCATAGTGCAAAGCAAAATACATCAATGGGAGATTGGAGATCTTTTAATTCATATCTCACTTGGGATTTCATCAAAATGGGCTCCCTTTTCTTATGTTTATTTAACAAAGAAGGCAGATTGCACCATTGAGCCCCAGTTTATATTAGTAATCAAAATGTCCATTGTATGAATAATGATGTTGTTCTGTGCACAGCTCACACCAGGAAAATGTCAGATGCATTAATGTGAATAATGTACAGAAATGACCAAACCAATTGCTTGATGGCTGGAATTTCACCCTGAAATTTCCCTCCTTGCTCCTATACTTTTATTTAAAATATCCATAACCTAAACTAATTCTTCAAGGAGACCATGTGTTTTTAATTATCCAGCATTATCTTCTGAATTTCCAATATCTGTTTTCTGTTATCTAAAAGCAACATTGTAGTATTGTTTTTTCTATACTCTAATATGAAAGTTTCTCAGAAGCCTGAAATACAAATAGAATGTGATATCTCTGTGCCATAGAGTCATAGTCATTTAGCACAAAAACAGGCCCTGTGGCCCAACTCACCTATGCCAAGTGAAAAGCCTATCTATGCTAATCATATTTTAAACATTACACCTACTCATAGCATTTAGAAAAATATATGGTAGAGGAAAGCAATTGAACAAAAATGAGCATTGAATTATAGTGACTAATGTTAATACCCCTGCAGAGATGTACTAAATTACTTCCTTCCATTGTGCAGATAAATTTCTAGGCCAGTGCCTTCAATAAGCCTCTGATAATGATAATTCTCTCATTGATTACAACCTCATTTTATTCTTTTATCTCGTTTCAAGTTATTTCCCTTATTAACTTAAGAGACAAAGCCATTAACTTGCTGTATTCTATGTCTCATAAGACTGTAGTAATAATGATTCCTTGTTCTAAATAGGGAACAGTTTGATCATCATAAAATTGTAATGGTTATGTGTTTTTATTAATTTTTCAAAATCTGAGTGTCACTGTCAAGGTCAGCATTATGACAACATTCCCAAATGTCTGAAAATGTGCCAAAGAGGTGAATTCTTGGAACATTGTTCATTTGGTGAAGGTCCACCCACATGGAAGGAATTCTGCAATTTTGACCCTAAAGGAATTAAAGGAATGGCATAGACTCTCCAAGCCGTGATGGCGTGCCACTTGGAGGAGAATGTACAAGTAATGGTTTACCATGTACATGTTGTCCTTAACATTCTTAGTAGTAGAGCTCCATGGTGTTGTCAGAGCAGCCTAAGCCAGTAAATACAGTGCATTTGTATCTATTGCACCTATCACACACCAGTGGTGGTAGAAATGAATGTTTAAGGTATAAATTGTGTAACTATCAAGCTGTCTAGTTTCCCTCGGTTGATGTTAAGCTTTTAAACTCTTTTTGGAGCTGCAATTAACCAGAAAAATGGAGAGTATTGCATTACACTCCTGATTTATACCTTGTACATGATAGAAAGGCTTTGAAGTGTCAACAGCTGAGGAACCAACAGAAGCATACCCAGCTTCCAACATGCTGTTATTGCTGTTACAAGTTGGGTTTTGGTCAGTGACGACCCTTCAGCCTGTTGATGATGGGAGACTTTGTGATGACAGGTAAGGTAGGTGATAAATTACTCTCTTATTGGAAATGGTCATTGCCTGGCATTTTTATTGCGCAGACAATGCTTTCCATCTATCAGCCTGTACCTGATCATTGTATAGATCATGTTACATGCAAGCATGGGTTACTTTATTTGCTGAGAAATTGTGAATGGAATTGGAAGGTTGTGTAATGATCAAGAAAGATGCCCATTTTGTCCTGCTAAAGCAGCCAGATTGGACCCTGGACTCTGCCTTAAGAACTCCTGTATTGGTGTCCTAGTACTGGGATAGATGGTCGCAAAAGAACACAGTTATATTTGTGCCAGGTATGATTCCTATCCTCTTAATGTCCATTCCAGTTTTACCAAGGCGTGGTCAAATTTTGTAATGGTGTTAAGAGCAGTCTCACTTACCTCACATCTAGAATTCCATTCCTTTGGTCACTGTTTGGACCAAGGTTGTGATGAGGTCTGTTTCAAAGTGGTCATGGCAAAATCCAAACAAGGAATGAGTAGGTTATTCATGAGTAAGCAGATTGATTGCACTTCGGTGACATCTAACATCACTTTACTGAGGACAGAGAGAAGACTGATTGGGGGGATAAGCTAGATTGGATTTATCCTACTTTATGAGCAGGACACACATAAACAATTTTCTTTACTTTCGGGTAGTTGTCAACGTTGGAACTGTGCTGGAACAGCTAGTCAATATATAATATCAGAAAAGGTTTGAGAATACTGGATAGAGTAAAGATTATGAGGCAAGGTCTGGAGTCCAGATTTTTAGTACAATAGTGAGGATGTTGTGAGGTTTCATAATCCATGCTATGTCCAGTATATTCAACCCGTTCTTGATATTATTTTGGGTGCATCAAATTGGCTGAAGACTGGGCTTTGTGATGGTAGAACCTTAGCAGAACAATGAAATGGTTCATCCACTTGAGAGCTCTGGCTGAATGTGGTTATAGATGTTTCAGCCACATAATTAGCGCTCACAATTGAGGATAGGATGGCTTTGAAGCCTCCTACTCCCATTCACTGTTTATTTATCTACTACCACTTACAACTAGGTGTGGCATGAATGGGGAGATTTAACCGACCCACTGATTATGACATCTTTTAGCTCTGTCTATTGCATATTCCCGTTGCTATTTAGCATGCATGAGGTCCTGTGATATAATTTCACTAGGCTTGCATCTATCTTTTAGATAAGCCTGCTGATACTTCTGGTTTGCCCTTCAACTCTACTCATTAAGCCAGGATTAATCCCCTGTCTTGATGGAGATGGTAGAGAGTGAGAGATATGTTCAGCATAAAGTTACTGAGTTGGATGCTGTTGCACATAGTCAATTGCACCACAGGGACACACAGATTTGAGCTACCAGATGTGTTTTGAGCCTTGCCTCATTTAACACAAATGTGGCGCCACACAATATGAGAACGGTTTTGAAGTGAAGACAAAGCTATGTTTCCATCATGGCAGGACAGCTGTCACTTCTTCCAATGCTTTCATGGACAGATGTAACTGCCACATTAATGAGGATAAGGTCAGGTAAGCTTATTCCTTGAGTTAGTTCATTCACAGCTTGACACAGACCTAATTTTCTAAATCCCTAATTCAGCCATTTAAATCAGTAGGATGCTACCTAGTCATTCTGGATTTTGAACATAGAAAAGTTCTAAAATACGTTCTATTTTTAGTGTTTCTTCCAAGGATTGTTTTACATGGAGGACGGATTGATCAGCAGAGGGAGGACAGTGTATGGTAATCAGGGAGAGGTTTATTTGCCATTGTTTGATCAAATGCCTTAAGACTTCATAGATTTTAGAATCAAGTTTGAGGACTTCAAGGATTACTTTGTTCCATCTGAATACCATTGCCCTAATAGAGGGTTATCCTGCAGGTGAGACAGAACATATTCAGGAATTGTAATGGTGAAACAGCACATTACAGAAGGGGGCGTGGCTGCGCCTTGCGGCTGCGGCTCACCGGCAGTCTCTCTGTCTTTTTTTGTCTTTGTCTATTGTTACCGTTTAAATGTATGCATTGATTTATTTTTAGCTCTGTATATGTGGGGGGTGGGGGGTGGGGGAAAACTATTTTTCTAAATCTCCTCCTCAACGGAGATGCGACCTTTTTCCGTATCGTATCTCCGTTCGCGCTACGGCCTAACACTGTGGAGTTGGCGGCCTCCAGCGGGGATCGACCTTGAAGACTCCGGTCGCAGGGCCTGGACTTACCATCTCGGAGGCTTCGGCTGTGGGCCCTGCAGACCGCAACATCGGGAGCTCGCAGATCCCTGGCTGGCGACCGGCTTTCGGGAGCTCCAGCCGTAGCAGCTTCGACCGCCCCGAATCGCGAGGCTCGATCGACCCGCTCGCAGGACCTTCATCACCCTGCGTGGCTCGGCCGCGGCACTTTCCATCGCCTGGTGGGGCTCAGGACTTTCATTGGCCTGCTCGGCTCGGCCATGGGACTTTCCATCGCCCGGCGGGGGTTTCAAAAGTCGGGAGCCTCGATCGCCTCGAGGCAGCAGTTTGACTGCCTGACCACGGGAGAAGAATGAGGAGGAGATAAGACTTTTCTTTGCCTTCCATCACAGTGAGGGTGTGCCTGGAGCAATCACTGTGATGGCTGTTTGTGTTAAATTGTAATTGTAATTGTGTGTCTTGTGTTCTTTATTGTTTACTGTCGGACCCTGACGTGAGAGGACGCAGGCGCTGTTTGTTCGCCGCTTCTCCGTCTGGACAAATCTTTTGTTTGATTGTTTTTATGTCTTGTTTGCTCTGTAAAGCGTCTTTGAGTTTCCTGGAAAGCGCTATATAAATTAAATGTATTATTATTATTATTATTATTATTAGATATTGTTCAGTGAGTACAATCATGTCATAATGTTGCTTGGCCCAACATAGCCACAGCCCCCAAATGTTTGAGAGGGCAACTTTGTCTATCCCTGGGTTGGCAGCACACATAGACCAGATGGCTGGAGTCTAGACTTCTTCAGAACCACAAAGTTGCTGAATGATCTCCATCTTTTCTGGAATTGCATTTGAAGTCTCCATCTGTTCCTGTTGACACACATACAGAATACAGAGCTTTATTTGTCATTCGGTACCGAGGTACCGAACAAAATTACATTGCAGTCACACACAAAAAAAAAGAACACAAGACACATGACCCCAACACAAACATCCATCACAGTGACTCCAAACACCCCCTCACTGTGATGGAGGCAACAAAACTTCCACTCTCTTCCCCACGCCCACGGACAGACAGCTCGTCCCCGACCGACCCGCACAGTCCCCGCGGCCGAGCCGCACCGGGCGCTGAAAAGTCCCGCGGCCGAGCCGGGCGATTGAAGGCCCCGCGGCCGAGCCGCACCGGGTGCTGAAGTCCCGCGGCTGAGCCGGGCGATTGAAGGCCCCGCGGCCGAGCCGTACCGGGTGCTGAAAAGTCCCGCGGCCGAGCCGGGCGATGGAAGGCCCCGCGGCCGTACTGTGCGCTGCTAAGTCCCGCGGCCGAGCCGCACCGGGCGATGTTAGGTCCCGCGGCCGAGCCGCACCAGCGATGTAAAGTCCCGCGGCCGAGCCGCGCCGGGCGATGGAAGGCCCCGCGGCCGAGCCGCACCTGGCACTGAACCGTCCCGCGGCCGCGCCGGGCGATGTTAGGTCCCGCGGCCGAGCCGCCCCAGCGATGTAAAGTCCCGCGGCCTAGCCGCACCGGGCGATGTTAGGTCCTGCGGCCGAGCCGCACCAGCGATGTAAAGTCCAGCGGCCGAGCCGCACCGGGCGATGGAAGGCCCCGCGGGCGATGGAAGGCCCGCGGCCGAGCCGCGCCCCGCGCCGTGAGGAAGAGACCTAAAAAGGAAAGGTTTCCCCCACCACCCCACCCCACCCCACCCCACCCCACCCCACCCCCCCACACATACACTGCCAAAAAACAAAAACCATCCCAACACCGACACACAACAAAAAAAAGGAAAAAAGACGAACAGACTGCCAGCGAGCCGCAGCCGTTAGGCGCCGCCACACGTGAATGAATGATCTCCATCTTTTCTGGAATTGCATTTGAAGTCTCCATCTGTTCCTGTTTACACACATTTGTGTCCGCACCTGCTGGTAGGCAGCGGCCAACCACCAGTCTCTTGGTGTGGATAGACAATGGACTCTACAAAGGAATCCCTTATGCTCTTTGTTACAGGTGGCACTGTGGCACAGCTGGTGTGGCTGCTGCCTCATAGCACCAGTGACTTGGGTTCGATCCTGACCTTAGGTGCTGTCTCTGTGGAGTTTGCAAGATCTCCCATATCTCTGCGTGAGGTTCCTCCGGGTGCTGCAGTTTCCTCCCACATCCCAAAGATGTGCAGGTTTGTAGTTTAATTGGACTCTGTAAAATTGCCCTAATATGTAGGAAGTGGGTGAGCAAGTGGGGTAACATAGAACTAGTGTGAATGGGTGATTGATGGTCAACGTGGACTTGTTGGGCCGAAGGACCTGTTTCTACTCTGTACCTCTAAACTAAACTAAACTAAGATATCTTCTGCAGGCTTTGGTCAATATGCCAACATCACTTTGGGAATGGATATCTGCCACCCATGCTATTCTTTATAGTTTCTTATACCGCCCTTGAAGGGCAGATCTGGTTATGTGAATTTGCCGATATTCTTGCATTCAGTCCACAAGATCATTCTTGACAGGTATCTCACCAGTGAAAAATGATACAACTACTTTAGTCTTTGCAGTCTGTAAGATTCCAGCACTGAACCTGGTAAATGCGAGAAGCCAGTATATTAACGTATAGTGTGATTACTTCAATACATAAAAATCCGTCAGTCTCTGGCAGGACATCATTACTTAAACTATAGGCCTTCAATAACCATTATACCTTAAGCAATGTATGCATTCACCATTTCCAGGTCGCGATATTTCAATTCTCTATAATGAATTAATATTTATGACAGAAAAGCTAGATATGGGATACTAATTTTCCTCAGTTACAATGTATATTAATAATTATTTACAACGAGAATAATAAGCAAACTAAAGGTATGAGTAAGAGTTAATTATGTAAATAGTTAATTGTGTTAATAATAAAAATGTATGCATTACACTGCTTTCAATACCATGTCCAACAGTGAGGATTTCAAGTGAACATGTGGAGTATCTATGACCATTGCTGCAGAGTTCTGCATTTAGCTAATGTATGAATATTCGAACATACTGTAAGGTTTTTGCTGTTCCAGCAGTGAGTTGTAGCCTTGATTATCTGTGCAAAGCCTAAACTATAATTTCATGTCCGAAGGTCATAAGGTCATAGGTGATAGGAGAATAATTAGGCCATTCGGCCCATCAAGTCTACTCCGCTATTCAATCATAACTGATCTATATCTCCCTCCTTACCCCATTCTCCTGCCTTCTCCCCATAACCCCAGACACCCGTTTTTTCCTGTCTGTTTATTCCTTAAAATCAATTTAAGCCCCTTCATCAGATGTTCAATTATAATTGTTGTATATTTTAATTTACTGCAAGATAAAGCATAAAATATACATCCCAATTTCTTGTAAAGACCTTCAGCCAGAACTGTTTCATTGAGACAGCATGTAACCCTTTTTTCAGGCGAATTGCAAGCTTGGTTTCTTGTTTTAATTTATGGCTAAAGATGGATTTTGTATTAAAGTTTGTTAAATTTGCATGATGTTACAAATCTGAAGCATTTAAGCCATGAAATTGGAATAACTTTAGGTTTTGAGTGAAAACAATCAGGTGGACGAATAAACAGCAAGACAAAGATTAGGAAATTGCTTGAAGTTAGTACACATCCCAAGATAAACATTAAGAAACTAACATAGACGATGCCAGCTATATAACATGGAACCTGTATTGGATTCATGTTAACATTAATATTGGTGGTGTTCTAGTAGTGGTTAGTTTGAGCCGAATCTTCCCGGCAGTGGCTGGGCCTTACAGCGGAATCACCAGTATTAAATTATTTTCACATGTGTGAGTTCCGGACTTGGACGAGGCTGCTTTAAGTCCTGAATTTGCCGAGTGAAAGGCACTGTCACAGTGGTCATTACACTCTGTTACTGACTCCACAAAGCATACAGTGGATGAGTAAATATTAAAACGATTCCCCAGAGGGGCAACATCAAGATTTTTAGCCTGTGTAATTATTACTTTTAATTATTTTACTGTAATAGTTTTAAAGTATTGTAATAATTTTAATGTATTCTTAATTAACTTTATTATTTTAATTACTTACATTAAGTTTAATCATTTTAATAATGTCTGAATATTATTTATATATTACTAAAACTCTCATCTTGTTTGTTTGATCATGCCTTATTTTTGTGCCCCCGTCCCACGATAGCACGACAATTTTATAGACAATAGACAATAGGTGCAGGAGGAGGCCATTCGGCCCTTCGAGTCAGCACCGCCATTCAATGTGATCATGGCTGATCATTCTCAATCAGTACCCCGTTCCTGCCTTCTCCCCATACCCCCTGACTCTTCTATCCTTAAGAGCTCTATCTAGCTCTCTCTTGAATGCATTCACAGAATTGGCCTCCACTGCCTTCTGAGGCAAAGAATTCCACAGATTCACAACTCTCTGACTGAAAAAGTTTTTCCTCATCTCAGTTCTAAATGGTCTACCCCTTATTCTTAAACTGTGGCCCCTTGTTCTGGACTCCCCCAACATTGGGAACATGTTTCCTGCCTCTAACGTGTCCAACCCCTTAATAATCTTATACGTTTTGAAAAGATCTCCTCTCATCCTTCTAAATTCCAGTGTATACATGCCTAGTCGCTCCAGTCTTTCAACATATGACAGTCCCGCCATTCCGGGAATTAACCTAGTAAACCTACGCTGCATGCCCTCAATAGCAAGAATATCCTTCCTCAAATTTGGAGACCAAAACTGCACACAGTACTCCAGGTGAGGTCTCACTAGGGCCCTGTACAACTGTTGAAGGACCTCTTTGCTCCTATACTCAACTGCTCTTGTTATGAAGGCCAACATTCCATTGGCTTTCTTCACTGCCTGCTGTACCTGCATGCTTCCTTTCAGTGACTGATGCACTAGGACACCCAGATCTCGTTGTACGTCCCCTGTTCCTAACTTGACACCATTCAGATAATACTCTGCCTTCCTATTCTTACCACCAAAGTGAATAACCTCACACTTATTAAACTGCATCTGCCATGCATCCGCCCACTCACACAACCTGTCCAAGTCACCCTGCAACCTCACAGCATCTTCCTCACAGTTCACACTACCACCCAGCTTTGTATCATCTGCATCAATCCCCATCCTAACTCATCACTGCATCAATCCCCCACCTAACTCATCATTGTCCTGGGGTCACCTTAATGCAAGTTTCATTCAAATTGGTCTTATATTTTTAAAGTTTGAAACATTTTAATGTTGAAAAAATCACTTTACCAGTCCCCATGGCCGTCTTCAGCGTTCGATGTCACAAAGGGACCTGCCCGAGTGACGGGAGTGGCAGCCAATGAGGGAGGGGGGGCCCCATGATGACCGCCGGGGCTGGACCCGCCAGAGTGACGGGAGTGGCGGCCAATGAGGGGCGGGGGCTAACTTGAATTAATGCACTCCCCCCCTCCCTTGCTGGGAGGACCGGCGCCCGTCCCTCACCCACTCCCCCTCCCCCCCCCCCATGCGTTTTCGAAGTCAGTCTGCGCCTGTGCTGTTGGGGCCCGTTGATCTATTACAGATACTCCCCGACTTAATAGGTGAGTGGGGGGGAGGGGAGGTGGGGGGATGGAGTAGGTGAGTGGGTGAGGGAGAGGAGGAGGGGGATTGATGGGGGGTGGAGTGGGGGAGGGGAGGAGGGGGTTCAAGAGGGATGGAGTGGATGAGTGGGTGAGTTGGTGAGGGAGGGGAGGAGGGGGGTTGATAGGGGATGGAGTGGGTGAGGAGGGGGAGATAAGGGGGGCTGACAGGGATGGAGTGGGTGAGTGGGAGTGGGTGAGTGGGGGTGGGGGGGAAGGAGGGGAAGGGGGTTGTGGGGAAGGGAGGGTGCCAGACCACTGCAGGAGAGGTTTGGGGCGTTGAGGGGGGTTGGAGTGGGTGAGTGGATGAGGGAGGGGGATGAGGGGAGAGGGGGATAAGGGGGGTTGAGGAGGTGAGGGGAGGGGGGTTAAGAGGGGTTGAGGCGGTGAGAGGGGGAGGGGAGGAGGGGGGTTGAGGGGGGAATGGAGTGTGTGTGTGGGGGTGAGTAGAGGAGGGGGGGATAAGGGGGGTTGTGGGGGGATGGAGTGGGTGAGTGGGGGGAAGGGGAGGGTGGGAGTGGGGGAGGAGAGGGTGCTGGACCAATGCAGGAGAGATTTGGGCCCAACGGATCCACTTGGTCTAGTACAAATTTAAAAACAAAATTAATTTCAGGCTTTGATGGAAGCCAAAACTCATGAGCAGTTAGCTCCAGATAAAGCAAGCAAAGAGTCAAAGAATCATGAATTGTACCTATACTAGTCCTATACTTACCTATACTAGTCCCATTTACCTGCATTGTGTCTATAGCGTTCCATGCTTTGGTAATTCAAGTACATGATTGGATGCTTCTTCAATGTTGAGAGAATACCCGGCTCCACCCCTTCTCAAGCAGTGTGTTCCATTATAACGTAATCCTACCTGTTACATTATACTTATGCCCTCTTGTTTTAGATGTCCCACCACGGGAAAAGATTGCTGCTACCTACCTTCCGTTGTCCTTATACTTTTGTATGCCTCTACAGGTTACTCCTAAGCCTCCTTCACTCTACAAGAAATTTGAACCCATTCTATCCAATCTCTCCTCATAACTTGTAATGCTCTAATCCAGGCAACATCATAATGCATCTCTTCTGCACATCCACCAGCACAATCACATCCTATCGTATGACAGTCAGGTGAGGCCTAACCAATGTTTTGCAAAATTGTAACATAATGTTCCTGCTTTTCTACATTACAGCTGATAAAGAAAGGCAAGCGTTTCCCTATGCCGCCTTTACTACCCTATCTATTTACATTGCTACTTTCAGGGATTTATATACTTTTACTACTAGGTCCCTCAGTTCATCAATAACACCCAACACCCTATTATTTACTGTATGTGCCACCTTTATTTGACCAGCCAAAGTGCATGGATTATCCATCTGCCATGGTAGCTAATCAATGGCATGCCGCAGCTTAAGACAATCCTCCTTGCCATCTACACAATCAATGCAGAAGAAATCCACAAATTTCCATGTCATCTGCAGACTCATTGAACTCCGATCTTCACTTCCAAGTCATTAATGTATATGACAAAAATGCCCCCCCCCCCCCCCCCCACCCCCTCATCAGTTCCACCAAATGGACAATTTCAAAGGAATTAGATCATGTGTTTCCCTTCAATTATTCAATGTTGCCTCTGGGTGGAAGAGTTGGGTTGTCTCTCTAGCAGTACACTTGCTCTGATGTATCAGACAGGCAGTTCGGATTACTGCTGCCACGGTAAATTTCAGAGTTGCTCCGGGTACTGCCTGTTCAAATGTATTGTCCTCAATAGCATTTGGACCAGTACAATGTTCTTAAAAATAATTAACTATGTATTAAGGGAGCACAGAGAAGTAATAAGTTGCCTTTTGCATGTTAATTTGGTTTGGAATACTTTTTGTACTAGCATTTATTTGTTTCATTGTGCAGCTGTTGTGATAAACGGGAGGAATTTGGGACACTGAATGGGGAAATGTGCCTTCTGTTCCTGGTATAATATTTGGATTAAAGTTTCACTGCCAGTGCAGATGTACAGATGGAAAGGGTCTGTCTAGGTTGACTCAGCTTTTTCATCGCCTCTACCTCCTGTTAGTTAAGAAGGGAAAGAGAGAGAAAAACTACTGATATGCTGGCCCGACATCAGTAGTTGTGAAACGCAATGATCAATAATAAAGGAAGTGGTATCCAGACACTCAGAAAATCATGACTGAAGAAATTGGCTGCTGATGGAGTACTACAGGGAGCAAAACTTCAGCCCCAATGATACACAATCATTGATAATGAATTGACAGAGGGGATGAAAGAGCTCGAGAACATAGACAAGTCAAGTGGCACAATGTGGCAGATGCAATACAGTTTGAGAAAGTAGCGAAAACAGCAATGCAGAGGGTTTTTCAAAGGGTGAGAGATTTAGAAATATTGATATTCAAAGAGAGACATAAGGAACTGTGTTCCAGATTCAGGAATCATGAATAGAATAAAAGTGCTGGAGTATGGGAGTGAAAGCTGGAAAACACTTTGTCCCCCCCACCTGTTTCCCAGCATTTTTCTTCCCCCTACTCCAATCCATCTGAAGAAGGGTCCCAACCCAAAATGTGCATATTCATAGCCTCCAGACATATTGCCTGACCTGCTGAGTTACTCTAGCACTTGATATTCAAAGGGACCTGGATGTCTTTATACATGGTCACAGATTTACTGCTTGTGGTACATGGTACATGGTACATGAAAGCAGACAGGCAATCAGTAAGTCATTGTGTGTTTGCCTTTATCAAAAGAAGATTTGAATACAAGAGTAGAATGCTTTTTGTATAAATCCTTATAGTATTATGCACAATTATAGTCCACCTACTTAAAGGATGATGTACTTGCTTTAAAGAAATGCAATGAATGTTCGCCAGACTGGTGTTAGGACTAGGTCTATCATATAGGAGAGAGCTGAGCCTGTCGTATATGCTCAGCTCTGTTCTTTAGAAGTTGGGAGAATGAGAGGTGACCTCATTGAGACATAAAAAGTTTTGGAGGATAGACACAAAATGTTAGAGTAACTGAGCGGGTCAGACAGCATCTCTGGAGAAAAGGAATAGGTGATGTTTCGGGTCGAGACCATTCTTCTGACAAATACAGGAGAAAGTTTCCCCTGATGGACAATTTTAAAACTAGGGGTTCACAATCTTAAGATAAAGTTGAAAAGAGGAGAGATTTCTTGGAGTTTTGAATCTTTGGGATTCCATTCCTCAGATGCCTGTGGATGCTCTGCCAATGATTGCAAACAAGTCAAGACTGATATATTTCTGGATAATTAGTGAAATCAAGCATTATGGAGATAATGCAAAACAATGATGTTGAGGTACAAAATTCTGAGTGGCATACTCCTGCTCCGTGTTCTTATATTTCCTTCTTGTCTTCATGCTGCAACACCTCAGTTTTAGCTGGGAACAAGGGCTGTCTTCATTTTTCCAACCCTATTACTGTTTCATAGTATTATACCCCATGCAGTGGGGAGCAAATCACAAGTAGTTTAAAAAAAATAAAAAAAAAACTACTTGATTTGCTGTATTTTGAATGGTCTCGCCACAGTGGTCCAAATTGCAGAAACATTCATTCAGTTGTCCGCTCTGTTGCATTTAGTTTGGCTAACTTGCTTTCATTATACACATGCTGCTCAGCAACAGCTAGCCCTTGAAATCCTGGTGGTGGTTGTGTGTCAGGTGCAGAGGGACTGCTGTAAAATGAAGGCATCATCTTTCAGTCAGGATATTGGCCCTTGCCCTGCATGATTTACTGTTTGTGGTTACACACAAGATCAGATGTTGAAGAAATCAAACCTCTTCCAGTTTTTGTTTTGGGAGAATTGTCAACCCATGCTCAGAGTAATTTGTGTGCTCTCATTGACACTCAGTTGAAGCTAGTACTCCAAGCCAAACTTGTCCTATCTTTGATAAGGGAGGACATAATGTAGATATAGAATCAAAAGCCTCAGTGAATTCACTGACCCTAGATGACAAACTGCAAGATACAGTGATATTTCCAGCTACATCTTAGAACTTGCCAAAACACACAAAATTTAATTGACAGCCAGGAGCAAAGTCATCCTGGTCCTGATAACACTTGTGGCCACAGTAGGTGATAGATTTCAGCTTATTCTAACTGAAGATACAGTTTACATTTTATCTTTCAATGTTTCATTGTAAGAATTGTTACTAAATAAAAACTAGAGTATGTGAAATAGGAGCTGAAGTAACCCATTAAGGTTCATGAGTCTGCTCCACCATTTGACAAGTCCATGGGTTATCATATATCTCTAATACTGTTTTCCTATCTTATACCCCAAGCCCTTGACTTTTCTAATATCTAGAAATCAGAAAGATGTCTTTTATGAATGTAATCATTGACTGAATCAAAACAGCCCTCCAGGTTAGGGACTTTCAGAGATTCACCACCCTCTAAATGAAGAAAATTCACCTAATTTCAGTTCTAAATCCCCTACTCCTTATTTTGACACAACATACTTGTTTAATTCTTCTGCTATTTTTGTATTCCTCTTTAATTTCTTCCATCCAGTTCATTTTCATGGTGCTTAGCACCAGGAAGCCTGGAAATATCATCAAGGACAATAGACAATAGACAATAGACAATAGGTGCAGGAGTAGGCCATTCAGCCCTTCGAGCCAGCACCGCCATTCAATGCGATCATGGCTGATCACTCTCAATCAGTACCCCGTTCCTGCCTTCTCCCCATACCCCCTCACTCCGCTATCCTTAAGAGCTCTATCCAGCTCTCTCTTGAAAGCATCCAACGAACTGGCCTCCACTGCCCTCTGAGGCAGAGAATTCCACACCTTCACCACTCTCTGACTGAAAAAGTTCTTCCTCATCTCCGTTCTAAATGGCCTACCCCTTATTCTCAAACTGTGGCCCCTTGTTCTGGACTCCCCCAACATTGGGAACATGTTATCTGCCTCTAATGTGTCCAATCCCCTAATTATCTTATATGTTTCAATAAGATCCCCCCTCATCCTTCTAAATTCCAGTGTATACAAGCCCAATCGCTCCAGCCTTTCAACATACGACAGTCCCGCCATTCCGGGAATTAACCTAGTGAACCTACGCTGCACGCCCTCCATAGCAAGAACATCCTTCCTCAAATTTGGAGACCAAAACTGCACACAGTACTCCAGGTGCGGTCTCACCAGGGCCCGGTACAACTGTAGAAGGACCTCTTTGCTCCTATACTCAACTCCTCTTGTTACGAAGGCCAACATTCCATTGGCTTTCTTCACTGCCTGCTGAACCTGCATGCTTCCTTTCATTGACTGATGCACTAGGACACCCAGATCTCGTTGAACTCCCCCTCCTCCTAACTTGACACCATTCAGATAATAATCTGCCTTTCTATTCTTACTTCCAAAGTGAATAACCTCACACTTATCTACATTAAACTGCATCTGCCATGTATCCGCCCACTCACACAACCTGTCCAAGTCACCCTGCAGCCTTATTGCATCTTCCTCACAATTCACACTACCCCCCAACTTAGTATCATCTGCAGTTACCCTGGTTATTCCTTTTATCTTTTCTACCTTCTGGGTGAACATATAGGAGCTTGAAAGCTCAGATGTCCAGAGTTCTTGCCCACTGCTATCTGACTACCGAAGCAATCACCTCTTTCACAGCTGTTCTTGAATCTGATGGTATGTGCTTTCAAAGTAGCTTTTGTACCTACTGCCCGATGGGAGAGGGAAGTGATTTTTGATTGCACTGGCTGCTTTCCCACAGCAACATGAAATGCAGATAGTCAGAGCTGGTTTGTGAGATGTACTGGGCTGCATTCACAATTCTTTACAATTTCTTGGGCAAAGCAGTTGCCAAGCCTGGCAGTGATACATCCTAATAGGATGCTTTCAATTGTGCATGTGCAGAAAATGGTTAGAGTCATTTGAGATATGTTGAATTTTCTTAGTCTTCTGATGAGGCATTGCTATGCTTTTAGGCTATAGTTGGACCAGAACAAATTGTTGGTGATATCTACACCCAAAAACCTGAAGTGCTCAAACATATCCATGTGAACATCATTGATGTTGACTGCGGTATGTACTATTTCCCGCTTCCCGAAGTCGATGTCCAGTTCCTTCATTTTACTGACATTGATGGAGTGGTCATTGGCTTGAACTCTCTTTCTACTTTAGTTTAGTTTAGTTTAGTTTAGTTTAGTTTAGTTTAGAGATACAGCACGGAAAGGTGGCGGCGCTGCCGTAGCAGCTGCGGTCCGTTTGTCTTTTTTCCTTCGTGTCTTATTTTTAATGTTAGATGTATGTTATACTTTACTTTTAGTTGTGTATTATGTGGGGGGGGGAGGGACATTTTTTAAAAATCTCTTTCTTCAACAGAGATGCAACCTTTTTCCGGGTCGCATCTCCGTTCGCACTGCGGCCTAGCATCAGGGAGCTGGCGGCCCTCAGCTGGAATCGACCTTGAGGGCTCAGAGCCCGTGGACTTACTTACCATCGTGGAGCTGACTGACTTCGGAGGCATCTTCATCCGCCCAGAATTGTGGGCCTTGGGTTGGCCCGTTCGCAGGACTTTTCATCGTCCTGCGTGGCTTAAAATCGGCCGCGGGATCTTCCATCGCCCAGCAGGGGCTTCAGAGTCGGGAGCCTCGATCGCCTTGACGCAGCAGTTTTGACTGCCCGACCGCGGGTGAAGAAGCAAGAAAGAGATAAGACTTTATTTTTTACCTTCCATCACAGTGTGGAGTTGCCTGGAGGAGAGTCACTGTGATGGATGTTTGTGTTGAATTATGTAGTTGTGTGTTTTTGTTGCTTTTTTATTTTTTATTGTGACTGCATGGTAACCAAATTTCGTTCAAATCTGTTTTGAATAACAAATAAAGAAATTCAATTCAATTCAATTCTATTCAATTCAAAACAGGCCCTTCGGCCCTCCGAGTCCATACCGACCAGCGATCCCCGCACATTAACACCATCCTACACACACTAGGGACAATTTACATTTATACCCAACCAATTAACCTACAAGCCTTTGCAGTGTGGGAGGAAACCAAATAGTCACAGGGAGAACTTACAAACTCTGTACAAACAGCACCCGTGGTGGGGATCGAAACCGGTTCTCTGGCATTGTAAACGCTGTAAGGCAGCAACTCTACTGCTGCGCCACCATGCTGTCCTTCCTGCACTCCATCTTATTATTGTTTGAGATTTGGGCCACTATAGTAGTGCCATCTGTAAACTTGTAAATTGATTTAGAGCAAAATGTGGAGCATGGTGTTAAGAATAATGGTGGAGGATATTTTATTCGCCTATCCATACTGATTGCAGTCTATGGATCTGGAAATCAAGGATTCAGTTGCAGAGACAGGTGTTGAGTCCTCGGTCAAGGAGTTTGGAGATGAATTTGATTGGAATTATAGTATGGTGTTGAAGCTGCAATCAATAAATAATTGTCTGACATGGGTGTCCTTGTTATCTAGCTATTTCAAGAATGAGTGTAGGGCCAGTATGATGGGATCTGCCAAGGACAGTAGTGGCGGTGGGCAAATTGGAGTGGATAAAGATTCTCTGGGAGGCTGAAATTGAAATTTGCTATGAATAATCTCTTGAAGCACTTCATGATGGTGGACGTCAGAACCACTGGATGGTAGTCACTAAGGAAACTACCTTGCTTTTCTTTGGCACTGGGATGATAGTGGTCTTCTTAATGCAGATGAGAAGATCAGAATAGAGTAGGGAGAGTTTAAAGTTACCTGTGAATATTCCTGCCAACTGGTCCGAGGACATGATTCTCAAATTCTTGGTTATCGTTTGCTAAATTGTAAAACAGTCCTAATCTTCGGGTTTTCTGGATTATCTGCAACTTCAGAAATCTTTTCCTTGGATTTCATTGGATCTCTAATTTATCCTATAATCCATGGTTAAATCAGTTTTCCTAGTAACTTTGTTATCTTGCACCAAAGCACAGGGGGAAGCTATTAATGAAACAAAATTTCAATGATGTAGATGGTCATAGTCAGGCACTGGCATGTTGCAATGATAACTTAGTAGTTAACATTCCAAGCAAAAATGGTCACAGGATTTTGATGTTTTAAGGGATAGACTGCCTTTTTGTCATTTCCCTGCAAATGGCATGGAGTTTATCTCATGAATTTAAGAGATATGTTGCACTCTGCCTAGAGCTCCAAAGTGCTCTTCTCATTATTGCAATATACTCCCATCTTTTTTCCCCTCCTCCCCTTTCTCTTGTTGTACAACCATCAAGAGCTATATGCCCATGGTGGACAGATTGTAGAGGATGTAAGAGTTGATACAAAGTGTGAAAGCCTGACTATTTGGAGAGCTCTGCAGTACGCACTAACCTCCAAGTGGTTCAATGGCTGTAGTTATAACTGTGCTCACCAGCATGACCAGTATCCCAGACAGGAGTAAGGAACCAAAAGTGGAGGGGATAACTTTCAGCCCAAGAGCCTTCCACCAATCATGGCTGAAATATTGTATGTAGACTACCTGAAACTGAATGAGTTTCCCAAATATATGACAATGATTAGGAAAAGTTTTGGGGGTCAAATAATCTGTATGCACAGCATGTCATAGCTTTTACTGTAGATGAAAACTTCCAGTCATATATGTAGAAACAAAAATGGCACAATTACATGACAAATGGTCTGATTAATACTCCCCAGGCCTCTGGAGGCCTGCAATTCTGGCAAATCTGCAGCATGATCATGCCTGTCGATTGCTACTCAAGAAAACAAATATCCTTTTCCATGAGTCGAAAGCACCAGTATGCAAAATTCTAAATGTGACGTTTTAAAATGTTGACTTTGACTAATCCGCATACTGAATTCAGGTAACAATATCAGTGACCTTCGATCTCCACATGAAATGTAATTAAGGCACAAGTGGAAAGTATTCCAAATGCAAATAGATGGCTAGATCTCTGCTTACAGAGAGTGAGCAGTTTCTGTCCCCACTGCCTTATAAATTCCAGCATTGTTCTTCGGACAGCTTGAGGTTAGAAAGTGGCGCAAGAAAGACTTTTGCAGGTTAGCCCTTCAAGCAGAGTCCCACTGTTTCAGCTTCTTCTGGCAATCCAGTCTAATGGCACCTGCATTGTGATTGAGATGGTGCCCAATGGTATCATGACAGAATCTCCCATAATATGCAGTGGTAAATATTCACCTTGACTCAGCAATTAAATGTACTCCAAGATTGTAATTCTGGTCCCATTGAACGAAGGTTAATCCCCAGCAAACTAGCAATTAATTGATATGGTGCAAGATTGGGTTTTTGCTGTTCAGGTTTGCATCCTGCACATGCTCCCTGTACAGAGTGTTCATTATATATCCAGGAAACAATTTGTCAAGAGAGACATTATTAGGATGCTGAGTGTGATTGACATTACCTGTATGTATGTGCATAATTTGAAGATTCATTATGTGCTGTCCATGTTGCAGAGCAAAATCACAATTCACAATCAATTATACAGAGGATCAATAACAGAATCATATGCCACACAATTGTATTTCTCAATCAAAGTTTCTATAAACTTAATTCCCACTCCTTCAACTGTTTTACAACCTCTGCTATAATATTTAACAGTTAAAATGATTCCCTGGCTGGTATATTAATTTCCTGTTTAATGTTCTGATTTTATTGTCTGTGTTACTGCCATTACAAATTACTCTTCATTTTAACATGCACATTGCCAATTTTAGAAATTCTACATTTGTACAAAAGGGTTAATTGTATTCACCTGTTTTATTATACTACATTCTTATTTGCTACTAATACTTTGTCCAAATGGTGTTGACCTTGAACATAAACATTGTGAAGTATATTTCCCTATTATTTGTAGTTCTTCCCATACATTAAAAAAAAAGGCCTCATCTCATTTTCTTTTAGAGGTAGCTAGTCTGTCTTCTGTCATCATTATAGTTCGTCATCAAACATTTTCATGAAACCATTGACGAAAAATCTATCTTCCTCTTGCAGATGCTGCTCAATTGATTTTGGCCATGTAGTAATTTTCAACATAGTCCACGGTGCTTATACTTAAGTTTTTAGTATCCAGAATTGAGGCAGCCATCTGAAACACAAGATCCTGACTTTGCTAGAGATCCCACAAATTACAACCAAAGAAAGTGAGCCTAAAGCAAAAGTGAGTCTAAAGCAAAAGCTTCCCAAACCAGGAATTCCATAATCTCCAGTCATCAATGAGATTTGAGCCACAAAACAATGGTAGTAAAACTCCTTTCGAGGTTGAGGCCAGAATTGTGGTTTCAATCCTGATTTTTTATTGTATCTGTTTTTTTCACAGGGGCCTTGAGCCACTTGAAATTCTCAAACTTTGCTGCTGCAGAGAAGACTCTGTCTCATCCCCTACCCAAATCAGCTTACCCTGAATTACACATTGAGTCCACTAAACGCGCCCAAGGTGATGCCATTGCTCAACAGCTGAATTTAAATTAACTGTTCTCCCTAGGATCTTATGTACTATGACAATTTCAATAAGAAGATGAAGGGTAGAGATACCTTGACACATGCAAGATATTATTGAGGTGTTTCTATTTTTTCTGAGTATCTTACGTTGCACACAATTAGTATGGATTCTGGGCCAAGATTGAAAGTTTTATTTGCCAAAGTGCAAATCCATTTAAGTGCATAAGTGAGTGATCCTTTTGGGAACACAACCTGAATAGTCCAGTCTCACAAGGAATACAATAACAAAATAAGAATGTACTGTGTATGGTCCTGACTGTTGTTCCCATCCAGTCTGTCCTAGTTACATCCATTCTCCGGATCCAACCTCAGGGTATGCCACTACCTGAATATTTTAAGATGATGCATTGGCTAAGGGAAGCTATCCATACACAGGAAGACTCTGGGTTACATAAGGGTTCCTTTCTTGAGAACTGTCCGTAAGCCAATCTCTCCGTAAGCCAGTAATGTTTGTTTTCTGGAGTAACCCATATATTATTATTCTACCTACAGTTGCTATAATTCTTTCATTTTGTTAATCATCCAAGCCTATACATTATTAAACTATTCAAATGTGTTCTGTGTCCAGAGATTAATAAATACCATGAAAAAAAACATTATTATTACTACTAGCTTGCAAAATTATTAAAAAATATATGTGAAAATATGTGTAGTCAGTATTCCGTAAATCCAGTTATTTGTAACCCGGCAAGTTCCAATATTGCATTGGCCTGATCAGATTCGGTTATTATTGTCCCGTGTACTGAGGTGAAACATTTTGTTTTTGTGCAATCCAGTCAAAGAAAATACTATGCATGGTCACAATCAAGCCATCCACGGTGCACAGATAAAGGATAAAGGGTGCAAAATTTAATGTAAGATAAAGTCCGATGAAGTCTAATCAAAGATAGTTCAAATGTCTCCAAGGAGGTAGATGGGGGAGGTCAGGACTGTACTCGAGCAGTTGAGAGGAGTTGCTTAATAACATATGGGAAGAAACTGTCCTTGAATCTGGTTATTTGCATTTTCACACTTCTGTACCTCTTGCCTGATGGGAGAGGGGAGAGGAGGGAGTGACCAGGGTAAGACTGGTCCATGATTATGCTGCCATAGTTGCCGAGGCAGCATGAAGTGTAGATGGAGTCAACAGATGGGAGGTTAGTTCTCATGATGGTCTGGGCTTCGTCCACAACTCGCAATTTCTTGCAATCTTTGATGGAGCTGTTCCCAAACCAGGCTATGATGCATCCCAATAAACTGCTATCTATGGCGCATCTGCGGAAGCTAATGAGGATTATTGGGGACATGCCGAACCTCATATGTCTTCTAAGGAAGTAGAGGCGTTTGTGTGCTTTGTTGGCCATAGCTTGATGTGGCCAGTCCAGGACAAATAGCTGGTGATATTTCTTCCCAGGAACTTGAAGCTTTCGATCATCTCTACTTCAGTGCCATCAATGTATACCTTGATATGTGAACAGCTGTGCTTCCTGAAGTCAATCACAATCTCCTTTGTCTTGCTGACATTAAGGGAGAGGTTGTTGTCTTAGCAATAGCGTGCATATGTCTTCTGCACTATTTTGACATTCCCCATCTCACCATCTGGGGAATGTTGTTTAATTTGAATGCAAAATGATAGATTTTTTTTCCCGAGACAATGCTTTGGTAGTCAGTAAATAATCTGACATTAAATATGGCATGCACGTTATCTTAGAGAGAAAAAAGTGATTTTACCTATGTGGCGGCTCCCAAGGGTCGGGCCATACCACTACCGACCCCTCGGCACAGGAATGGACCGGTCCAGGGGGGCGGCCCTTTGCTACAGTTAAAAAAGGACGAGGTTTTGGGCGCGATTTCATTCTGGCAGACTTGACCGGTCTGACAAACATAATAAAATCAAACCTCCCGAAATACCCGGCTCCTCGCCTTTATTTCGGGCCGTTTTCGACGCGTCACAATTGGTGACCCCAACGGGCTGTCGGGGCATCCTCCCGTGGGTGAACCAGCAGCACAGCCCGAGCCAGGGTCTCCTTCGCGCCGTCAAAGGCTGTTACCGCCTCGTCGGTCCACACGACGTCCTTACGCTTCCCCGCCAGCAGCTCATATAGTGGCCGCATGATGTGGGCCGCGGATGGCAGGAACCGGTGATAAAACGCCACCATGCCGATGAACTCCTGCAGGCCACGCACCGAGGATGGATGGGGAAACCGGCGGATGGCGTCGACTTTGTCCGGCAGGGGAACTGCGCCTTGCGAAGTCACTCGGTGGCCGAGAAAGTCAATCGCGGCCACGCCAAAGCGGCGCTTGGTGAGGTTGATAGCCAACCCGTGCTCGCTGAGCCGCTGAAAGAGCTGCCGGGGGTGGGCACAGTGCTCCTGCCGCAAGCGGCTGGCTACCAAGATGTCGTCGAGGTAAACGAACAGGAAATCCAGCCCTCGACACATGCTGTCCATCAATCGTTGGAATGCCTGCGCGGCGTTCTTGAGGTCGAACAGCATCCGTACGACCTCGTACAGTCCGAACGGCGTGATGATTGCCGTCTTGGGCACATCCTCCGGGTGGACTGGGATCTGGTTATAGCCCCGCACCAAATCCACTTTCGAGAATATCGTAGCCCCGCCGTCGATGCCGTTTTAGAAGTGGCGCCCGGCATTGATTATTCTGCCCTGGCAGAGGCCCAGCTAACGGACGGGGAGCTGCCCGCCTACCGGACTGCCATCTCTGGCCTCCGCCTTGAGGATGTCCCCCTCGGCCCCCTCGGAGCGACGATACTGTGCGATGTGTCGGCAGGTCAGCCGCCCCCCATCGTCCCTGCCGTATGGCGCCGGAGGGTGTTCGACGTAGTCCACGGGCTGGCTCACCCATCCATCCGGGCGACGACCGCACTGGTAGCTGCGCGGTTCATGTGGCACGGTCTGTGCAAGCAGGTTGGCCACTGGGCCCGCACCTGCATTCCGTGCCAGACGGCGAAGATCCAACGCCACGTCCGGGCGCCGCTCCATAGGCCTTATGAGGGCCCGTACCGGGTGCTGGAGCACGGGCAGACAACCTTTGTCTTGGACATGGGGGGGGGGCCGGCCGGAGGCTGTGTCAATTGACCGCTTGAAGCCGGCCCACTTAGACATCGACCAACTGGTGCAGGTTGCCCAGCCTCGGCCATGAGGTCGCCCCCCTTTGCGGGTCCCACCACCTGTCCCTCCACCTGTCCCTCCAACTGTGCCTCCGCCGGCCCCTCTGTCGGCTGACTTTCGTACGCGGTCCAGACAAGTTGTGCGACCACCAGTGCGTTTAGTGCCTCCGGTTCTGGGGGGGGGGGGGGGGTCCTGGGGCGGCTCCCAAGGGTTGGCCCATACCACTACCGACCCCTCGGCACGGGAATGGACCGGACCAGGGAGGTGGCCCTTTCCTACAGTTATAAAGGACGAGGTTTTGGGCGCGATTTCATTCTGGCAGACTTGACCGGTCTGACAAATGTAATAAAATCAAACCTCCCAAAATACCCGGCTCCTCGCCGTTATTTCGGGCCTTTTTTGACGCGCCACACCTATGTGTTTCTCAATATATTTTCAACATTGGTGTACAACCCTGACTGACTTGATCCATTGAAGATTGTTTATTAAACGGTAATTCTGTGCATATTTGCAAGTCTGTTATTTCTGTAGAATGAAGAAAATTGCACTTTTTAAACTTTAAACTATACCTTTGTTCCTATTGCTTGTTCCTGCGTTTTACTACATAAGAAAGTCGATGACAATTTTTGTAAGTTTTTCCCCTTTGTATACTAAGCTATGAACCCTCAGGTAAAAATTTATCGCGAGGCAGGGACCTGCAATGTTTAAATTTTATTTGAAAAGTTTAGTTAAAAAGAGGGAAATCATCTTTAAAACATAACCACATTTTCACATGGTTCATTTGCACGCCAGCTGCATGATCAGTTCTACAGAATATTCCTTTGAAGTTAACAAATTGTTTTGGTATAGTTGATGGAAATGGATTAGTAGTTTGGTCTTAATGCTATTGGCTGCAGTCCAGTCTTGTACTGAATTGCATTATCATGATTGGATTAACATTTTTGTAAGTATTCTATATATCAAATATACATTTAGTTTCCCCTGTTTCTTGTTGACATTAAAATGTATATTTACTGTTAACAAGCACGTTTACAATTTATTTTCAATGCAAAGTTCCAGCATCTGCTTTCCTTGTTTCTCCAAATTCTCAATTATTCTCAAGCATTCTGTTGTGAAAGTAATTAAATAGTTCAAATTGTATGGATAAATGGTTTGTACTGCAAATAGTAAGGTGCTAAGTAATATTGAAGAATAGGGAAACCTTGGGGTTCAAGTTGCTTGAAAGTGGCAACACAGGTAGGTACAATGCTGAAGAAGTTATGTGGCATGCCTGCCTTGTCAGAGCTTAGAATGTAAAAGTTGGGACATTGTGTTACCACTTTACAAAGCATAAGTAAGACCTCACTGCAACCTCGCCACTAACTCAACACATTTTCATTAAGACTGAGCCTTCTTTTTCTGTAATCAAAACTTGCTTCCAATTGCCATCTGTCTCCAAGTAACATTTCTATTACTGGATGATATGTAGATGGATCACAGGCACTGGATGCCTGACAACCAGCTAGATGAATAAGAGGGCTCATCTCCCATGGCCTTATCCAATTAGAGTTTACAGGGAAAAATCTCATATCTGAGGAGGAACATCTGTGTGGCTATGTTTCACCAATATATCCTCTTTGAGATACATGACTTTTAAAATATATCTTCACATGTGTGCCTGGCTTATTCACATATCAGGTCGAGGTCACTGGCCGAGGTCAAGGTCAGTTTTTTGGCCTTGGGATTATTCTATTGCTGTTGATCTGTGCCACACCACAATGTTTGAAACTAACAGTTGCATTGCAGAGGACACCCTACCTCCATATTCGAGGAGTGCGGGCTGCTGACGTTTTCTTCAGCACATAGCAGAAGGCAAAGCAAGCATATGAAATTGTTGCAGTTACAGACTTCCTCAATGTTCTGGCTTTCGTTTGTCACATTTGTGCATTATTACTTCTTACAGAGATCACCATGGCAAGCTCCTGCCAAGAATGCCTATCTAGCTTGGTGGTGGGTGGAGGGGATGCTTCCCATGGCTCCCAAATTCAGAAAATGTTCCTAGTGGTGGTAATTTTATTCACAAACCAGACCTTAGAATATAGAATATAGAATATAGTACAGCACAGGTACAGGCCCTTCAGCCCACAATGTACACACCAAACATGGTCCCAAATTAAATTAATCTTCACTGCCTGCACGTGATCCATATCCATCCATTCCCTGCATATCCATGTGGCTATCTTGAAGCCTCTTGAATGCTAATATCATATCTGCCTTTGCCACTACCACGAGCAGCTTGTTCCAGGCACTCACCACTCTCTGTACAAAAAAACCTGTCTCGCACATCTCCTTTAAACTTTGCTCCTCTCGCCTTAAATCTATGCCCACTTTGACGTTTCCATCCAGGGAAAAGGTTCTGACTGTATACCCTATCTATGCCTCTCATAATTTTCCATCAGACCTCTCCTCAACCTCCAATCGTGTGAGCACTCTACTTCCCCTCCTTCGTCATTGCAGCAATCACAAACAATAGAGTCAGTGACAGTCCATTCAATCCGTCATACCTGATTCATTATTCAGTAAGATCAATAGATTAACATGTGATGTATTAAGTATTATTTGTGATGAATGAAGCATTATTTGAGGCAAAAATACAGGTTTTGACATAGGCTTTTGAAAAGCATTTCATTCATTTTGATCATTCATATAAGGCCTTTGATTCTTTTACAGCACTGCATCAAGGTCCTTGGGTGTTTATTGTCTGGAATTTATATTTTTGCTGCCACTGCCTATGTAGTATGAATCCTGTCCTCCTATTGACTCAGCATCCATCTCTAACTTTGTAACTTCTCCAATTGTAAAACATCATAAATAGCAGTAGCAATTAAAAACAGCCAGCACCTCTTAAATGAAAGGGATGGGGAGGAAGAGGGAGTGTTGCATTGCAGCTGCAGCAGGTGCTGGACACATTCTCATCTCAAAGACATTTAAAAATTATACATCATGGCATAGAATTGGGAAACAAATGAACAACATAGTTACCATTAGCTACACAAAACAATCAACAATGATCAGACAATACAAATTTGAGGTGCTGTCTACAGCAGAGAAGTCTTTGCAATCTTTGTGCTCATTTTAGTAGATAATTTGGTCCTGGTGCAATTTTCAAATGGTTACTAAGTAGATAAAAATATATTGAAAAACAGTGATTAACATGGTGTTTTCAGATCATATTGCACTCAGGACTTCCATGGCAACGAATAATCACAGAAAACCAGAAGCTTGTTCGCCCAAAATAAACTGTGCATGAATCATTAGCATTATATTCTTTTTTATTAAACCGTACTTTCGTGTTTTTAATGATTTGGGAGCTGAAGATAGTCAGATATTTCATCTGTATTTCTTCATAGGAAATCTGTAATGATATCAGAATGATCCTCAAAGGAATAAATTTTATGAATTTGGATTTCCAGCACAGATCAACATGATGTGTCCAGCAATTTCAGTGTACATAATTGTCAAAGGCAGTCTATCCAATACCCAAGTGAGTGCTGACAAAATTATTCAGCTTCACTTCTGCTTTATCTTCAGTTTCACTTGGACAATGCATTAAGACTAAGTGCTTGAAAGGAGTATCCTGACCACAGTGATGATAACTCTTTAGCTTGTTGCATTTTATGTCAAATTGATTTACTCTCAGCATGAGATTACCTCATTCATTTAAGATCCACCAGTGAAACTGGTGCCATCTTGATCTGCACATTAGCTTTTTCAAGGAAATTACCAGGATAATTATCTGACAATCTTCAAAAAACAGCTTTATGCATTATCTGACCTAAACTACCACAAATCCACCTGCTGAATTTTCATGGAACTTGTGAACAATACACATAACAGTTCACAACCATAGCTGCATTTTCACCCAGATTTTCACATTACTGGATCAAGTAAAAAGAATCATTCTATCTAATTTCACATGTTCCAAGATGACAATATAAATTAAGCAATATAAATTATATCAACTATATGTTTATTTTAGATTAGAAACAGCATATATCCATATACCTTTAACCAGAATCTGTTAGGCAAGACAGCAATTTAACAAGTAATTTAGTGGTACTATAATTTTATAATATGCCAGTGAAAGTCTAATTCACGTTTTGGAGTTCCACAATATAATGGGCCAATTTTTACTATTGCATATTTGAGCGTTCATATGCTTTATGCGGAATGCTGGTAATGTGCAGACTGGTCAGTGCATTGGGAAACAGGACAAGTCAGAAAAGCAATACTATATCTCCTGAACCAGGCAGGTTGAAGGAAATAAAATGTACAAGGACTAAGAAATGAAGAGAAATGGAGAAAACATGGATTTATGAAAAAAGAGAAACAGAAATAAATAAAATAATTTAAATTCCAACAATGAATGAAACCTAAAGGGATGAAATGTTACAGCAGCAATAATGATTTTCCAATGGTAGAAATATCGTTGAGTGAGAATTTTAATTTACCACATCATTAATGTGATATTTAGAAAGTTAAATTTGCCCATTTAAATTATGGTGAATTTTGTGGATCCTGCACCAATATATATATTCAGTGCATTTCAAGCATGAAGTAGAAAGCCAGATGCGTTTTTTCAATAATATCACTGGATCACCGTTGACTTCAGCCTTATCTAACTGTGAGTCAGCCTCTCATCTGAAGTTGCAGTAAGATGTACCCATAAATATTACCAGCCACAGTAACCTCAATGTTATTTTGATTGGATAATCTGGGCCCAATTTTGTTATTGCATAATCAAGCTCAAACTGCAGCTCTGCTCCACATCCAAGAGCAATTAACTTTCATAGTTGCCTATTGATGATTAGAAAGAAACTTTCTACTCACTTTTCATGGTAGTTATAGAGTCATAGAGTCGTACAACATGGTAACAGGCCCTTCAGCCCAAATTGTCCATGCTGATCAAGATACCCTATCTGAGCAAGTCTTTTTTGTGCATGTTTGACCTATATCTGCTGCTGCCAATCTCCTATCCCCCCACATCCGGACCAAACTCAGATCCTGGGGGGACAGGGCTTTCTCCATCGCTGCTCCCACCCTATGGAACTCACTACCCCAAAACGTTAGAGACTCCTCCACACTCACCACATTCAAAACATCGCTGAAGTCTCATCTGTTCAGTACTGCCTTCAACCACTGAAGGTCACCTCACCTTCTGTCTCCTTTCTCTGTTCGTTTATTTATTTACTTATTTATCTATTTATTCATTTCCCTATGTTCTCTAAATCTCTGTAAAGCGTCTTTGAGTAAATGAAAAGCGCTATATAAATAAAATACATTATTATTATTATTATTATATCCCTCTATGTTGGATTCCTGTCCACATCCTTGTGCACTATGACAGTCCTAGTCAATATTGGGACAGTTAAAATCCCCTCCTATGGCAACCTTATTAGTTCTGCAGCTGCCTGCAATTTCCCACCATATTTGCACTTCGAATTCCAGTTGTCTATATTGGGGCCTATAGTACATGCCCAACAAGGTGATCATCCCTAAGATAGACGCAAAATGCTGGTGTAACTCAGTGGGTCAGGCAGCATATCTGAAGAAAATGGATAGGTGACATTTCGGGTCGGGACCCTTCTTCAGACTGATTGTCATATGGGGGTGAGGGGGAGTAGCCTTGAACTACTATCTATCTCATTGGTGACCCTCGGACTATAGCTGATCTATCTTTCCCATTCTCTCAACCCCATTCTCCTATCTTCTCCCCATAAACCTTGACACCCTTACTAATCAAGAATCTGTTAATCTCCACCTTAAAAATACCTAATAACCACCTCCAAAGCTGTCTGTGGCAATGGATTCCACAAATACACCACCCTCTGACAAAGAAATTTCTCCTCATCTCCTTTCGAAAGGTATATCCGTTTATCATGAGGCTGTGCCCTCTGGTCCTCAACTCTCCCACGTTGAAACATCCTCTCCACATCCACTCTATGTAGCCCTTTCACTATTCAGAGAATTTCAATGAGGTCCCCCCTCATGCTTCTAAACTCCAGCAAGTATAGGCCCAGTGCCGTCAAATATGTTAATCAAATCAAATCCGGGATCATTCGCATAAATCTACTCTGCCCCTCTCCAATGTCAACAGATTCTTCCTCAAATATGGGGCCCATATTTCTCCAAATGCAATCTGAGCAGTGCCTTATAAAACCTCAACATTACATCCCTGTTTTTATATTGAAGTCCTCTCGAAATAAATGCTAACATTGTATTTGCCTTCTTTACTACCAATTCAACATGGAAGTTAATCTTTTGGGAATCCTGCACCAGCACTCCCAACTTCCTTTGCACCTCCGATTTCTGAATCCTCTCCCCATTTAGAAAATAGTCTACACCTTTATTCCTACTACTGAAGTGCATAACTCCACACTTTGCTATGCTGAATTCCATCTGCCACTTCTTTGTCCACTCTCCCAACCTGTCTAAGTCCTTCTGCAGAGTCCCTTCTTTCTCTACATGACTTGCTCCTAAATCTATCATCAATTACATCATCCAAATCATTGATATACAATGTGAAAGGTTGTGGTCCTAGAACTGACCCTTGCGGAACACCACTAGTCACTCGCAGCTAACCAGAAAACCCCCCTCTTTATTCCCACTCTTTGCCGTCTACCATTCAGCTAAGCTCTATCCATTCTACTATCTTCCCACTAATACGATGGGCTGCCATCTTCTTTAGCAGCCTCACATGCGACACCATCTGAAAATCCAGGTAAACAACATCGACTGACTCTCCTTTGTCTATCCTCCTATTTACTTCCTGAAAGAATTCTTAACAGATTTGTCAGGCAAGATCTCCCCTTCACAAAACCATGCTGACTTTGGCCTATTTTATTATGTACTTCTCAGTACTCAGAAACTTCATCCTTTATAATGGTCTCTAAAATCTTACCAACCACTGAAGTCAGGCTAACCGGCCAATAGTTGTCCCCTCTTTTGCTTCACTCCCTTCTTGAGCAACGGTGTAACATTTCCAATTTTTCAGTCCTCTGGGATCACTCCTGATTCTAGCGATTCTTGAAAGATCTTCATTAATGCCTGTACAATCTCTAAAGCTACCTCTTTCAAAACCGTGGGGTGTACTCCGTCTGGTCCAGATGACTTATCCACCTTCAGACTTTCAGCTTCCTAAGCACCTTCTCCTTAGTAATAGCAACTTCTGCCCCCTGACTCTCTTCAATTTCAGGCACTTTGCTGGTGTTTTCCACTGTGAAGACTGATGCAAAAAATGTATTCAATTCATCTGCCATTTCTTTATTCCCCATTATTACTTCTCCAGCATCGTTTTCCAGTGGTTCAATACTCACTCTTGTATCTCTCTTAATCTTTATATATCTGATTAAGCTTTTGCTATCCTCTTTTATATTATTGGCTAGCTTACCTTCACATTTCATCTTTATTGCCTTTACAGTTACCTTCTGTTGGGTTTTAAAGGCTTCCCGATCCTCTATTTCCCCACAATCTTTGCAATATTATTAGGGCGGCACGGTGGCGCAGCGGTAGAGTTGCTGCCTTACAGCGAATGCAGCGCCGGAGACTCAGTTTCGATCCTGACTACGGGCGCCATCTGTACGGAGTTTGTACGTTCTCCCCGTGACCTGCGTGGGTTTTCTCCGAGATCTTCGGTTTCCTCCCACACTCCAAGGTATGTAGGTTAATTCGGCCAATCAAGTCTACTCCTGCATCCCTTCTAAACATCATCAAACTCATAGAATTGGATCTCTGCTCAACTCTATGCAATTGGACCCTTGACTTCTTCATTGGCAAACCTAACCAAGTTGGGCATACTGGGCTAGTCGCATTTGCCTGCAATTGTCCAAACTCCACCTCTTCTGGCAGTTGTATTGTGCAATATATGCTACCCCTGACAACATGCCACTTTTAAATGCCCATAATTAGCAAAAGGACTCCCATAATATCCAAGATAAACCTAGCATATTGCATACATGTGACTTGCAGCCTTGCATTCTTTGTATTTAGTGACCTGGTGGTTTCTTGCATAGCCTTGCAGCATCGATATCACTCTGCCACAACGAAGAAGACCACGCCATTCATATGAGCTTATATGCTACAGGAGGATTGTCATTAAGTTTGGACAGGTATATGGATATGAAAAATTCAGAGGGATATAGGCCAATTTCATGCAAATGGGCCTAGCTTAGATTGGGCTCCTTGGTCGGCATGCATGAGTTGGATTGAAGGGTCTAATTCTGGGTCAATAACCTTATGACTAATCATTGCTTGAACTTCAAACTAGTGCCCTGAATGAAAACTCTAACATTTGTAGGCACTATCTTGAGGATACCAAATAGTTTCTCCAGTATTCTCTCATTCACCAGTCCACACAGTAACCAATCCCACAATGCTAAATCTAAAAGAGCTGGAAATTACTTTTTTTGCCACAATCCTCATCTTGACCATACATTCAGCTGCGTTAGCCTCCGGTTAAAATTAAATAGTCTCTAGGAAGAAAGATATATTGTTTCCCTGCTGAGCTACATTATCTGAATTAGTTATCCCACTGATTTTCCAAGTTACATAATCTAAGAGTACAATTTCCTTCAAGAGCAAAGGTGCTTCCAATTTCCTGCACAAATCGTGACAATGCATTTTTTGTGCAACTTAAGGCAAGCAGCAAATTTAGCCATGCGATTAGAGGTGCATTAGACACAAGCTTTAATTGTGTAGACTTATACTGGGATTTAGGCAGTTGTTAACATTCATCTTCATACATTATTGATACACTGGTTTAAGCAAATTTAACAAAGGTGAGAAACAGGGAATCCTCTCCTGGTCTCTTCCCAAGATCTTATCAATTACTTGCAAGTTTGTTAGGGACCGAATAAGGTTAATCTTTTGGACAGAAGCATTAATCTTGGTTGGTGAAATGTCAATAAAGTTTTAATTTGAGCCTTGAGCCATACCACATAGGAAGCATACGTGAGATTAATGAGATGGTTCTTCGAGCAGAACACCTGGTGGGAGGAGGAGGAAATGGAATGAAGCTGTCAGCAAAGAAACTTCTACCGACTGGGGTTTCTGGAAGACAATTACCTTTGTGGAGATCAATGTTTGAGGAAATGGTCTTCATGGAGAATGTGTTACATGCTACAGGTATAAGTGCAAGACAAGAATTGGTGGCACTCATTTTGTTGTCTCAGAGTGCTTCTAAACTACAGCGCTTCAACATATTCACATTTACTCTGCATTTTAACTTAAATTTTAAAAAAAAATTTAAATAAAGTTTAACACGCAGCCAATTCTACATGCACATCTGCAAGTAGCAGCATGATCTATGAACAGTTGTAACACAAATAATAACTTCATTTGTGAAATGGATAGCACATTTTCTCTCTCAGTTCTGATGAAGTGTCTTTGACTTGAAATAGTAGCTCTTTTTGCACGAGAGCTGCCTGACTGGATGAGTTCTTCCAGCATTTATTACAGATTCCAGCATCACCAGCTTCATTTGTTTTCCATATATTAATTCCTGTTGCTGATGCATTATGACTTTCTTTCATTAATGTGAAGAAAATGCAACATTTTATAGAAATGAGGGAAGTGCACAGCTGGCCAACCTGATGGATTGAGAATGAAATGCTGAAGTACAATTTAGTGCCTCTGGTTAGAGTTTTGATGTGTACAGGGCAATAACCTGGTCAGAGGCTGATAGTATAGCACATCTGCAAAATGAAATGGTGCACAGGACTGAAGGTGGAGTTGTGTGGGTCAGAATCGAGGTAAGGATTGAAAGGGGTGTGAAAGTACATTTTTGTGTCTGATCTATATCCTGTTATAAACTTCAATAGCCCTCCTCACTCTTGGCCAACTCAAAGTTCCTGGTCTTCCAGGCATTCTCTGAGTCATGGACCACCAACAGCACACCCCTCAGAGCATTGGTATAATGTGGTTTCTCTGAAAAATCTGACAGGATAAGCAAAACAACATCCCTCTTGGAAAATATTCCCAACAATGACATCCCAATCACTCAGTCAACTCATCCCACATGCCACTGAAGGCTGTGGAGGCCAAGTCAATTGATATTTTTCCATTGACTTGGAATAGATTCTTGATTAGTACGGTTGTCAGGGATTATGGGGAGAAGGCAGGAGAATGGGGTAGGGGGTAGAGATAGATCAGCCATGATTGAATGGTGGAGTAGAGTTGAGATGGACCAAATGGCCTAATTCTGCTCCTATCACTTATGGCCTTATGACTTTTATAGACAGGACATTCATACACAATGCCATACACGCAAAGCCAATGCTCTATCTAGACTCTGTCAGGGCAAGTGATTATCATGTGATCAGATGATAAGATTGAAAAGTTTTCATAGCCTCCTTGAAAAATTATAACATCTTCTCTATTCCCAGGCCCGACTAGTCAAAATAAGCAATAAATATTAAAACCTTTAGTCCATGCTTCAAGAGCATATGGAGGTCCATGTAAATAGCTGAAGAAGTGGACCAACTCCTAAACTACCATCTGCCCCGTTATACACTTCCTATCCACCCTTGAAGGTGTTGGCATGTTGAATATTGGCCCCATTAGCTATCTTAGAATCCAGAGAACTGCAGTGGAGGCAAATCATCATCAAATATGGGGTATTTATTCACAAAATGCTGGAGTAACTCAGCAGGTCAGGCAGCATCTCAGGAGAGAAGGAATGGGCCAATATGAGGAACTATCTGAGGAGTCGGCAACGTTTCGGGTCGAGACCCTTCTTCAGTCTGAAGAAGGGTCTCGACCCAAAACATTGCCCATTCCTTCTCTCCCGACATGCTGCCTGACCTGCTGAGTTACTCCAGCATTTTGTGAATAAATACCTTTGATTTGTACCAGCATCTGCAGTTATTTTCTTAAACTATCTGAGGAGTAGTCAACCAAAAGAAAAGCGAGTAAGTACTTAAAGAGGACCTACCTTAGGCAGGCTTCCAGCAGTTGACTCAATAGGCTGGAGCAGGTTGCACATGTCTTATGAGTATCTGTTTCTGCATGTATATGCGTGGGCAAAAATGAATAAAATATTGATCAGATGAGCATTGGAGATATTGGACGCTACTATGAATATGCAAGTTTCTCCATGAAAAGGATAAAGAAGGAAAGCCATGGATTTTTGTACATACCATAATAAATACCAGCTTGTCTTATTGAAATTGAATCATGTTGTAATTTAGGATTCAGTTTCCAAATAAATGTTTTTTTATTGCAAGGAATGGGTTCACCAGGATCTCTGTCTGATGTCCATCCATAGAGATGCGATGACACTCTCTCTAAAAAAGTACATAGACCTGACCTTTACACTGGTCAACTCAGAATATGTTGCTTAGATGGGAGTACATTTAAAATAATAACACATTTTTATGTAAAAACAATTGGATAAAATAGATTCAGTAATTTCAAATATTCTCATCCCCCACGATTTAAAAAAAAAATCCTTATCAGAATAGACATTGTAAACTATATTGCTATTATTTTTTTTACATTGTAAAGAATTACAAATTGAGGCATCAAACCCTCGCAAAAACCAGAATTGCCTGCTCCATTTCTAAAAATGTGGTGTTCTTTCAAGAACACATTACCTTAATTAGAAAAATAAAAGAGCAGCTCCATTTATTTATTGGTAACAGAAAGAGCCCTTATAAATTCTTAACAGCAGATGGGTTATCGTGCAGTGCATTAGCTGGAAATAAAAATACATCACAGAATTATACTAAAGTTAATGTATTTGTAGCTTTATGTAATACTTTAATCCATGGGAAGAATGTATTATAATAATATCTATCATCAAGGCCTTTAGTTTTATCAGTATTTAAAATTTACTTTCAGATCAAAAATCATGCAATAAGTGAATGTGCAATCTGGAGAGAAAACTATTTTACAAATGTTTATATTCTTTATTATGTTTTATCGTAAGGAAAAAAAATTGAAAAGTGGCTTTTATTGCAGGAGGTTGATCATCCAAGCCACTGGACATCACTGTAGGACTTCCTAAGGGTGGTGTCCTGGGCTCAGCTATCTTCAAGTATTTCATCAGTGACCTTTTCTCTATCATGTTGAAAGTGAGACGAATTGCTGATGATTTTATGTTTAACTATTCAACAACTGAAACTGTCTAAATCTGCATGTAGCAGGACCCAGATACAATGTCACTTAGCGGCTCAGACAGCTTTTTGTGTCTATCTTCGGTTTAAACCTGCATCTGCAGTTCCTTCCTATCCAATGTGACTTTGCCCCTTTCGTAAACCAGCATCTGCAGTTCCTTGTTTCTATATTGTAATGTAGTGTGATATGTGGCATTTAACATTCACACCCCCAAAAATGCCAGAAAATGACAAACTCCACCGAGAGAATCTAACTATCGAACCCACCATGGTTATTTTGGGGGTTTGCCATTGAGGTAGTTTCAAAGTATCATCACAGCGTCTGATAACTTGGGTAGGAAAGAACTGCAAATCAAGTCAAGTCAAGTCACGTTTATTTGTCACATGCACATACACGATGTGCAGTGAAATGAAAGTGGCAATGCCTGCGGATTGTGCACAAAACAGAATTACAGTTACAGCATATAAATAAAGTTAATAAAGTTAATACAGAGAAGACAAAATTTAGTCCCTGGAGTTATAAACGTTAACAGTCCTAATGGCCTGTGGGAAGAAACTCCGTCGCAGCCTCTCCGTTTTCACAGCGTGACAGCGGAGGTGCTTGCCTGACCGTAGCATCTGGAACAGTCCGTTGCTGGGGTGACAGGGGTCCCTCATAATCTTGCTTGCTCTAGATCTGCACCTCCTGATGTATAGGTCCTGCAGGGGGGGCGAGTGTAGTTCCCATGGTGCATTCTGCCGAATGCACTACTCTCTGGTTTAAATCCAAGTAGACACTAAATGCTGGAGTAATTCAGCGGGACAGGCAGCATCTCTGGATAAAAGGAATGGGTGAAGTTTCGGGTCGAGATCCTTCTTCAGACTTATGATAACTTGTCTGATAAGTTGTGCACTGTAAGATAAAGGTGAGCGACTTCAACGATAATTTGGTTTCCTTTAAATTGGTGTCCATCTGAGAGAGCAGATGTGGCCTCAACTATGGGGTCTCATCAAAAGATCAGTATCTTCAACATTTATAGTGATCCCTTCGTGCTTTATTAGAGTGTCAGCTAGATTTCTATGCTTAAGCCTCTGGAATTAAATTTGAAAAAATTTCAAGTTGAATGTTTTATGCTGCTCTCACTAAAGACTATTCTAAAATGTCTGCATTTTCTTATTAAATATTGAGAGACTAATCTACTTAAATTGCTGTTGTGCATAACATTCAAACTCTGTTAATTGTTTGTACATGTTGTTTCATAACGCTTCAAATACTTTCATAGGCTTCGAATTGGGCAAAAGTGGGTTTTAGAAGTTAGATGACAGATCAGCAATGATTTCATGGAATGCTGAAGAGGGTTTGAGAGCCTAAATGGATAATTCTTAAAGCTATGTTTAAAATTCAGGTAATAGACGTCACCCTGGAGATTAATTTCAATTTAAGAATGTTTCAAATCCAAAATGTGTAGGATAATATTGTTAAACTAAATTCAGTTGAAATCACTTTCACAGTAAAAAAGAAAAAATAATTAAATCACAAAAATCACAAACAAAGAAGTGAAATAAATTTAATAAGAAAAAAAGATAATAGAATTAACATTCTATATTATATTAACTTTATAATTTCTGTGATTGTATGTCAGGTTATATTATGAAAAATACAAAATGCTGCACATTTATCGATAAGCCGAGAATTAAGTATAACCATTATTTAAATACTCTTTTGTGAATCTGTTCTTGGGGTAGGGGGGGTGGGGGGAGGGGGGGGGGCGGGAATGTGTGAGCATCAACTACTTTTTGCTTCATTGGGAAATTGCCCAATTTTACTAACACAATTCCACAGATCTAGTTCAATGACTCATAGTAAGCATTTGGTCAAGGTTGAAAAACTAACATGACATTTCCTAGAAATGTTTAAAGCATTGCTCAAAAATAAATATTGTAAACAGAGGAAAAAACCCTTACATGTGAAGAATAAGCATACTGAAGAGTGTAAAGCTATTACTCATAATTAAAAACAAATGCATTTAAAACAGTGCCATGATAATTAAAATGACAGACCTTAATAATATTCAAACTTGGGAGGTTTATCTGCTACATCAAGAGGTTGAATTTAATTTTAGAAACGGAGCGTTGTATGGCGTTGTATAACAAAGATATGTCTGCTCCTGGAAGCTGATACCTGAGTACAGCAAAGACTGGTGGCCTTAAAGATTGAAGAATCACTAAAGTAGATTAGATGCCATCACATAGTACATACCGTTTTCTTGATTGTGTGTAAAGTTTTATAACTCCTTTTGATGTTTATTGGTAATTGTTTCGTTATATATGTAGAACAATTAGGGACCGGTGTGCAGGAGCCATTTATGTTTAGAATAGCTACTGTCAGCATATTATGTTATTTTGTTTAGATATATCTTGCCTTATTATTTTGGACACTTGGGGGCGGTCGTTACCCAGAGCAGGGTGGTATATATATGGGACTGGGAGGAGTCAGAAGCAGGGAGGGAGCATATACAGAACAGACCTGCGATGAGAGCTGTGAGCAGATTGGGGAACAGAGCAGCCAGCTACGACTTGTATGTTTGTACAACTACTTCAATAAACAACTAATTAAACTGGAAAAAGGACTGGAAGATCAGTTCTGTTGGGGCTTGCGTTAAGATCATTCCGACTCCCTGTAGAGTAATGGCAATTAGAAAAGAATTTACTGGAAAAGACTGAAAGTTGCCATTACAGATGATAATAAGTTATCAGAAAGGATGGTTAATGTTAGCACCAGTTTATATTGTGTATTTGAACTTTCAAAGAACATCTAGAAAAGTAACATTAAACATCAGCAGCACGGATTAATGCATATTTTTTCAGACTTGATAGACGCAGACTACTCCTCGAGGTTCAGTACTGACACAAGAAGTTTTTGATGTACAATAATGACTTAAGCTTGAAGATTTAGGACACAATGTTCGCAAAATATTGGGAGATAATAATAGTCTCTAATAAAGTGCAGGCAAACAGCTGGAATAGGCAGATGAAATACATCTTGGGATTTACCTATTTGAATAGGTGCTAATAACTAGATAGCAATCGATGCTAAGCCTTAATACTTTCTCGACTATGATTACCGTATCCAACATTTGTTAACTACAGTGTCCCCATCTTTCCTGAATAACAGGTTTTAGGGCGACACAGTGGTGCAGTTTGTTGAGCTGCTGCTTTATAGCACTAGAGACCAAGATTATAGACAATAGACAATAGACAATAGGTGCAGGAGTAGGTCATTCAGCCCTTCGAGCCAGCACCGCCATTCAATGCGATCATGGCTGATCACTCTCAATCAGTACCCCGTTCCTGCCTTCTCCCCATACCCCCTCACTCCGCTATCCTTAAGAGCTCTATCCAGCTCTCTCTTGAAAGCATCCAACGAACTGGCCTCCACTGCCTTCTGAGGCAGAGAATTCCATACCTTCACCACTCTCTGACTGAAAAAGTTCTTCCTCATCTCCGTTCTAAATGGCCTACCCCTTATTCTTAAACTGTGGCCCCTTGTTCTGGACTCCCCCAACATTGGGAACATGTTTCCTGCCTCTAATGTGTCCAATCCCCTAATTATCCTGAACTTTGAGTGCTGTCTGTGTGGAGTTTGCATATTTTCCCTGTGGATTTCCCTTGGATTTCACCTGGTTGCTCTTGTTCGCCCAGGTGCTCTTGTTTCTTCACTCATGACAAAGATGTGTTAATTGGTTAATTGGTTTCATTAAAATTGCCCCTAGTTTGTAGGGTGTGGATGCAAAAATGGAATAACGAGAACTAGCGAGAACAGATGATCGAGGGTCGGCGTGAACCTGGTAGGCTGAAGGGCTTGTTGTCATGTTGTCTCTCAACTAACTAAACTAAACAGTCATATTGAATTCGATATGATTGTTACCACATCCTTATACTCCACATAAAGGTTGCTGTTTGGTCCTAATAAGACCCATTCTTCCCTTAGTTATCCCCTTCCTCTTTATATAATAATAAAACTTATTTGGACTTTCTTTGGATGTGTTTAAAAGGAGATCTCATGAAGGACTTGTCTACAATGTGATCAATGTGCCCGACAAAAGAAGAAACCCATGGAAATGTCTGGTGCATTGGATATATTTGTGGAGTGGGAAACAGAGACACTATTTTGGATCAATGGCCTTTCATCAGAAAAGTTTGAAATAAAATAGATTTTAGGTCACCGAATAGTTATCGAAAAGAGAAGAGAACAAAAGGGAAGGTTTGTGATAGAATGCAGACCAAGAGAGGCTGAGTGATATTCCTGATAAAGGTGCTGGCTGAAAGACGGCAGTAAAAGCTACTGAATAAAAATAAATGTTTGATGGAGGTGCATGAGAAGAATCGAATTTGAAATGATCAGAATGGGGTAAAGAAGAAAAAACAACATGCTGTAGATTTAAGATGTAAGGGTGGAATGGTTGCTTTCTCAAATTCTTGAATTCAGTCTTGAGTGTAAAACATTATAATCAGAAGATGAGTTTATGTTGAGCTTTATTAGAATACATTAAGACAGAGAAAGACAGAGAACAGAGTGATAGTAGGATGGGAAATTAAAGAGCAGTCCTCGTTGAGTATTGAATGGAAATGTTCTGCAAAACAATCACCTCATTTTTTTCTGGTTAACCCCATTGCGAAAGAGACCACATAGTGAGTACAGAATACAGTGTGCTGAATTGAAAGATGTACAAGTATATTACTGCTCACCTGCCAAGAGTGATGGGGTCTTGGCTGGTGGAAAGATAAGAGGTATCAGAGCAGGTTCTATATCTCCTGTAGTTGCAAAGGAAGGTCATGTGAGAAGAGAAAATATTTTTCTGCTTGGCTATTCCCTGAAGTACATCCAGCATCTGTTCTCACAGTTGCCTAAGATCTTTGTACTGCTGGTGATATTCTCTACCCAGTGTTCCATTTTCCTACCAGTGTACAGTCCTTGTGTGTTTTCAGTCATTTTCCACACGGCACCACTAATGCAGCGATATTATGGGGCCAAACATCACAGCTACACAGCCAAATGTTGATGGAAGCACAATATTTTTTGGACTTCTTTATTTCGTTTTAGGTTAGTTTAGAGATACAGCGTAGAAACAGGACCTTTGGTCCACCGAGCCTGCGCTGAGCAGCGATTCCCACAAACTAACATTATCCTACACACACTAGGGTAAATTTACAATTTTACCGAAGCCAATTAACCTATAAACCTGTATTTCTTTGGAGTCTGGGAGGAAACTGAAGCACTTGGAGAAAACTCACACAGGTCACGTGGAGAACATATAAACTCCGTACAAACAGCACCCGGGTCTCTGATGCTGTAAGGCAGCAACTCTATCGCTGCACCATCATGCCTTCCTGACAGATACTAGTTGACATATAAGATATCTTTTTAAAGAAAAAATAGACTTGCATTATTGCATTGTGATCCTCTTGCAACGTATTGAAAAAGTACTAGCACATGGTTGCACATGATAAATTATCACAAGTGAAGGCTTTGGGCAATCTTTTTGCTAAGGTTTTAATGAACACCCTCAATAATTCTGACCCAATAGTGATGGGCCACCATTGGATCATCCAATTTAGGAAGGAGGACTGTGCAGCTGCTCTTAATATTAGGTGGAATTCTACTGCATTTAACTCAAGACAAATACACGGGACTAAAATATTGATAATAATAATAATATTCATTTATTGTCATTGCAACGAGTACAACGAAATTAAAAAATAGCCAATCCTGACGGTGCGTACAAACATATATGCAATAAATGCAAAAACAAATAAATACATAAATACAATTAAATACAATTATATTAAGTACAAGATTTTTTAACGGTGTTGCCTAGTGCAAAGGTAGTGTTCAGTTCTCGTATGGCCCTGGGGTAAAAACTGTTCTTAAGTCTGTTTGTTCGGGATTTGATCGACCTGAAACGTCGACCAGAGGGCAGATGAACAAACAGACGGTGGCCGGGGTGGGATGGATCTTTTATTATTTTGCCTGCTCTACTGAGGCAGCGTAGTCTGAACAGGTGCTCCAGGGAGGGCAGTGAGCAGCCGATGATCTTCTGGGCCGTCGTGATGACCCTCTGAAGGGCCTTCCTGTCCTTTTCTGAGCAGCTGGCATACCATGTGGTTATACAGTATGCCAGCACACTCTCGATGGAGCAGCGATAGAAGGACAACATGAGCTTCTCCTGCAGGTTGGTTTTCCTGAGGATCCTCAGGAAGTGGAGTCTCTGCTGTGCCTTCTTTACTGTGGTGATGGTGTTGGTAGACCAGGTAAGATCCTCTGCGATGTGCGTACCCAGGAACCTGAAAGCTGGTACCCTTTCCACACAGACCCCATTGATGTAGAGTGGGTCGTAATCTCCACTGGTTTTTCTAAAGTCAATTATAAGTTCCTTTGTTTTGGAGGAGTTCAGGACCAGATTGTTCACTGAACACCATGCTGCCAGCCTTTGGATTTCATCCCTATAGGCTGTCTCATCTCCTTCTGAGATGAGTCCAACCACAGTCGTGTCATCCGCGAACTTGATGATGGTGTTGGTGGGATGGGTGGGGGCGCAGTCGTGAGTGTCTGTCTTAACAACCTCTCCTAATGACACATTGCCCAGCCAGCAACTGATTCCATTTTAAAAGTGTCAAGATCATTTAAAGTTTCAGTTGCACAAAAACTTTTTTAAATAATTCACTTATTAGGCTGAGAGAGGCTCTTGAACTAAATTTAGAACTATCAGATTTATTATTAAAGGCACAACAGCAGGTCCATCCATTAGCTGTCCAGTGAATTCTTTGTGCTATGCGGTTTAGCAGTGTTTCCACTGTGATGGCTGATCTTATTCCCATATCACAATGGTCCATTATTCCATTAGCCCAATCCTTTCCCATGAACTATGTATTTGTGTTGAGCATTGGCTTTTCTAGCTTGGATAAGAAACTGTCTGTTGAAACTCATGCATTAGGCAGCTAAGATCAGCTATTTTGACAGTGGAGGCAGGTTGTCCATCCAGTTTTGGAGGAGAGATTGCCCATTGTATTGGGAAACAGTCTTCCTTCAGAGCTTGGAGAAGACATCAGCAATTATGAAGGAGTAAAAGGAAAGAGATTTACCATTGCAACAGGATGGGGAGATCAGCCATCATGGTAGAGAAATAAGATTGGACTAGATGGCAAGAAAGAGAATTTAGCCTTTTAGCAGCAGGTAGACAACAGCTTCCATGACTGGAGGACATGATCAGGCTCCATGACAGGGAATGGTTATTGTCCATCAAGGCTTTGGGACAGCTTCATAGCAGAAGGTCATCTATGCTGCCTACCACAATGGCTGATCTCACCCTCTCTCACAATGGATGATCCCATCTCCTGAGACAATGCTTCATCTCACCCCATTGCCACAGTAGTCAAGTCTTTCCTCAAGCATCTATCTTCACAGCAAAGGATTGAGAATTTGATTACAATAGACAATAGACAATAGACAATAGGTGCAGGAGTAGGCCATTCAGCCCTTCGAGCCAGCACCGCCATTCAATGCGATCATGGCTGATCACTCTCAATCAGTACCCCGTTCCTGCCTTCTCCCCATACCCCCTCACTCCGCTATCCTTAAGAGCTCTATCCAGCTCTCTCTTGAAAGCATCCAACGAACTGGCCTCCACTGCCTTCTGAGGCAGAGAATTCCACACCTTCACCACTCTCTGACTGAAAAAGTTCTTCCTCATCTCCGTTCTAAATGGTATCATGGTAGAGACCAAAATGATCATCTTTGGTATTACCATAGAATAATTGACTGGGTATTGACAAAATATTAAAAAAGGAGACCAATAATGTCAAACCCCATTTAATCCGAATGACTAAAATGAAATTTCTACTCAGTTAATAGGAATATTGCTAAGTAGTTTACCTCGGATTCTACATAAACAGGCATATATCCTACTTAAAAGCACCAAGGATTATTGTTTTCTATTTCAGATTTCGCAGGAGGTGAGGTTAACTATTTTAGCTGTTTGCATAATCCTTACATATGTATCCAGCCAATCTTTTCTTTGCAGAAATTTACCATACTTTTTATTTTGTCACAATTGCTTTTACTCTTTGTGACCCTTGAGCTATAAGTCTTTCACCTAACTACAAATCTATTGTGCTAAACTCTCCTACTTTAGCTCAAATCTTTTAGGACCTCAAAACAATTCTTCATTTCTATAATCTTCACTTTCAAAGGCCATATTGGGTATTAAAAAAAATACTGGTTCCTAATCAATTAGATCTTCACCTTTAATTTTTGCAGCATTTTTCGTGATAGTTTCAATTGAGTAGTTCAGAAACAACTAGATCAAGTGGACCAGTTGGGCCCAAACCTCTCCTGCTTTGGTGCAGTACCCTCTCCACCCCCACTCCCCCCTCCCCTCCCACTCCCCCCTCGCTCCCTCCTCCGCCTCCCTCCCTCCCTCCCCCTCCCCCTCCTCTTCCCCTCCCCCTCCCCTCCCCTCCACTCCTCTCTCCCTCCACCGCCTCCCTCCACCCCTCCACTCTCCCCTCCCATCCCCCTAACCTGCCCCTCCCCTCCTCCTCCCCTTCCCCTCTCCCCACTCCATCCCCCTCAACCCCCCCTTATCCACCCTCCTTCACCCCCTCCCTCCCTCCCTCCACCCCCTCCCTCCCTCCCTTCCTCCCTAGGAGATAGATTTAAACTTTAAAATGTGAATAACATTTAAAAAATATCACCAATTTAAATGAAACTTCATCCATAGCACCACAGGACGATGGTGTCAGCAGGTCAGGCAGCATGTAGGAGAGAGGGAATGGGTGACGTTTCGAGTCGAGACTCTTCTTCAGTCTGAAGTAGGGTCTCGACCCGAAATGCCACCCATTCCCTCTCTCCTAGATGCTGCCTGACCTGCTGAGTTACTCCAGCATTTTGTGATACCTTCGATTTGTACCAGCATCTGCAGTTATTTTCCTACAGGACGATGGTGAGTAAGGTGGGCCTAAAATTGCTGCACTATCGTGGAGAAATGTCAATGGGGTTTAATCCGAGCCAGTATGACGTGCTGCATTTTGGGAGGTTGAATGTAAGAGGAAAATACACAAATAGTGGCAAGTCCCTTAATAGCATTGATGTGCCAACACGAGTAGATGAGGTGGTAAAGAAGGTGTCTGGTATACGCCTTCATCGGTCAGGACATTGAGTATAAGAGTCACAATGTCACGTTGCAGCTTTATAGGATTTTGGTTAGGCCACATTTGGAGTATTGTCTGCAGTTCTGATTGCGCCATAACAAGAAGGATGTGGAGGCTTTGGAGAGGGTGCTGACGAGATTTACCAGAAGGCTGCCTAGATTAGAGGGAATTAACTATGGGGAGTGGTTGGACAGTCTCAGATTGTTTTCTATGCAAATTTTTTACTCAAGGGTGGTGGGTGACTGGAACATGCTGCCAGGGATGATGGTGGAGGCAGATACTGTACGATAGGGGCATTTAAGAGGCTTTCAGATATCACATGAACATGCAGGGAATGGAGGGATATGGATCACATGCAGGCAGAGGAGTTTAGTTGCACAGATAGTATGTGCTTATGGACTTGTTCCTACACTGTACTGTTCTCTCTATTTTTTAAACAATGATTAATTATCACTATTAATACCTTTCATTTTTTCAGTTTATTGATCCACTTTTTTAGTTTTGCTATTACTGGGATTCTTCTTCCTATTATCGTTTGCCACATATATTTTTTGACAGCCACATTGTTGCTGTTCCAGAACTGAAAAGTGCACACTTATTATTGTCACCTTCAATCAAACCAAATGTGATTTTAAAAAAATATTATTGGTTTATCATTCATCACTTGAATCAGTCCCATGTTTTATATTAGATTGAACATACTTTTAACCTTATTTAAACTTTTGAAAAAGGTAGAAGTATGTGTTAACTGCATCAGTATATATCCTAGTATAACAAAATAACTGCAGATGCTGGTACAAATCGATTTATTCACAAAATGCTGGAGTAACTCAGCAGGTCTGACCTGCTGCCTGACCTGCTGAGTTACTCCAGCATTTTGTCAGTATATATCCTCATGGTTTATGTTTAAATATATGTTCCTGTTGATTTCATTTTGTAGGAAACAATGCAGTTTGTTTTATTTACTTGTTTTATTGATTGGTCATTTTTGTTTTTTCCAAATCTTTTGGTATTTGGGAATGTATCTTCAGCATTAAATCAAGGTGCAATTTCAAATCTACATACTAAAACTTTAGTTTGTTCGCTTGTTCCTGAACTACAGCCAAAACGGTACAAGATAGCCAGACAATTTTAGGCCCACCTTACTCACCATCGTCCCATGGTCCCATGGAAGAAGTTTCATTGAAATCAGTGTTATATTTTTAAAGTTATTCACATTTTAAAGTTTTAAAAATCTTGCATGCGCAGTTGGGGCATCATTGATCTGGTACTCACGTAAGATGGCCGCCACATCTGCGCGTGCGCAGAACAAACGTGTCCGCGCCTGCGCTGTTGGGGCCCATTAAGCAGGGCTCGGCCGCCTGTCTTCTGGGTACGGGAGAGCCAGGCCTGGTGCCGGGGGAAGCAGCCGGAGCCTGGGCCTGGGCGTGACTGGGTAACCGCGAGCCTGAGGTGGGCCAAGGGGAAAGGCAGCAGCAGCAGCAGCCGGGTGTTGGTGGAGGCCGAAGCCTGGGCCTGGTGCTGGGCCTGCCCTCAGCTCCCCGTCTGCCCTCCTCTCCCCGGCCGGCTCAGCGCCTTCCCCACACCGCCCAGAGTCCAGCGGCTCAGCAACAGTGGGAGAGCTGCCGCCGTCTACCACTGAACATGCCCGCACCGGGACGGGACAGGACTCTTTCCCCCCCCCCCCCACACCCACCCCACCAATGGTGTCTGCCAGGGCTGGGAGGAGGGTTGTTACGGCAACCTCGGGTTGCTCCTGGGAGGGAGGGGGAAGGGAAGGGGGGGATGGAGGGGGGTGGGGGATGGAGGGGGTGGGGGGTGGAGGGGTGGAGGAGGGGAGGGAGGGGGAGGAAGGGAGGGGGGAAGAGGGGGATGGAGGAGGGGGTGGAGAGGGTGCTGCACCGATGCAGGAGGCATCCCTAGGGGGGAGTGGGAGAGGGGGAGAGGGAGGGGGGGGAGGGAGGGAGGGGAGGAGGGGGGAGAGATGGAGGGGAGGGGGTGGAGAGGAGAGGGGGGAGTAGGAGGGGGGGAGAGGGGAGGGGGGAATGGGGAAGGAGAAAGTGCTGCACCAATGCAGGAGTGGTTTGGGCCCAACTGGTCCACTTGGTCTAGTTAACTATAAATATTGACAGTTTATGCAACATTTTATGAATACTAATTCAGTACTCATAATTCATAGCAAATATTGGAGATGTTTTGCCTCTACAAAGCAAAGCAAGGAAGTTCCACTCATCAAAATAATGGATTTCTTGTGCAATTCCTTCAGAAACAGATTAATGTGGAATAAGGTCCAATCCATTCAGTCCAGTTTTGCTGCCAAGAACTTGTCTAAGTTATTGAAGACTGATTATTACTCACTTCTTAGTTCCATTTAAAGGCTTCTTCTTTGATAAATTGGTGTATAACCATTTCTTTATCAGATGTGGCAGATGCATAATTTCAATCTCAGCCATCCGTAACAACCTGACAGGGTCGGATAATCCATTCATTTTACATTGTGCTCAGTTTTATTTTTCATTGATGTTAATGGAAAATTATATTCAGGTGGAGTATTGAACAGATGGCTGATTTGTTTTCGATTGGCTTCAACGGAACAGGTTATGTTGAATTATTCCTGACCGTGCAAAAATCTGATTAGCAAATACACTTTTCAAAATGTAAAATTACAGGAAATGAAATTAATATTAAATATAACAAGCAATGATTTAAAGAAACACAGTCATCACATTGAATGAAATGCAGATTGAAAATTGGACTATTCACACTGCTGCAACTACTTGAGGTTATCCACTTTGGTGGCAAGAACAGGAAAGCAGACTATTATCTGAATGGTGGCCGATTAGGAAAAGCGGAGATGCAACGAGACCTGGGTGTCGTGGTACACCAGTCATTGAAAGTAGGCATGCAGGTGCAGCAGGCAGTGAAGAAAGCAAATGGTATGTTGGCATTCATAGCGAGGGGATTTGAGTATAGGAGCAGGGAGGTTCTGCTGCAGTTGTACAGGGCATTGGTGAGACCACACCTGGAGTATTGCGTACAGTTTTGGTCTCCTAATCTGAGGAAAGACATTCTTGCCACAGAGGGAGTACAGAGAAGGTTCACCAGATTGATTCCTGGGATGGCAGGACTTTCATATGAAGAAAGATTGGATAGACTCGGCTTGTACTCGCTGGAATTTAGAAGATTGAGGGGGGATCTTATAGAAACTTACAAAATTCTTAAGGGGTTGGACAGGCTAGATGCAGGAAGATTGTTCCCGATGTTGGGGAAGTCCAGAACAAGGGGTCACAGTTTAAGGATAAGGGGGAAGTCTTTTAGGACCGAGATGAGAAAGTTTTTTTTCACACATAGAGTGGTGAATCTGTGGAATTCTCTGCCACAGAGGGTAATTGAGGCCAGTTCATTGGCTATATTTAAGAGGGAGTTAGATGTGGCCCTTGTGGCTAAAGGGATCAGGGGGTATGGAGAGAAGGCAGGTACAGGATACTGAGTTGGATGATCAGCCATGATCATATTGAATGGCGGTGCAGGCTCGAAGGGCCGAATGGCCTACTCCTGCACCTATTTTCTATGTTTCTACTTATAAAAAAGGATCGCTAAATTTACCCAAGAAATTGGAAACATTGCAGTCAGCATTCATTACAATGGCGGGATGCTGAACAATCAATGGACAGAAACATTCTGGATAGTTAGTTAGTTTGTTTAATTTATTGTCATTTGTACCAAGGTACAGTGAAAGTATTTTGTTGCGTGCTAATTAGTCAGCGGAAAGACAATACATGATTACAATTGAGCCATCCACAGTGTACAGATACATGATAAAGGGCACAAAGGGATATACGCTTTAGTTCTGATCAGAACTGTCAATATGTAGGCCTCAGAACTTCAATAAGTCTCAGATGTTTATGAATGCATTACCAAACACATAAGTCTGAGTTTTACTCACAGATTTGGAAGGCTGGATCTGTCAGTTTGAACACTCCAGATCAGGACTCCCATTGAGTTTAATGCAGATTGTAGTTCAGCGAATTGGGAGGAAAAAGGAGTCGTTACTTTATTTTTGTTTTACTTTGATAACTTATTTTGCTTGAAAGGGTTCAGAAAATATTCACAGGAATATTGCCAGCCCTGGAAGTCATGAGTTGTAATGAGAGATTGGATAGAGTCATATACCTATAGAGCACAGCCCTTTAGCCAAATTTGTCCATGCTGACCAAATTGCTTAACTGAGCCAGCCTCACTTGCCTGTGCCTGCCCCATATTCCTCCAATCTTTATTGGACATACAAACTATGTATTTGTCCAAGTGTCATAATTGTACCTGCCTCTACCAGGCCCTCTGGCAGCTTATTCCAGATATGCACCACCCTCTATGTGGGGGAAAAATGTTCCTTGGGTTCCCTTTTAAATCTTTCCCCTCACCTTAAACCCTTTTAATCACAATGAAAAGTCATTTGTACAGATGCGTAGATAGTAAAGATTCAGAGAGTTCTGGGTCAAATGAAGTCAAATGGAATTAGCGTAGATATGCCTCTTTCTTGGCATTGCTGAGTTGGACCGAAAGACCTGTTTCCATTCTATAATTTTATGAATCTATGAATTTTTAAATTTTAGGCAGGATAGTCAAGTTTATCTTTTTTTCCTTTTTTTTACCACAATTTGTTTTTTATATATTATTTAATTTCCAAAACTCGCTTGCAACATTTAAAGCTAGCAAACTCCAGCCCTTGGCTTTGATGATGACTATCAGGGCTGCATCCTGGCATATTCTCCTCAATGTACTACTGTCCTGTAGCCACTCATTGTACTCCAATAGTTTTCATGGTACATTGATGCACTGAGATAAGCCTTCCAGTCATGCTAAGTGGGAATATTGGAAGACCACAGACAGCCCCATGGAGAGAGCAGGGAAGGCAAACGTAATATTCTATATTATGTATAACTGCAGTTGATGTTTAACTGCAGTTGTACTTCCTTGATCTTTATTCTATTGCATTTTTTTTAAACTGGGATCTCTCAGAATATTTTTGTTAGAGATAACATTGCTTGATTTAAACATGTATCTTTTATCCCAATTCAGTTTAATAGTTTCCATTATTTTTTATCCATATTATTTAATTAATGGATATTTTTGTGCAAAACATTGTCAGATTCATCTGCCAATTCATGAATACGATACCATATATACTTCTTGAGTCTTTGCTTCAAAGTACAGATGATTGCTAAACAGCCCATGATACCAGCATCAATGCTGTGCTGGGCTATTGACTTGAAACCAGTTTTCCTCCCCACATAACTTTATATTCTAAGGTGGACCTTTCACATAAGACCACTTTGAACTATTTATCAGAAACATTTCATGCAAATTGCAGGTGTCTCTCGTTTCAAATATGCATTGAGTTTCATTATAATGTATATTATAATCTTTGCCCCAGTAGCTATTTCTGATAGAACATCCTGTGAATAAAGTTTCTCTGCATGCATATTTCAAATGGAGAATCCATCTTAACATGATTGCATACAAGAAATTTAATGAGATTCTGCATCAATCCCAGCAGGTACATATAAGTTTCAGCAATTTCATGGAAAAAGAGGGAATTAGTAATGCCAAGACACAAAAGACTGGAATAACTCAGCGGCTCAGGCGACATCCCTGGAGAATATGGATAGGTGACATTTTGGGTTGGGACCCTTCTTTGGCCTGGTTGCAGGGGTTGGTGGGAGAGAAAGCGAGAAGAGTGGAGGGATGGGACAAAGCATGGTGGGTCATAGATGAATATAGGCCGGAGGGATTTGACAGACAGATGGTTGGACAAAGGTCAGAGATGAACACACACAACATGTGAGACAAAAGGATGAGAGAGTTGCGAATTGTGAAGTTAGAAGATTGACAAGGTGCGAATTGTATAGCTAGGGGAAGGAATGTAGCGGAAGGGGAGGGGAGAAATGGGTTCAAGGTCAGCCAGACCTCAGGGTAGGGGAAGGGGGAGAGAAAAAATGAGTTGGGGAGTTTGTGAGAGAGAAGGGAGAAACGTAAGGGGGGTGTTTTGTAGAAGTTACCTAAAGTTGGATAATTCATTGTTCATACCGTTGGTTTGTAAGCTACTCAAGTGGAATATGAAGTGTTGTTCAACTAGTTTGCATGTGGCTTGACTCAATGGAGGAGGCCTAGCGCAGAAAAATCAGTAATAGAATGGAAGGGGAGTTAAAATGGTTAGCAACTGGGAGTTCCCGCAGGACTAGGCAGACCGAGCACAAATGTTCAGCGAAATCATCGATGAGTCTACGTTTGATCTCGCTGATATGCAGTAGGCCACATCGGGAACACCGGATGCAATAGATGAGGTTAGAGGAAGTGCACGTGAATCTTTGTCTCACCTGGAAGGATAGTTGGGGTCTCTGGATGTAGCCGAGGGAGGAGTTTTGTTCAGTGAGAGATTTGTTTTGTTTGCTCTAATTTTGTAACATTCATTTCTCTTGACTTCAGCGGAACTAAATATTCGGGAGCCAAATATTAGGTAAGGTGAATATTAGGTAAGCCAAATATTAGGTAAGGTGAAATAGTCTAGGAGCCAAATATTAGGTAAGGTGAATTTCTGTCCCAAATCTGACAAATGAAAACAGAACCTATTAGAATAGGAGGAAAAGTCATAAAGTGGCATTGCTTGTAAAACTCCTCATGCTTTGACTTATGGTTTTTGATGATGGTTACTTTCATTAACACTAAAACATGAAATATGTATCTCTGTGAAAACAAAAATTATAATTGTTGATAATTATATGGTGTGAAGTGAAAGCAGATAGAACATTTTTTCAGGACAATTTTTCTTAAAAAGTTGGGTTGTAAAATTGGACTCAGTGGTGCAGTTTTTCTCCACTGTGCTTTGGATGCTTTTTGCTTGATCATGGAGTCATGGAGTCAGAGATTGATACAGTATGGAAACAGGCCCTTCGGCCCAACTTGCATGTGCCAACTACACTAGTCCCACCTGACAAACATGTCCCAACTACACTAGTCCCACCTGCCCGCTCTTGGTCCATATCCCTCCAAGCCTGTCCTTTCCATGTACCTGTATAACTGTATTTTAAATGTTGGGATAGTCCCTGCCTCAACTACCTCCTCTGGCAGCTTGTTCCATCCACCCACCACCCTTTGTGTGAAAATGTTACCCCTCAGATTCCTATTAAATCTTTTCCCCTTCACTTTAAACCTATGTCCTCTGGTCCTCGATTCATCTATTCTAGGCAAGAGACTCTGTGCGTCTACCCGATCTATTCCTCTCATGATTTTATACACCTCTCGTTTGCTGCATGAATCATGTGCCAGATATTTAGTGCAATTCGCAACATCTGGCAGATTATGTAGCAGGATAAAATGGAGATCATTTGTGCACATTAGTAATATACAGTGACAGCTCTGTCAATAGTCAATAGTCAATAGTCGTTTATTTGTCACATACACATAAATGTGTAGTGAAATGAAACATTACCCGCAGTTAAACAATAAGACCAATAAGAATAATCAATAAAAATGCGATAACACATACAATCACAACTAACACCAAACAAAAAGAAACATCCATCACAGTGAGTCTCCTCCAGTCCCTCCTCACTGTGATGGAAGGCCAAAAATGTCTTTTTCTCTTCCCTGCCGTCTTCTCCCGCGGTCAGGCTGTTGGATTTGCCACGTTGGGGCGGTCGGGGCTCCCGATATTGAAGCCGCCGCTGGGCGGTGAAAGGTCAACGGCCTATTTCAGGCCGCGCCGGAGGGTGAAAGGTCCGTGGCGGGCCGACCCAAGCCCCGCGATTCGGGGCGGGCGAACACGCTGCCTCTGCCGCTGCCGGAGCTCCCGATGTCGGCCCCCATCCAGGGGCCTGCGGGCTTCCGACGTCCACGCGGCCCGCGCCGGAGCCTCCGGAGACGAGTCGCAGCCGCTCCCGTAGCATCCGCAGGCAGCCAGCGCCGCAGGTGGTGAGTCCGGGCCGCGGGCTCTGCGAACCAGAGCCCCAGGTGGTCCCAGGTGCATGGCTGGTGGTAGGCCGCAACGGGAACGGAGACACGACACAGAAACAAAGGTCGCGTCTCCGTTCGGGAGAGAGAATGTTACAGTTCCCGTTCCCTCCCACCCCCCCCCAAACATAACATAACATACAAACACTACATCATATTAAAACTACAATTCATACAAAAACAACAAAAAACACAAAAGACAGACGGACTGCAGGCAAGCCGCAGCTGCGATATCAAGACTGCACCACTAAATTGGTCCACAGTGATCCAGCTAGTGACTAATGTTAATCATGTACGGACCCTTATGTTCAGCTGCAGAAAAAAAACATCCAGCCAACCATTGAAAATATTTAAATAAATCTTCAGTGGTTTGCAGATTCATTGGTATTTAGTTGACAGAAGAATTACCTGGTGTGGAGTACGGTGATTGTTCTGGCAGAAGAGACTAAGTCAACAGAGAGTGTTGAGGCTGGATTATATAATCCAACTGGTATCTTTAACCTTACCCTCTTTGTGCCAAAATGCATGGATGAATGACCATGATTCTGTACTTTGGCCATTATCAGGAGAGGTAGCGGATGTCCCACAGAGCCTGCAAAGGGAGCAGTTGGAGTGAATGGTCTCAGCTGAAGTGCCTATCTGAAATACAACTTCAGTTCTCTCATGAAGTGCAATGCTTCAGCAAAAGGCTGGTAAAGGAAATATCCATATTCTGCAGCCATAACTTTGCCATAGGTATTTTCCAGACTGGATTCAGAGGATGTCAGTGTTGCCTGTGAGATGAGCTGAGATGATCCAAATCCATCTACTTCTCTTTAAGTGGAGAGTAGCAAGCCATATATGGATTCACTGGCATTGCAGGCTTTTTGGAGGTACACAGTGACATTGGGTGCTTCTACATAGTCTTGAGCGCCTCCCCTCAAATTGCAGAAATATAGGCAGATGAAGACCATTTCATTCCCTCAATTTAGAGGTGGTCTAAGGTCACATGAAGTAGTTCACACTTGCAGCAGCTCTTCTTGTTCTCTGTCTTTCAACCACCATGCCAGGCCAACCTGTGTTGTTTAAGTCCCGGGGATTGTCCAAAACACTGTACTTCAAATTCAATGGTCAACTTTGTGTACAAGGATGCCCTTCCAATAAGAGATATGATGCTATCCACAACGTAATTGAACAGACTAAAGACTATGTCCAGTGGTACACTGAAGTACAATCCAGAGAGGTCTTGCAGTTTGTGATGACTTGCTCTACCTTCTGTTATCTTGTTGGTGATTAAGTAGTCTCAACCTTTGCCAACAAGAGCAGAGGAAAAGAGGAGGATGGTGATTTTGCCCAGAGGATGGTGATTTTGCCCAGAGCCCCTTTCTGGCTACATCATAATTTCAAAAAGGAATGTCAACCTGTTCGCTACTGTTCATGTTGAAGTAGAAAACGTCTTGCAGCAAGATCTGAATGGTATGGGGGCTTAAGTTTATGTGAGAAATAACATAGCACGGCAGCACACAAGTGCAGTGCAATGACCTACTCCAACAAGAGAGTCCAAATACCTCCCCTCAACACACACAATGACACTAACTTTGCTAAATCCACCATATTCAACATGCTAGACCTGGTTCTCAGTTCTTGGTCCTCCAAAATATTCCAAATGGAATTTAAACTTGCTGTTAAGCAGAAAATTAACTGAACCAGCTGCCTTATTACTGTGACCATAACCACGTATCGAGGCTGTGTATTCTCCTGGGAGTGACCCAATTCCTGACACCCATGGGTGACAAGTTATGAATGTGATAGAGTTCTCATTGATTGCCTGGAGGAGTCCAACTCCAAAAACATTCAAGAAAGTTGATCTCATCCAATCAACCAGCCTGAAATTTTCAGATAAGATTATGGACGTATCTCAGCAAAAATCTTCAACAGTAACTGATAAACCTGTAGAACCAGCCACCTAGAAGCAGAAGTTGGTGTGCAATAGCACCACCCATACATTTTTGTTCGAGACTTGATCTAAAAATATGTCTGTAGTGTCATTGGGTCTAAGTCCTGGAATTCTGTACCTTAGTTTTGTGAGTACATTTCCACCATCAGGACTGCAACAGTTAAGAAGAGAACTATCATCACTTTTTTAAGGAGATTTAGTGGTGCTTATTTGATACTGGTCTGCCACCAAAACTGATATCCCTTCTGCAACTAACTGCAGAAGATTATTTCATAGTGTCCTCTTGAACACATCCGATAATCTCAACTTGGAACCAAATCCATGTACCAAATCATATTTATGTATCCATCGACAAAAATCTAATAATCATTATGGGTGCTCCTTATGCCTGGTTTCCCCCCTCCCCCCACCAGTCGCAAAAGGGACAGAGCCCCCTCCCCAATCCTCACCTTTCACCTCCTCAGCTGTCGCATACAGCACATAATCCTCTGACATTTTTGCCACCTCCAACGGGATCCCAGCACTAGCAACATCTTCCCATCTCCACCCCTTTCTGTTTTCCGTAGAGACCATTCCCTCCGCAGCTCTCTGGTTAACATCCCTTCCCACCCAAACACCCCCTCCCCAGGTACTTTCCCCTGCAACCGCAGGAGAAGCTACACCTGTCCCTCTACCTCCTCCCTTGACCCCGTCCAAGGACCCCGACAGTCCTTTCAGGTGAGGCAGAGGTTCACTTGCACTTCCTCCAACCTCATCCACTGTATCCAATGTTCTAGGTGTGGACTCTTATATATAGGCGAGACCAAGTGTAGAATGGGCGATCGTTTCTCTCCACACCTTCCCTCAGATCGCTTGGACCTACGCAATCTCCTGGTTGCTAAACACACCCCTATCATTCCCACACTGACCGTTCTGTCCTGGGCCTCTTCCACTGTCAGAGTGAGGCCAAACGCAAATTGGAGAAACAGCACCTCATATTTCGCTTGGGTGGCTTACAACCCAGCGGTATGATATTGATTTCTCTAACTTCAGGTAACCCTTGCTTTCTCTCTCTCTGTCCCTCCCCCACCCTAGTCCTCCTACTAGTTTTACCCCCTCCTGATTAATTTTACTGTTTGTACGCCTCGTTGACACCTTCCCCTCATCCAATTAGTTCCTCCAATTTGTGCTGGGCCTCACTCTGACAGTGGAGGAGGCCCAAGACAGAAAGGTCAGATTGTGAATGGGAGGGGGAATTGAAGTGCTGAGCCAACAGGAGATCATGTTGATTAAGACGGAGGTATTCAGCGAAACGATTGTCGAGCCTACGCTTGGTCTCACCAATGTAGAGAAGTTGACACCTGGAACAGTGGATACAGTAGATGAGGTTGGAGGAGGTGCAGGTGGACCTCTGCCTCACCTGGAAAGACTGTTTGGGTCCTTGGATGGAGTCGAGGGGAGGGGTAAAGGGACAGGTGTTGCATCTCCTGCGGTCGCAGGGGAAAGTACCTTGGGAGGGGGTGGTTTGGGTGGGAAGGGACGAGTGGACCAGGGAGTTTCGGAGGGAATGGTCTCTGCGGAAAACAGAAAAGGGTGGAGATGGGAAGATGTAGCCTGTAGTGGGATCCCGTTGGAGGTGGCGGAAATGTTGGAGGATAATATGTTGTATGCGACGGCCAATGGGGTGGAAGGTGAGGACAAGGAGGACTCTGTCCTTGTTACGAATAGGGGGAGGGGGAGCAAGAGCAGAGCTGCGGGATATTGAGGAGACCCTAGTGAGAGCCTCATCTATAATGGAAGGGGGAACCCCCGTTTCCTAAACAATGAACCATTGTACATTTTCTTGACCATCATCTGCTTTGATCTGTTCTTTGCACATCTTACATGTTGTTTGTACCTTCCCTACCTTGTTTCCCTCTCCCCTGACTCTCAGTCCGAAGAATGATCTCGACCTGAAACGTCACCCAGAGATGCTGCCTGACCCGCTGAGTTACTCCAGTATTTTGTGTCTATCTTCGGTGTAAACCAGCATCTGCAGTTCCTTCCAACAAATTCCATGTTTTAATGCCGTTCTGCAGTGTTTTCCAACAGCCCTAATATAACTGGTGGAATGCTATCCTTTTGGTGTAGATAGCCATCCCAGATAACCATAAGGTTGTTTGAGTAACTTTATGTTGCAATGGGATCTCAGATATCAATGATCCGACGCTATATTGATGGGTTTTTATAAAAATTAGCTCATGGAGGATGCATCAAGCAGAATGTATAAAGATGAACCAATAAATGCAGTGACTTTGCATTTTCACATTGCATTTAAAAAGCTGCCATTTAAAGGTTATTGCACAAGATATGAGCTTATATAGTTTTCAAGAGAGAGTTAGATTTAGCTCTTAGGACTAAGGAATCAAGGGATATGGGGAAAAAGCCTGAACGGGGTACTGATTTTGGATGATCAACCATGATCATATTGAATGGCGGTGCTGGCTCGAATGGCCGCATGGCCAACTCTTGCACCTACTTTTTTATGTTTCTATTATGTTGAGAGTGATTTATTAGCATTTGGAGATTTGGCTAACTAACAGAAAACAGAGATTTAAAACAAAAGGCCATTTTCAGCTTGATAGGTTTAAATTATTTGTGACTTCGGGATCAGTACAGAAGTCTCAACTGTTTACAATTTATATTAATAATATGGATGAAGGGACCAAGTCTATTGTCATCAAAATTGTTTACATTTGACTTGTTGCAGGCATGCAATTAATCTGTAAAGGATAAAGATAGGCAAAGCGAGTTGGTAAGAATTAGCAGATGGTGTGCAGGGGAGTGTGAGCTTATTCAATGTGGTAAGTGGAATAGAAAATGGGGAATATTGTCTAAATGGAGAAAACTGCAGAAAATGGAGTGTTGTGGGGAACTGGCACAGAAGAGGAGGTGAGGCCAGTATAGATCAGCAGTGGTCATATTGAAAGATAGGGCAGGCTTGAGGGGCCTAGTGAACAACTCCTGCTCCTATTTTATTTTGTACGTAATGTGTAGAGAAACTGTACATTAAAAAAATAGAAAGCATGAAGGCAAAATAAATGTTAATCTATACTGCAATGGTGGATGGAATATAAATGTTGAAAAGCTATGCTGCAACTATACAGATTGTTGGTGAGAATCTCAAGTGAAGAGCTGTGTACAATTTTTATTTATTTCTTTACATCAGTGTACATCCAGAGGTGCAGTAGATTAAATGGACAAATGGATTATCCAATGAGAAAAGATAAATTGGGCCTTTAATCAATGAAGATTAGAAGAATGAGAGATAAATTTGAGGATGTTCCTGAGGAGGCTTGACAGGGTAGGTGCTGGGTAGTTGTTTCTCCTCAAAAGAAAATTTAAGATTAGGAACTAGAAATGGAGTTTGTCCTTTTAAGATAGGAAGAAATTCTCCTGAGGGTTGTGAATCTTTGGAATTCTCTGATTTTGAGAGCTGCAGAAGCCGAGTCATTGAATATATTCAAATTCAAGATTGACAGATTTTTGCAGTCAAGTAAACAGATTGGAAGTATTGTTAAGCGTAAAGGATAACACCCATGAATGTGAATTTGAGGGCATGATCCAATCAAATAACAAATTCACACCTTTGTCATTTCTGGTACTGGACGTCTCATGTTTGGGAGATGTTGCCAGAAGTTGCCCAGACTAATTATTCCAGTGCATTTTGTAAACGGTACACACTGCGGCCAATGTGTGCTAGGGATTGACGGAATGGATGTTCAGGGTGGTAGATAAGCCAGAGTGGTAGATAATAATAATAATAATCCATTTATTTTATATAGCGCCTTATCACATGTTCAAAGCGCTTTACAAAAACAATTAACATATAAACAAACAGACAAACTATCCTGACGGAAAAGCGGCGAATACTCAACGCCAGCGTCCTCTCACGTCAGGGTCCGGCAGTAGACATTAAAAAGCACAAGACACACAGATATAATTTTTTACACAAAACAGCCATCACAGTGATTGCTCTAGGCATACCCTCACTGTGATGGAAGGCAAAGTCTTATCTCCTCCTCATTCTTCTCCCGTGATGAGGTACTGATTAAGCAGGCTGTCTGTTCCTCAATAATGTCTAGCTTCTTGAATGATGGAGCTGCATTCATCCAGACAACTTAATAGTATTTCCACACATTCCTCACTAGTGTCCTGTAGATGATGGAAATACCCTGGGTGTTAGGATAGGAGTCACTTCATCACAGAATATCCAGACTTGCTCTTCTGGCCACAGTATCTATGTGGCAAATCTAGTTGAAAATCCAGCGCTAACATATACATTTTTAAACTATTTTATTGCTTAGTTGTTATAACTATTTTCCTAAACTTAGACAACAGCACTTTTCTGCAATAAAACTATCAAATAAATTATATATTGTGAATGATGCAGCAATAAAGTTTCAATATATTTTTCACTTGGACATATATCGAACACTCCACAAAATGCACTTAGTTTTCTTTGAATTTATTGCTCAATTAATGGGGCACTGTCAATATGACAGAAGTGCTCAACAATTCTATTTGTTTTATGACTATGAGCCAAAAGAATTGTAAGAGTCAATTTTCAACATTGTGCACATATTTATTATATTTGCGATTAAATTAAATAAACTTCCACACTTTTTGCAGACCGTTCCATTGTTTTTTCCCTCTAATCCATGCATAAGGATCAAAGTACATTGGTTCAGTGATGCAGCAAACTGATCTGAAATGAAATGTGGCAGAAACATTACATTTGTTTGAAATCAGTTTATAATGATGCCGCATTGGCTGCTAGATCACTATAACTCAGTCAAGTTGTTTGTATTTGAGGCAGAGCTTTTGCAGGAACATTGTTTAACAGGCTGCAGAAAAGGGAAAACTGTAAGTTGGAAACCAATAAACCTGAAAACTATTCTAATTTTTACATAACTGCCAACCTCCCACTTCAACTTGACAGATGTTCTAAGTACTGTACTCTGGTTAAATCATTCGTTTGAGTAATTGCATTACGAATCCCTTGCAAATAACGTGTGAATGTTTTGCCTTCTGTCACTGGACCATTGCTTGCAGCTAAAAAAAACACTTTTTGCTATCTTTCTACTTTTGCTTGTAACAGAACTGCATCTGATTTATATTTACTATCCTATGCTAAATTGCTTTATTTTTCCTTTTTAAGAAGAAATGACAACAGTCAATACACCCCCTTTTTTAATTATTCTACCTTGTTAATTTTCCCATCACCCATCCCTCCTGCAAATGAGATAGCAGGATGCTTGTTTCCAGGCCAACAAAGCACTTGACAGGAAATGCAAAGTATGGACTGTGATCATTGTGCCAATGTAATAAGGCAGTAAAATCAATAATGCTACAGCTGTCAGGGAAATAGAAAAAAAAACTTTCTGGTATTTGGTGGGTTGATATTATTGAGGGCAGTAAAGGAAAGCTTTTATTTTCATCAGATACAGTATATCTTCTGTTCCTTGGCTTTATGTTAAGTATGAACCCCTATATGAAAATGAAAGTCTCTTCCATTCTCCAAAACTAACTTTTTAAGAAAGGTGTAAATGAAGGTCTTATTCAGCGAAATACAAATACTCAGAATGAGAATTGCTCAGACAACAACACGCAACACTGCATCTGCTTGCAACAAACAGAGATATGCCAAAGAACTGTGCAGTACATTGATTAATTAAAGTCAAAGAATCCTACAGCGTGGAAACAGATCCTTCGGCCCAACTTGCCCACTCTGACCAACATGCCCCATCTACACTTATTGAAACATATAAGATAATTAGGGGATTGGACACATTAGAGGCAGATAACATGTTCCCAATGTTAGGGGAGTCCAGAACAAGGGGCCACAGTTTGAGAATAAGGGGTAGGCCATTTAGAACGGAGATGAGGAAGAACTTTTTCAGTCAGAGGGTGGTGAAGGTGTGGAATTCTCTGCCTCAGAAGGCAGTGGAGGCCAGTTCGTTGGATGCTTTCAAGAGAGAGCTGGATAGAGCTCTTGAGGATAGCGGAGTAAGGGGGTATGGGGAGAAGGCAGGAACGGGGTACTGATTGAGTGATCAGCCATGATCGCATTGAATGGCGGTGCTGGCTCGAAGGGCTGAATGGCCTACTCCTGCACCTATTGTCTATTGTCTATTGTCTACACCTGTCCCATCTGTCTGTGTTTGGCTCATATCCTTCTAATCCTATCCTATCAATGTACCTGTGATAGTACCTGCTTCAACTATCTTCTCTGGCAGCTTGTTATATATATCCCAGCCTGAAGCATAGAGATCTAGATGACACGTATGGAGTACCAGGAAGTATTAGCTGCTGCTCCAGTAGAAACAAAGGGGAGTTGGCAGAAATTTGTGAAAGGATATGTGGCTAAACGAAACCAAAATTTCATCCTCAGCGTCGAATCCCATCCTGAAGTCAGTTTTCTATTCCTAAACTCCTGTTATATCAACCCCTGTGTCCTCCTCAAAACACATTGCCTCGAAATGCTATATCCAAATCAATAAATGCAATCAGTTTCTTAATTTCAAATTTTTGTTTTGGTTCTCTCTGTGTTATAACAAGCATGTACACAATGGTTACTGGCCACAGTGTCTTCACAGTAACATAAAATGGCTTGTAGCATAAAATGTCACTGGAATTGTGTAACTGGAGTGTTGTGGGGCTGCTTTGGTGCTAGTTAAACAATGTTGGTTCTTGTTTCCTCAAGTACCAGTAAGTTTAAAAGGTAGGTTCTCCTCCATCACCCACAATCGCATCCTTTACCAACCCCTTTCTCGACCTCACATTAACTCTGGATTGATCCTGACCCTAATTCCAAATCTCACCTATCTCTTTCAACCAATTTTCCCCACTTTCCTCCTCATTCAGAGCCTGATTCATTTTCTTAGCAGTAATACGATCACCATCCCTGGAGTCTTCTTTTCTACACCAGGGCTGCTTGATCCTATCTCTTCCTGCCCTGATCTACCCTCCATGCTCCGACCAGACCACTACATTAATCCTCTTCCCAATTAATTCCTCCCATCCTAAGTCTCTCTCCTTCCACTGGCACACCCATCAACACCCATGCCTCACCCCACCCCAGCAACCTGCAGCCCATTTGATTTTTCTTTTCAAACTCTACAACATTTTTAGAGAACAACTTTTTCAGGGCATAAAGTATTGAAAGCCTTTTCTGTCACACGCATACTAAAACTGCAGTGCCAGCGGGCTTTGTACAAAACTGCTGCGAAATCTTGGCATTATACCACTTTAACATGCCTTTCATGCATAATATAGTTCTGCCCTATCCATTAATCAAGCTTTTAGCTTTCTTGGCTGGGCATTCAGCTTTTGATTGCAATTCTATGAAGTGTATTGGGATGTTTTCCAATGTTAAATGCATTATATAAAAGTAATTTATTACTTTGGCAAACAGTTGAAGAAAATAGCAAAATCCATGATGTTGTTGACCAAGATGGCCAAATACAACTGAGAGATAGCAACATGTCCCTGTGTTCTCAGGAGATGTTGCTAATTTTTTCATGCAAATCATTTGACAAGGAAAGAATTAATGATGGATTATTGGAATGATTCAAAGGAAAATATAAAATAACATTTTTGAAAACTATATTGAAGGCAGTTTATAATTTCAAATTTGTTGTTGGTCAGTGTCGGATCTTACCAGAATTACAAGACAATAAACCTTTGAGCCACAATGAACTAATGCAAAGGAAGTGAATGCTTAAGATAGATGGAATGTCAGTAAAGTGGGTTGCTTTGTTCTCAATAATGAATATGGAGAGTATTGCATTAGACTCTTGATGTGTGTCTTGCAAATGGTAGAAAGGTTTAATGTATTGGAAGGTGAACTAATTGTAAAAGAATACCAAGTTTCTGACCCACTCCACAACCATAATGATTATATGGCCAGTCCAGTTGGGATTTTGTTCAACGTTGAATCCAATGGTAGGATTGAGTAATGATAGGATAATCAAATGACAAATGTAGGTGGTTTGAATAAAAATGATATTAATGTTGCTTGCTACTTTCAGGTGTGAAGGTTGTCCAAATCTTACCGGTATGTAAACCTGATCTTCAGTATCTGATAAATTATGAATAAAATGCAATATTGCACAATTACCAACAAACTGTAGTTGATGAAACTGGTGAATATGGTGTGCCCTAACGTTCTCCCTGATAGAACTCTTGCAACAATGCCCTAGCAGTTTAAACATTGACCCTAACAACCACAAGCTTTGTCCTTTTTGCTAGGTATGCCTGCATCACCCACACCAATTCCCATTGTTTAGAATTTTCTGATGGCACAATTTGTCAAACTGTGCGCTGATATCAGACTCTCATTTTGCCTCTGCATTTTAGCTATTTTTTTTCCATTTACCAAGAGTTAGATAGAGTTCTTAATGATAGCAGAGTCAGGAGGTATGGGGAGAGGGCAGGAACGGGGTACTGATTGTGAATGATCAGCCATGTTCACATTGAATGGTGGTGCTGGCTCAAAGGGTTGAATGGCCTATTCCTGCACCTATTGTCTATTGTCTATTGTCTAATGTAATGATTTTTTAAGGTGAGTGGTCTAGATGGAACCCAAAGTATGCATCAGTGAGCAAGTTATTAGTGAATAATGTATAAGTGCCACTTGCTGGTACTGGTGTCAAGACTTCCCATTGTAAAATGAAATAAAACAGATGATGCTCGAAATACATGTCAGGCAACATCTCTGGAGAAAGAAACAAAGTTATTGTTTCAGGTCTATGGCACTTCATCTGAATCTTTTCTAATATATGTAGTTTATTGCTTTTCAATTACCTCCTAAGACTTTGCTGATGATTACAAACAGAATGATGGAGTCGTGATTGTTCACATTTTATTTTAACTGTGTGTTGCAGGCAAAATATTTTGTCAATTTTCCACTTGTTCAGGAGGGTGTTTGTGTTATAAATGTACTGGAACAGATCGGCGGGGGGAGGTGTGTGGGGGACAGCGAATTATGCTCAGGACCTTCATCGGCCTGCTCGGCTCGGCCCTGGGACTTTCCATCGCCCGGTGGGGGCTTCAAAAGTCGGGAGCCTCGATCGCCTCGTGGCGCCACGGGAGAAGAATGAGGAGGAGATAATGACTTTTCTTTGCCTTCCATCACAGTGAGGGTGTGCCTGGAGCAATCACTGTGATGGCTGTTTGTGTTAAAATTGTATTTGTGTGTCCTGTGCTTTTTGTTGTCTACTGCCGGACCCTGACGTGAGAGGACGCTGGCGCTGTTTGTTCGCCGTTTCTCCGTCAGGATAGTTTGTCTGTTTGTTTTTATGTTATGACTGTTTTTGTAAAGCGCTTTGAGCACCTGGTAAAGCGCTATATAAAATAAATGCTTATTATTATTATTATTATGAACCTCAAGTTTTCAGAATCCATAGTACTTTCTGTAACCAATGCATCCAGTGTCTTAATTAACAGTCGACTTCATGTTAAGATGGAGGTCAGGAACCGAAGATGGATTGCCTTTTCTTTTGGATTGACTTGCTAGACTCTATCATCATTGGTCAGTGTTGATCCTGGAAATGCCTCCTCCTCTTGGTTGCTTAATTGCATATCTCTGTCGATATCATGTTGATTCTGCTGTTTACATACATGTAGTCCTGTATTACACTCTCATCAGGTTAACATTTTATTATTAAGTATGCCAGGTGTTGTTCTTCCGGACACATCAATATTTTACATTTAATCACAGCCTGAACCCTTAACTTGATAGTGATAATGATCGAGTGAGAAAGATACCAATCACAATGTTACAAATTGCGGGGGGATACAATTATGTTCCTGATGGTGCGCTGAGCTGTTGGATCTATAGCAAATTTATTCTATTGTGTAGCACCACTCAACATAATACACAGTGTTCTTAGTGTTAGATAGAGACTGTGTCTCCGTGAGGCCCAATGGTGGACACCCCTGCTAATACTATCACATTGATAGATTGGTGCATATAAGCAAATTCATCCCTCATGTTTTTTCTATCATCACTGCCAAAAAGCCAACGTGGTTGTTGTGTTCTTCAGCTCTCAGTGAAGCGACCATTGTCAAGTCCATCAGTGCTGTTGACTGCTGTCACCCTGATCTGGAGAACGTCTCCAATGTCTTCCATTTCCATTCCCTTCCTCAACTTTTCCAACTCTATTTTTAGGAAGAAGCTAGGAAACAATATCTACTGTAAGCACATTTACTCCAACAACTACTTTGATAACTTCCTCTTTCTCAGCTTCCCATAATGACTTTATTCAATTTTGTCATTTTAATTATCTCCACGGTATTTATTTTGATATTACCACCTTCTAAATGAGCTCCTAGTCACTTGCCATTTTAATACTTTATTCCACAAACACTCTGAAACCAGTTCTCAACTTCTTACACTGTTCTAGAAGGGTTCAACTTAAGCTTAGGGAATAGCACTTTATATTTAAATTAGTAGCTTTCTGATTTAAACTCTGAATTCAACAATTTCTAATCAAGGTTACTGTTCCCATTTTCCTGATCATAGTTTGTTTTCCCATGTGAAAAAGATGCTTGCAGATCTTGGAGATCTCAAAAACTGGAGATGCATAAGACGCCAGATTTAGAGAAAGTATCAACGACTGTACATAAAATCTATTCCTCAGATTCCCATACTTACCCAGCAGACACCCTTTGCACTAAAATCTATATCCTATTCCTTGTTTATTCAAGTGCCTGTCAAGGAATAGAAGGATATAGAATTAATACAGGCAAGTGGGATTAGTACAGATGGGCATGTTGGTTGACACAGAGGCAGTTGTCTGAAGGGCCTGTTTTGATGCTGCTTATGTCCATGACTCTATGAGATACAATAACTATGGCCAAAAATCTTAGGGTGGACATAGTGGGCCAAAATGCCAGATTTTGTACTGTACACCTCTATGATTTTTAAGTTGTCCACCATTTGTAAGTCAGCACCTAGGATTTTTTTGTCATGTTTTTTAGCTTTTGGTCCACTCTGGTTTTAAACCCAGGATAATGATAATATCCCTTCTGATATTTTTTCAAGGATTTCAAAAAATTAATGTATCATTATAATGACACTAACCCATAATTCCAAGATATTGTTTCATTTCCAACATTCTACTTTCATCCATGTATATTTATACTTGTAAATAATCTAACTGCATAAAATCTGCATCCAAACCCACACTCTCCAGTACAATTATTTCTCAAGCTACATTAATAATTGCACTTCGGCAATGGACTGTTAAATTGAAAACTTACCAGGTAAATCTTTTAAGAACTCCAAAATTACCCTGCATCAGAAAACAAGGAATAATATGAAACTTTACCTCCTTACTAAATATTTTGTTGTCTGATTTTTTTTTCTTGTTTAAAGAAGATTTTAAGGTTTTAATTTTTACTTTGACTTATTTAGATGTGCATTTAAATTCATGAGCAACTCTTCAAACAAAAAAATATAATTACTGCTAAGCAGAGTTGTTCCTACAAGTGTAATGACTTGTTATATGTAATCCAATAAATGGTTTGTTATGGAATGTTACAAAAATAGCTGAAGGAGAATCTAGTAGCTGCGACCTGTTTCCCTGGTTACAGTTATCCTTACAAAGATATTCCACAATTGCCTTGATTTTTTTTAAACTTTAATTTGTAAAGGTCCATTTATTATGGTTTCAAAACTATTGTCCAAAATCCATCCAAAATCCATCCATCTATCTTAAGCCAATTTATTAAAGTGTGCAATAACATTCTATATATTTTTATCAATTTATAAATGGTTGTGCATTATTTATAAATATCAAAATGTTGCTGCAGAATTAATTTGTTTCATACTAATGTCTGAATTGAACATAAATTATCATTTAAGGTGAGTCATAGGAGAGTAATAATCAGTCTTCTTCCTTGTTAATTATACTAAGGATCCTGATAACTCACCAGTCTCATCAGTTCCCACACGTTATTGACCTCATCAACCAAAAGCCTTACTTACAAAAACATAGTAAATGCACAAGATTCTATCAAGATAAAGCACAACACTCAATTGACATAAATCTTACAAGCAGGCTGAATTTCTTTCTTAGTTTAGTTTATTATTGTCATGTGTACCGTGGTACAGTGAAAAGCTTTTGTTTGCGTGCTATCCAGTCAAAGAAAAGGCTATACATGATTATAATCGAACCATCCACAGTGCACAGATAAAGGATAAAAGGTACAACATTTAGTGCAAGATAAAGTCAATAAAGTCCAATTAAAGATAGTTCAAAGGTCTCCATTGAGATAGATGGGAGGTCAGAACTGCACTCTAGCTGATGAGAGGACTTCTCAGTTGCTTAATAACAGCTGGGAAGAAACTGTCCCTGAATCTGGAGTTCTGTGTTTTCAAACTTCTATACCTCTTGCTGAATGGGGGAGGGGAGAAGAAAGAGTGACCGGGGATGAGACTGGTCTTTTGTTATGCCTGTGGTCTTGACAGTGGACAAATTGGAGAAAAATGATTTCAATTTCATATCTCTGTCTTTACAGTGTTCCAGTTTTTCATCTGGAACCCTCCTCCTTTCAGCGGCCTGCATGTCGTAGGATCCTCTTTTGTAGGAATTCACAAACATCTGAGATGATTTGATGCACTTACGTGGGAGCAGGAGGAGATAATCCATTGCTTTGATTTTAGTCCAACTATTGCCCTGTATCCATGGGATGGGGATGTTCAGGGCAGCTCTAAATGCTTTTTCAGGTTAAGTGAGGGGAAAATGAGGGAAGAAATTTGTATGTCTGGACATTAATAATTGTGTTCTGAGTAATAAACAATAGATGGCCCATTAATTGATCATGGAAGATAATTTAACACATCTAAGTAACATATAAGTGAAGAAATAAAATAAAACAAATTTAACGTATAAAAATTATTAACGAAGGAGTAACTGATTTAATAAAACACAACTAACATTTTTATGTATAAAATGTATTAATGAAGGAAGGTTATTCAATTGAATTTTAGATTTTATTTACAAGTAATGCCATTGTTGTAAAATTCCTAATAATTTCACGATCGACTTAAATAGATAGCCTCCTCCTCATTAAAAACAACAGCTGTTTGCCAGTTCAGAGGCAGTTAGATTATAACCTCGAGGTCCATGCCCGTAATAACAAAATAAGCCTAGCCCTGATCTAGTTTACTAAAGGAGAACATTCTGACACTTACCCGATGTTTGAACAAATAAATAAATAAATTAAAATTGAACAATAATGGATAAGTTGGAGCAATAGAAGTGCAACAAAATATGAAAAATGATGTGAAAGAAGCTATTTCTGCATAGTTAGGGAATGTCAAGCTTGCCATTCTTATCCACATTACCAATTAGCTTAAGAATCTTACCAATAAAGAGGGAGAAGTAACTTTGCAACATTCTCGTTGACATGGGAATTATGACCTGGTGAATCGGAAAGGAATGCAGAACCAGGGACTCTGTGAGGAGGATTTTTGGAACTATGGCCCATCTACCTCCGCTGGATGGATAGATGATTCTCACAAATCCTCCACACACGTTGATAGCAAGTTTCAAATTGTGTCTCGGTCTCAAACAGCACGGGGTAGAGATTCTGTTCTGAAACATATTTGACAGGAGGTAAAGTTGGGAGTAAACCATCATCTATTGTTAAAGGTATCATGGAGTTTAACAATCTTTGCAAGATTTCTCTGACATTCAAAGTTATTTAAATCCTATTAAATTTTAAGTAAATAATAAAACATAACATTTATGATTCGATATTGCGAAATAAACTTTTTTGAAAGCAAATAGAATAACCTAGAAATTTAAAAAAAGAGGAAAATCTGGTTTTATAGATAATAGACAATAGGTGCAGGAGTAGGCCATTCAGCCCTTCGAGCCAGCACCACCATTCAATGCGATCATGGCTGATCACTCTCAATCAGTACCCCGTTCCTGCCTTCTCCCCATACCCCCTCACTCCGCTATCCTTAAGAGCTCTATCCAGCTCTCTCTTGAAAGCATCCAACAAACTGGCCTCCACTGCCTTCTGAGGCAGAGAATTCCACACCTTCACCACTCTCTGACTGAAAAAGTTCTTCCTCATCTCCGTTCTAAATGGCCTACCCCTTATTCTTAAACTGTGGCCCCTTGTTCTGGACTCCCCCAACATTGGGAACATGTTTCCTGCCTCTAATGTGTCCAATCCCCTAATTATCTTATATGTTTCAATAAGATCCCCCCTCATCCTTCTAAATTCCAGTGTATACAAGCCTAATTGCTCCAGCCTTTCAACATATGACAGTCCCGCCATTCCGGGAATTAACCTAGTGAACCTACGCTGCACGCCCTCAATAGCAAGAATATCCTTCCTCAAATTTGGAGACCAAAACTGCACACAGTACTCCAGGTGCGGTCTCACCAGGGCCCGGTACAACTGTAGAAGGACCTCTTTGCTCCTATACTCAACTCCTCTTGTTATGAAGGCCAACATTCCATTGGCTTTCTTCACTGCCTGCTGTACCTGCATGCTTCCTTTCAGTGACTGATGCACTAGGACACCCAGATCTCATTGAACATCCCCTCTTCCTAACTTGACACCATTCAGATAATAATCTGCCTTTCTATTCTTACTTCCAAAGTGAATAACCTCACACTTATCTACATTAAACTGCATCTGCCATGTATCCGCCCACTCACACAACCTGTCCAAGTCACCCTGCAGCCTTATTGCATCTTCCTCACAATTCACACTACCCCCCAGCTTAGTATCATCTTCAAATTTGCTAATGGTACTTTTAATCCCTTCATCTAAGTCATTAATGTATATCGTAAATAGCTGGGGTCCCAGCACCGAATCTTGCGGTACCCCACTGGTCACTGCCTGCCATTCCGAAAGGGACCCATTTATCCCCACTCTTTGCTTTCTGTCTGTCAACCAATTTTCTATCCATGTCAGTACCCTACCCCCAATACCATGTGCTCTAATTTTGCCCACTAATCTCCTATGTGGGACCTTGTCGAAGGCTTTCTGAAAGTCGAGGTACACCACATCCACTGACTCTCCCCTGTCAATTTTCCTAGTTACATCCTCAAAAAATTCCAGTAGATTTGTCAAGCATGATTTCCCCTTCGTAAATCCATGCTGACTCGGAATGATCCTGTTACTGCTATCCAAATGCTCAGCAATTTCGTTTTTTATAATTGACTCCAGCATCTTCCCCACCACTGATGTCAGACTAACTGGTCTATAATTACCCGTTTTCTCTCTCCCTCCTTTCTTAAAAAGTGGGATAACATTTGCTATCCTCCAATCCACAGGAACTGATCCTGAATCTATAGAACATTGAAAAATGATCTCCAATGCTTCCACTATTTCTAGAGCCACCTCCTTAAGTACCCTGGGATGCAGACCATCAGGCCCTGGGGATTTATCAGCCTTCAGTCCCATCAGTCTACCCAAAACCATTTCCTGCCTAATGTGGATTTCCTTCAGTTCCTCCATCACCCTAGGTTCTCCGGCCCCTAGAACATTTGGGAGATTGTGTGTATCTTCCTCAGTGAAGACAGATCCAAAGTAACGGTTTAACTCGTCTGCCATTTCTTTGTTCCCCATAATAAATTCCCCTGCTTCTGTCTTCAAGGGACCCACATTTGCCTTGACTATTTTTTTCCTCTTCACGTACCTAAAAAAACTTTTGCTATCCTCCTTTATATTATTGGCTAGTTTACCCTCGTACCTCATCTTTTCTCCCCGTATTGCCTTTTTAGTTAACTTTTGTTGCTCTTTAAAAGAGTCCCAATCCTCTGTCTTCCCACTCTTCTTTGCTATGTTATACTTCCTCTCCTTAATTTTTATGCTGTCCTTGACTTCCCTTGTCAGCCACAGGTGTCTCTTACTCCCCTTAGAGTCTTTCCGCCTCTTTGGGATAAATTGATCCTGCAACCTCTGCATTATTCCCAGGAATACCTGCCATTGCTGTTCTACCGTCTTCCCTGCTAGGGCCTCCTTCCAGTCAATTTTGGCCAGCTCCTGCCTCATGCCTCTGTAATCCCCTTTGCTATACTGTAATACTGACACTTCTGATTTTCCCTTCTGCCTTTCCATTTGCAGAGTAAAACTTATCATGTTGTGATCACTGCCTCCTAATGGCTCTTTTACCTCTAGTCCCCTTATCAGATCAGGATCATTACACAACTGCCGTTCCTACCACTATTAGCAGGTACTTACTTTCAGCCAACCGTCGTCCTCTCTCCTACTTCCCGACCTTTACAGACTGTTTTAAAACATTGCTTTCTTCTGCATCCTCATCTGGCTTACTGTTTCCAATGAAAACTGCCATATGTTCAGAAGGGGATATTCTCAGCATAATGCGATAAAGATCCAGTAAGAAAGTACTGTAGCATACAGTTTGACTGCAGAAGCTTTATTGGGGAGGAACACAAATTGACAGATTTGGGCTGAGAGTCAATCAGTAACTCTAAGACTCATTTCAGTTCAACTGGCTGAACACGAGTGGTTCTCTTTAACTCTAGTCAAACTATTAGCAATAGCATGTGAGACCTGGCCCATTAACAACATTTGTAATGCAGTTATAAGAAAGTTTTAACATAGTTAACAAAATATTTCTGTTGCTATAAGATGCAAAAGTGTACTTTGGTTTTAATTACTTGTGAGTGAAATTGAGCTTCACCATCTTGTATTTTACACCATGCCTGAGTTTTGAAGAGTCAGTAAGCATTTTGCAAATAATTAATTTACTGCTTTAATACGGGGTTTTTTACATAATAACACAGTATGTGATGCTGGGTTAAATATGGTGCCAATTGAAGGACTTTGTTGGAAGCTTGTTCACTTTCTTGAAAAAGCTATTTCTTAATCTTACATTATCTCAAAATCCAAAGTCAGAGATCATGTGTTAAGACTTCCATTCGCCAGGTTCCCTCATGTGATAATGCCTTGATAAATCACTAAAATGGAGATTCAATAAGGAAAGGGCTCTCATGCCATAGAAACGTTCGTTATGGAGTTCAATACTTGGAGTTAGACACTATGTGCTGGAGTTACAGTAACTCAGCGGGACCGGCATCATCTCTGGAGAGAAGGAATGGGTGACGTTTTGGGTCGAGACGTTGCTGGACTTTAGGAAGAGCAATGTTCAGAATACATCCTTTTCAAAAACTCATTTTGAAAAAAATCCTTTTGCATCAGATTGATTAAAAAATGCATTCAGTGCCAAGATTCAATATCAGTGCAGAGATTGAACATTATGTGGATTGAATATTGCCCATTATGTTTACAGCTGGCAGTAACTCAAACAATTACTTTAAAGTAAACTCAAAGTAAACATTAGCTAAATGCAATAATGGTACTTTGCATTGCACGATTATCCATCAAAAAGGTGCCATGAGGACAATTTACTTGATGCATTTGATGGAATGCTGCAGGATTCATAATGGCAACTGTTTAATTCTGTAAACCAATGTTCTTTCCTTGCATGGACACTGTTATGTGGCTTTATGTTGCCTTTTAAAGGATCTTCTTAGTTGAAGCACTTGTCATGTGGAGTACTTGAGGGGCATAGAAACATAGAGAATAGGTGCAGGAGAAGGCCATTCGGCCCTTCGAGCCAGCACCGCCATTCATTGTGATCATGGCTGATCGTCCCCAATCAATAACCCGTGCCTGCCTTCTCCCCATTTCCCTTGATTCCACTAGCCCCTAGAGCTTTATCTAACTCTGGCAAAGTGGTAACTGTGACAATTATCTTGGAACATTAGAAGTTTCTTATTGGAGGTCAAGATGGGGACATGGACCGCCTCACTGCCTGTCCGACCGAGTTAGTTCAGCATTTTGTGTCAAACTTCGGTGTAAAACAGCATCTGCAGTTCCTTCCTACATATTAGGTAAATTAATGCATGTATGAAGAGATGCAGGCAGGAGAGCCAGAGCTACGTGGACCATTAGGATCTCTTCTGGGGCACTTTGCTCATGCTATTCGTAAGGGTTTAAATTATTCTGGTGAGAGGTGGGTCCAAATGAAGTAGAAATATCAAGGTTTAAAGCAAGCAAGTCCAGTCGGATGTGTAGATAGGGACAACACAGGAAGCGTGGAATGCTGACCCACATTTTGTTTAAAGAAAGATGCCTCACAGGTAAGGCAGGTGAACTCAAAGCATGGATCTGCAAATGGAACTCTGATATTATAGCTATTACCAAAATATAGTCGAGTGTTGTGCAAGACTAAATGTTCCCGGCAGCAATGCTTCCAGCGTGACAGAGACAGAGGTAAGAGAGGAAGGGACGTTCACTATTGATGAGTGAGAACATCACGGCAGTATTTAGAAGATGGTGGTGGAGGTGAAGGAGTATCCAGCAAAGCCATCCAGGGAGAAAGAAAAAGGAGTGAAGGGTTTTCCTAAATGTGTAGAGGATAGTTTCCTGAAGCAATATGTGGATGGTGTACCAACAGAAGGGGCTACACTTAATCTAATCTTAGGAATGTGGTACGACAAGTAGTCGAGTGTAGGTGTGGGAGTATTTTGAGACCATTGACCATAATTTTATTAGTTTCAAGACAATTACGGAAAAAGATAGAATTGATACTCAAGTTGAAGTCCTAAATTGAGGTTATAAGTGGCAAAGATAAATGGATGCAAACCTCCACCCTTAGTTACTATCTCCACCCTTTGGTACTCTCGCCACCCTTCTTATCCCTACCTGACTCATCTGACAATTCATCCCTCCTTATCGAGATCCACCTGTCACTTGCCAACTCTTGTCCCACCCTTTTCCCTTGCCTCTTTATCCCCCCCTCTACTCCCATCAGTCTGAAGAAGGGTCCAGGGCCAAAAGGTCATCTATTATTGTTCCTCCATGGATTCTGCCTGACCCGCTGAGTTCCTCCAGCCTTTTGTTTTTTGGTTCCCAGAGTAATACCTGGCCTGGAGAAGGTCTGCAAGTGGTGTAATTCTAAGTCCACATTTCCGGGTGGAAGATATGAAAGATTCTAAATCGATAAATATAAAATGCTATGAATGATGCGATGGAATTTTGGATCTTTATGTGGAGTTACATCATTCCTACTGGGAGGAAAGGAGGGCATTGTGAGTTCAGAGGCTGCAATAATGGTTCGGGTTGAGTGTGGAATTAAAATCAACCTCCCTGATTGTAACAGACTTGCGGGATTGAATATTCTTCAAGGTAAATTCACCGTGCGTTCCTTATTTCACGGGCAAACAATTTACATTTGAACGCACTCTGTGGAATCTCAGTATTATGCCACGTGAGTCACAAAAGTGACAAACTTTGGCTTTCAGATAATCTTCAAAAAAACATGGCAGGTCTCAAGATCGATGCTGCTCTCTCGCTCCTTTCCTTATGTTGTGGTCAGGTTATCAACAGCAGTTCTCTTAAAATATTCATTAAAAAAAGCACAAATAACTCCGAGAGAAATTGTTAATTTATTATTCTACCCTAATAAGAATGATTGCATTCTTATTTTATGCATTTATATCCTGGAAAAATCCCTGAAATATTACAATATATTATACCACTGAGGATTTTTAAATATTTTAAAAGCCCAAATCTGAAGCTGTTGGTCTAATAGGTATTGTCACAGTTTGATTTTGTTTTTTATATCATTTAAATCATTTCCAAACCAAAACATGATTTTTTAATCACAAAAGAGTGCACACACAGAACTAAGTACTTCTCACAGCCAAAACAAGATTATAAATATTTAACAACTTTCAACTCTGACCAGATCAATGACTGATACTCAAGACAAATAGCTGACAGTTTTTATAGACGTATCTTCACAGAAGGAATACCCATGCAAACATGCAGAGACACTTTCACACCAATCAAATCTAGATTGTTTCTTCCATTGAGTGCAGCTTGAGTGACGTGAGTCAACCTATCAACTTCTGATAAGGTACACACTTCTTTGGTCACAGACTTTCAAACCACATTAGTTAATTCAGTCAATGTTTCCCAGTCATTGTGCCTTGTACAAAACCGTCACAATGGTCACAACTACCATGCCTTCAGTCAGAATTCTCCTGAGCCAATGTAATTGGTGTTATAACCTGTCTGCTTGCTAATGTCTTTACACAATCTTTCAGTGTTTCTGTGCAACTTTAGTTTTGGCGCTACTGTGCAAAGCATGCACAAATGTTCCAAGTCTTCACTTACCTTGTCTTTTATTCAATTTAAATATATGCCTATGAACAATCTTGGCAAGTTTGTAATGCATGCACACAAAACTATTGTCACGTCTGTCAAGTATGTCTATTATTTTGGTTTTACCAATGTTTTCTTCCAAACTGTTGACGTGCTTTTCCTTGTGACATGCTAATGCCTTTGTCGCTGGTTCATTTAAAAATTATGCACTGCCTCCCTCTCAGGATAAATTTTAAACTAAACAGTTCCATCCCTGGAGTTCCACTTAACTAATGTGTGCCCTCCTCCCTTCTCAACAGCCATTTTCCCTCCCAAAGTAGCAAAACTTACACATGCTCTTTATTATAATGGTTACAGTGATGTCCTGTGGTATCAACAAAAAGGGTCACCAGTAGTTTTCTTGGTTTTCGTCTTCTGTTTGTCCTTTAAAGTTTCAAGGGAGTTAGCATGATAGACCCAGGCAAGACAAGCCTAGCATTGTTAATTCCACCTCAAAGAGTTACTCTTAAGTTTTTTGTTGTGCTAGATGCCCACTGTGATCCTATTAAAATAGCAGAGCAGACACGAGGGGCCAAAATGTCTACTCCAGCTTCTATTTCATATATTCTTATCCACTGCCTAATTGGTTTGCTCTTCATTCAGAATTTGAACGCTGGCAAATCTTCCCCAAGATCCCAGTGACCACATCCCTTTAGTGAATCGATCTCAAAGCAGATAACTACCCCAAACAGCTCCTCATTGATTTGTTCATGTGATCATATCTCTCGTGTCTCTTGGTCTGAGCAGATCTTTGTTAAACAACCATGGTGAAAAAGCTGTTGGCAGCAACTAATTCGCTGTTTTACCTGTCTAGAGTTAGAGAGATTAAGATCTCCCTTTCTTCTCTCTATATTCCAGTTTTCATGATGCAGAGGAAGGAGACAAACCTTTATTGCAATTCCAGAGCACAAACATTTACTTGTATATGGCTCAGTTAACTAAAATTTGTTGAAGTTCTTCAGTCAAGAACTTAAAGAATGCCGTCTGATTATCTTTTCCTTCTTATTTACATAATTTTCTCCTTGACCAAAATATTTTGACCATTGCTACAACATTATGTAGTTGATACTTCCATGCAATAAGTACAACTACACAGTTTACTATTCTCCTAACAAACAGTTGAAAACCTCGTATTCAACTCTTACCTTGCTGGAGATGCGATTGTTTTCCGGATCGTATCTCCGGTCGCTCTGCAGCCTAACATCATGGAGCTGGTGGCCTTGCTCGGGACTGATTTTGAGCCCCTCCTCGGGGACATGGACTTACCATTGGAGCGTGCGATCCCTTGCCTGGGATCGACACTCCAACCATGGCCTGCGGATTTTACCATCGAGGAGCTCGCAGTCTCGGGTAGAGCGATGTCGGGAAGCTCCAAAGCCGCAAGATCGCCCGGAGCGGGGGAGCTGAGAATCCCCCCCGATGCAGGAGCTTGATCGCCCTGACACGGAGGGCCCAAACGCTGCCGGCTACGGGAGTAAGATATCTTGAATCTTGAAGATCGCCCCATCAACAGAAGGCTCGAGGCCCCCGACTGCGGGAGAACAAAGAAGGGAAGAAGTTTGAACTTTTTTTCGCCTTCCATCACGGCGAGGAATGTGGGCGAGTCACTGTGGTGGATGTTCATGTTAAAATGTATTTTGTGTGTTCTGGTGCTTTTTATTGGTATGACTGTATGGCAAATGAAATTTCTCGTATGTTGCAAAACATACTTGGCTAACAAAGTATGATTATGATAAGTAGTTATCTATGGAAACAAAATTTAAGTGAGGCTTACCTTCTCCCTGAATATGTAATATCTCATGACACCTATTCATAGAATTCTGTTTAAAATTTGGCTAGAATTTTCCCTTCAATTAACATCACAACAGACAGATTGTCCAGCGATTATCTCATTATGTTCAAATTAGCTGCTATGTTTCCCCCATTCCCACGGAGATTACACATCAAATATCCGTCATTAGCTATGAAATACTTTGTAATGTCATGAGCTTTTGAAATACACTGTATAATGTAAGCCTTCCTTTCTTTTCTCTTTTTGTAAGTGGAGAAATATTTTTTTCAAATAAGGCATTCAGCCAACTACATGAATATCTGTAAGCATGAACATTTCTGCAGCACTTTTTCCCTGGTCCATTCGCCTCATTTAGTCATGCTACCAAAAGCAATTTGCCAACTCTTAAGAGTCCCAGGAATTTGAAAGCTACACTCCCACACCTGGACACTAATAGTCACTCAAGATCATGCAGAGAACAGACAAGAACACCTAGATGTGCAAATTCATCCCACAACAAGCTGAAATTTAACATATAGCTTTTTTTTAAATTGTGTCAGCTCATTAGTCCAAATGGTAAGTTAATTGCATGTAAGGTGATAGCTGTGGCACAGGCAGCAGCTAAGCAGAGGTTGATGTGGGAGGAACATGATGTTGCAGGTCCACAAATAGGAAACAGGAATTAGATGAACAAATATGTCGGGAGATTGCAGACAGCTGCAAGACTAATGGGGTTGTCATAGTAGGGGATTTCAACTTTCCCAATATAGACTGGGATTGTCATAATGAATAAGCCTTGAATAGGATGGAATCTGTCAAGTGTGTTTTGGAAAGGTTTCTTCAGGCAATATATAGAGGGTCCTGCAAGGGAGAGGGCAAAGCTTGACCTAGTCTGAGGGAATTGGGTGAGGCAAGTGATAGAAGTGTCAGTAGGCGAGGTTTTTGAGACCAGAGACCACAGTTCTATTAGCTTTAAAATAGTTAAAGATAAGGTCAGGGGTGGTTGGCAAATTAAAATTGTAAACTACAGATGGCACTAAAATAGGTGGTTTTGTAGATGGTGAAGATAGGTTATCTCTGGTGCTTTGGTTTCCTCCCACATCTCAAAGAAGTGCAGATTAGTAAATTAATTTCCCACAGTAAATTACCCTTGTGTACTGGAGAATGGTGGAATCCGGGAGGAGTTACTGAGAATGTGGGAAGAATACAAAATAAGATTAGTGTCAAGGGATGGTTGCTGTGAACTTGGTGGGTTGAAGGCCCTGTTTCGTGCTGCATCTCTTCATGACTGACTTTATTTGCTAAGAAATTCTGTTTTGTAATGTTTACAATAGTCAGACCATGTAGTTTTCTCATTGAGATATCAATTATGTTTCTATATTATTAATGAAACTATTTGCTTGTGAAAAAAATATCTATTTATCCTACCTTGTCAACTCCCCACTATTCCCATCTGCCCATAGCACTCCCTTATTTTGTTACTCACTCCACCTCCTTTCCCATCAGATTCCATCATCTGCAGCTCCTGATTACCTCCACCTAGCATTTTGCAGCCTCTCTTGTTCTCTCCAACCCTCTCTCCTCCACCTAACATCCACCAATCTACCTCTCCTCACTTGGATCCATCAGTCAGCTCTTGCCTCTCCTAACTGCTTTTTCCAGACTAATTCTCTTCCCTCCATGCTGTCAGTCTTCTTGAAGCTTCTTGACCCGAAACTATATGTTTTGCTCCACAGATGCTGCCCAACCGCTGAGTTCTTCCAGCAGCTTGTTTTTTTGTTTCTAAGGTAGTCTTTGAAGAAACTAGGAAGGGAAAATATTTCAGGGATATGAATGAAGTGTAGGGAAGGGAGATCAATTTAATTCCCATTTAAAATAACCAGTGCAGATGTGTACTGTTATTTAAAGAGGATTTAAATATAAAAAGGAACAATTTGGAGGACCTTGGAGACCATGTGACTAATTGGCCACTTAGGCGAGTTTGAATGTTCCTGTCAAAGATGTGATTCTACCAATAACATATAACAACTACAGCATGGAAACAGGCCTGTCCGGCCCTACCAGTCCACGCCGACCATTCTCCCTGACCTAGTCTCATCTACCTGCACTCAGACCATAACCCTCTAATCCCCTCTTATCCATATACCTATCCAATTTACTCTTAAATAATAAAATCGAGCCAGCCTCCACCACTTCCACCGGAAGCCCATTCCATACAGCCACAACCCTCTGAGTAAAGAAGTTCCCCCTCATGTTACCCCTAAACCTTTGTCCCTCAATTCTGAAGCTATGTCCCCTTGTTGGAATCTTCCCCACTCTCAAAGGGAAAAGCCTACCCACCTCAACTCTGTCCGTCCCTCTCAAAAATTTAAAAACCTCTATCAAGTCCCCCCTCAACCTTCTACGCTCCAAAGAATAAAGACCCAACCTGTTCAACCTCTCTCTGTAGCCTAAGTGCTGAAACCCAGGCAACATTCTAGTAAATCTCCTCTGTACCCTCTCCATTTTGTCGACATCCTTCCTACCATTTCATGTCACGTGTAAATGTCACCATGAATGATTGCCATGATCACCATAGTCCACAGTTAAACTCATGACTCACACCTGGCGAGTCTGGTATAGTTTTCAGATTTCACAGCTCATTTGTCCATTACATTCTGACTTTATACCAAGTGTTCATTTGACCAGTTTTACCTGATATGACACAGGATGTCTTCTTGGGATTACTGAGAATAAAGGTGTAAATCCAGTCCAAAGCAAGCTGGACACAAAAAGCTAGAGAAACTCAGCGGGACAGGCAGCAACTCTGGAGAGAAGGAATGGGCGACGTTTTGGGTTGAGACCCTTCTTCTAACCTTAACACCATTTTTCATGTTTTGGTGTTAAGATGTTTTTATTACATTGAATATATTTTTTAACTTGTTAAATTTATTTGTTTTAATTACTCAAATCTATTTGAGCAGTGTTCAAAGATCTCTGATTACTAGTGACATTAAAACAAAGGCCTTTCACAACAGTGAGTGGTCAAAAGGGCTTCCGAGATCCAGGGCCAGAGCCTTCAGATCAGAGTCTTGAGGTGATTAAATTATAGAGCCGGCTCTGCCTTGTGAATGCCTTTCCGATTTTGAAGGTCAGTTTGGCTGACGCTATATTCAGAACAGGTTAGTGCGGGCAGGCAGGTAGGCGCTGTGATAGTGAAATTAGGTAGTGCAGTAGACCCAAGACATTCTGGCCTACTGGGGCACATAATCCTCCAGGTACTTTCTTTAGCCCAGATATCTTCAACTGTTATGAGCTGTCAAAAACAGAAGCGGGGATGATTTGTTTTGATTGTATGATGTTAAATCAATTCTCACCTTCTTGGAAAGTGAAGTAGATTCCTGCTGTGTGCAGCAAGATTCAGACAAAGTTCAAGCATGGGTTAATAACTGTGACATACATTTGCAGGATACATGTGCCAGCACTGATCATCTCCAACTAGTGTCAACCATCTGTCTTTGACATTCAACAGAATTACATGACATATTAAACTAAAATGGTATTGCCTTATATTTTTCTCTTCTAGAACTAATTAGCTGCGGGTACTGTCCGTACAGAGTTTGTACGTTCTCCTTGTGACCACGTGAGATTTCTCTACGTGCTCCAGTTTCCTCCCACTCTCCAAAGACGTCCTGTTTTGTATGTTAAATCGGCTTCTATAAATTGCCCCTAGTGTGTGTAGGACAGTGCTGGTGTTAAGGGTGATCTTTGGTCGGCGCAGACTCGGTGGGCCAAAGAGCCTGTTTTCACGCTGTATCTATAAAGTCTAAAATAAAGGCCGCAGAAATAAGTTGAATTAAATGCATCATCATCAACGTTTGGGAGTGGAGTGGAGGATGTCAATCATTAATTAGAAACCTCACTAGACAAGCTACAAAATACCAGCAAATCATGACGTTGGTGTTCACCACTGCAATTTGCAACAGCTTCTTCAGTGAGCCCTGTCAATCCCGTGACCTCTGTTTGCCTGGAAGGGCAAGACCCGAACATGCATGGGGTTCACCACAACTGAAAAATTACACTTAAAGTCACTCACATCCTGATTTGGAAATTTATGAATGCGTCTTTCTTGTTGGATGAAATTATTGAAACTTGCTACAAAGTTGTACAGGTGCTCCTCCACTTACAATGGGGTTACGCTCCGATAAACCCATCGTAAACCGAAAATATCGTAAGTCGAAAATGCGTTTGATCGTGTGACCCGAAGCAAGCTGCGGCTCGCTGCCGTTGCCCAGCTTTTGCACCATCGTAAAGTCAAAATAGACAATAGACAATAGGTGCAGTAGTAGGCCATTCGGCCCTTCGAGCCAGCACCGCCATTCAATGTGAACATGGGTGGTCATTCACAATCAGTACCCCGGTCCTGCCCTCTCCCCATACTCCCTGACTCCGCTATCATTAAGAACTCTATCTAACTCTCTCTTGAAAGTATCCAGAGAATTGGCCTCCACTGCCTTCTGAGGCAGAGAATTCCACAGATTTACAACTCTCTGTCGTAAGTCGAAGCATCGTAAGTTGAGGAGCACCTGTATTGTGAGAGAATCTACATGACAGGGACTGTAACAAATCACATAATTGTTTTATCACTTCTCTCTCAAGGGAAATTAGAAAAAGTAATAAATGTTGGGCTTTCTGGCGTTGTTCACAACCTGTTAATGGATGAATATACTGTATATGGAATCACAAGTGACAGTTAAATTGTATAATTGGGACTATACTTCTCTGCGTTGGTCAATAGAATCGCCTTTACTTTCCTTCAAATTCTGACCATTCTCTTTAAAAAGGCTGAAAATATTTGAAACCAGTTTCATTCTTTATAAAAAATCTAAAATTTTGACCTCAGTGCTGCCATCTGAAGATTCATGTCTTCAAGACCCCACACAAGTCCTTGAGAAATACTTACAGGGCAAAGTTGAAACCAGGAAGGAAAAATGGTTCAGAACAATACTCTAAACTACAAACATACAGTTTTCCATGCAATCAGTCTGAGTAAAGTTAGCTGAATAATAGAAAAGATATGAAGACCTGATTAAAACTAAATAACAGAGACACATTATGAAGTTCTTGCATATTTAAAACTTTCATTTAGTATACAACATCTGAAATAATAATCATCTAACTAAATTCACATGAGTCACAGGATGGTTGCTTGCTGTTATTATTTTTGATGCATTCATGGCGATTGGCAAAGAGTGTCGAGAACAGTAATTGAAGTGTCTTCGCACATACTCTCGTGTATGGTAGTTATTTGACCTATTCCAGTACGACAAGCTAAACCCTGATTTTATTTGAATTTATGAACTTTTGCTTGCAAGCTTAAGCTGCATCCTGCTGAGTTAATTGGAATTTGACTTACTTAAGTAACCCTCCTGAGACATGCACTTTGTGCAGTTACATAAGAACAGGACACAAGTATGCCTGGAGCAAAGACGACCATTCATTTGATTAAGCACACTCCATCTGGAGGCACGGTATCATTATTCCATCACTAATTAATTCACCCAAAACCACCTGTTACCTTCTGCTATAAGGAGCAGTAACTGCTTTTACTAGTCTCCTGGTGGGGAAAATATCAATGCTCCATGCCTAGAAACTTCGAGCTTCTTTCTCAACTAATGTTGATCAAGCTCCTTAGAGTCACACAGCAGGGAAACAGGCTCTTCGGCCCATGTCTACACTAGTCCCACCTGCCCAAATTTGGCCTATATCCCTCTAATCCTTTTCTCTACATGTACCTGTCCAAGAGGCTTTTAAATGTTGTTATAGTACCTGCCTCAACTACCTCTTACAATAGACAATAGACAATAGACAATAGGTGCAGGAGTAGGCCATTCAGCCCTTCGAGCCAGCACCGCCATTCAATGCGATCATGGCTGATCACTATCAATCAGTACCCCGTTCCTGCCTTCTCCCCATACCCCCTCACTCCGCTATCCTTAAGAGCTCTATCCAGCTCTCTCTTGAAAGCATCCAACGAACTGGCCTCCACTGCCTTCTGAGGCAGAGAATTCCACACCTTCACCACCCTCTGACTGAAAAAGTTCTTCCTCATCTCCGTTCTAAATGGCCTACCCCTTATTCTCAAACTGTGGCCCCTTGTTCTGGACTCCCCCAACATTGGGAACATGTTATCTGCCTCTAATGTGTCCAATCCCCTAATTATCTTATATGTTTCAATAAGATCCCCCCTCATCCTTCTAAATTCCAGTGTATACAAGCCCAATCGCTCCAGCCTTTCAACATACGACAGTCCCGCCATTCCGGGAATTAATCTAGTGAACCTACGCTGCACGCCCTCCATAGCTTCTGACAGCTCGTTCAATATACCCACCACCCTCTGTGTGAAAAAGTTGTCCCTCAGGTTCCTATTAAATTTTTCCCCTCTCACCTTAAACCTATGGCCCTGGTCTTTGATTCTCCTACTCTGGGTAAAAAATACTATGTATTTACCTTCTATTCCCTCCATGATCTTATTCACCTCTATGAGATCTACCCCCATCATCCTGTGCTCCAAAAATTAAAGACCTAGCCTGCCCAATCTCTTCCGATAGCTCAGGCCCTCAAGACCTGGCAACATCCACATAAATCTTTGCTGCACTATTTCCAACATAACAACATGCTTCCTATAATAGACACAAAATGCTGGAGTAACTTGGCGGGACAAGCAGAATCTCTGGAGAGAAGGAATAGGTGATGTTTCAGGTAGAGACTGAGATTCGTGGGAGAGGGTGACCAAGAAATATGGAAGGGTAATGTGTGAAAACACAGATCAAAGGGGACGACGATCAAGGAAATGTAGAATGGTACATTGTTAGCTGAAGGGAAGGTGACAATGAAGCATACAAGCAGTAATATTTAATCAGTAGGACAATGAAACTAGTTGGAGAACTAGGATGGGGAGGGATGGAGAGAGAGGGAATGCAAGGGTATGCATTCTTGAATGCAAGGATATGCATTCTCTAACTTGAAGTTAGAGAAATCAATTTTCATACCGCTGGGTTGTAAGCTGCCCAAGCGAAATATGAGGTGTTGTTCCTCCAATTTGCATTAGACCTCACTCTGACAGTGGAGAAGGCCCAGGACAGAAAGGTCAGTGTGGGAATGGAAAGGGAAGTTTAAGTGTTTTGCAACCGGGAGATCGTTTAGGCCTAGGCGGACTGAGCGGAGGTATTCAGCCAAGCCTGCATTTAATCTCATCGATATATAGGAGTCCACAGCTGGAACAGCGGATACAGTAGATGAGGTTGGAGGAGGTGCATGTGAACCTCTGCCTCACCTGAAAGAACTGTCGGGATCCTTGGACGAAGTTGAGGGAGGAGGTATAGGGTCAGGTGTTGCATCTCCTGCGGTTGCAGGGGGAAGTACCTGGCGAGGGGCTGGTTTGGGTGGGAAAGGATGAATTAACCAGGGAGTTGTGGAGGGAACAATCTCTGCAGATAGCGGTAAAGGATGGAGATGGGAAGATGCAACTACTGGTGGGATCCTGTTGGAGGCGGGCGAAAACGTCAGAGTATTATATGTTGTATGCAATGGCTGATGGTATTAAAGGTGAGGGCCAGGGGGACTCTGTTGCAACTGGGGGGAGGGGGAGCAAGAGGGTCGGAAGAAGCAGTGGGAGTCAGTAGGTTTATAATAGATGTCAGTCGATAGTCTATCTCCTGTGATGGAGATGGTAAGATGAAAAAACGGAAGGGATAGTCCATGGATGTCAGAGATAGTCCATGGGCCCATTTCTGTTTGTGGTTTATATCAATGATTTGGATGAGAATGTATTAGTACCTTTTCAGATGACAGTAAAGTAGGTGGTATCGTAGATTGGGGAGATGGTTTCATGCAGATAAGTGTGAGGTGTTGAATTTGGAATGTCAAACTAAGGCAGGACCTTCACAGTAAATGGTTTGGTGCCCTGGAGAGTGTGGTAGAGTAAAGAGATCTAGGAGTACAGGTACATAATTTCCTGAAAAAAGCATCAACGTTTGACAGGGTGGTAATGAAGGCTTTTGGTACATTGGGCTTCATCAGTCAGGGTATTGAGTATGGAAATTGAGACGTTATGTTACAGTTGTACAAGATGTTGGTGAGGTCACATTGTGTTCAGTTTTGGTCATGCTGCTGTAGGAAAGATGTCACTAAGTTGAAAAGAGTGCAGAGAAGATTTACCAGGATGTTGCCTAGACTCGAGGGCCTGAGCTATGGGGAAAGGTTGGACAGGTTAGGGATTTATTCCTCAGTGCGCAGGAAGCTGATAAGTGATCTTATGGAGGTGTATAAAATCATGAGGGGAATAGATAGGGTAAATGCATTGTGCTTTACCCTGGGTAGGGGAATCAAGAACCAGAGGGCATAGGTTTAAGGTGAGAAAGGAAAAGAAAGTTATAGAAACCTGTGGGAAAACCTCTTTGTGAAAGCTGGTGGGTATATGGAATAAGCTGCCGGAGGAGCTAATTGAGGCAGGTACTATAACAGAATTTAAATGACACTTGAACAGGTACATGGATAGGAAAAGTTGAGATGGATATGAGCCAAATGCAGGCAAATGGGACTAGCTTAGATGGGGCTTCATGGTTGGCAAGGATGAATCGTGTTGCATGACTCTATTACGCAAACACATTCAATTAAAATCTGAGAATAGAAAATAAAATCCGAGTTCCATCTATTCCAAATAGAACAATCGGGCTTTTCACAAAGATCTGTAAATAGAAGGGGCTCCAAACTAGATCAATAGAGATCTCAGAATAATTTACAAAACAACAAGATGCAGAAATGGGATGCGCTATTGTTTCTGCGGATGGATGGAATAAGATGGGTCAAATCACCTTCCCCACCCATGATTATCTTGTGCTCATTCTTGTGCATTTGAATTACTTCATTACACACTTAACACCACCATCTTTTGTAAATATGGACATCGAATATCAGACTTGAAATCTATTCAAAGAAACCCTGCAATTAGGTCTGAGATTAAAACAAGAATTGCTGGCCAAGTACTGTGGCTTCCAGTTCCAAGAAGAGAAAAAATGTAGGCCAACATAATTTTAGTTTAATGAGTGTCATTAGTGTCTATAAGAGATTGGTTGTTTAACTGCTTCTGGTGATGCTACATTTTTTAAAAAGGCCGGATGTGTTGTACAATGATATTCATTAGATTGAAAGATATGAGTGCTTGTATGATTAGAAACACAGAGAAGGAAATTGGGTTCTGAAATCCCTGTATTTTAGATGTTACACAGCTCCTAATTTTGAAAAATGGTGTCCAAGATCCATTTGTATATCTGGCAGGTCATTCCACGGACAAAAGATCTCTCTAGGGCAGCAAGTATAGCACTCAACAACCATAATTGAGCATCTTACCGTAGAGAAATCTCTGGACTGGAGAGAGCTGCACAGTCAAATAAATAATCGCGGGCTTTTACAAAAATATTCTAGATTTTCAGAATTTGAAATAAAAACAGAACATTTTGGAAATACTCAGCAGACCAGACTGCGGTTGTGAAGAATTGACATTTAAAGTCAAAGTCTTTTCAACAAAATTGGGGAAAATGGACAAAATGTCAGTTACCTCATCTACCCCTCTCCTTTCAGCATTTTGAAAGGGCATTTGACTCTCTGGCACCCTAGTCTACTCTTCAATGACCATTCATACACATTTCCTTTTCCAGGGCAGCTTCTTTAACATCCAGTGAAGCAGCACCTGAATTTGACATCTTCCCATTTCAGCATCTTGAGCATCAAAAAATTATTCCAGATGAAACAACAATCTATCTACAAGCACATCTTTCATTTAAGCATATGGTATTTGCTGCACGTCATGTAATCTCTATTCCAGGGATACCAAGAAGGATCATGAAACTGCTTTATAAAACATCTCAGTCAGCAATTTTAAACTTCCAGTTGCCTGTCATTTTAACCCTCTAGCTCATTCCCATTCTGTTGCTTTTTTTTTTGTCTTGGACCCTGTTTCGGTGTAACACATTGTAAGCATATTATAATTAATCATATTAAGATCTCCTTGACTTATAATTAAGTGCAATGATTTCAAATAATTAACCACAATTCCAATTAAGCCACCTCAAGCCCATACTCTAGTTTCTTTACTTGACCCATTACCAACTCTTTTGCCTTGTACCATCATCGGTTATGTCATTTAATCACTCACACCTTTCAACATTTTTGTTCCTTCCGCTCTCATTTTTCTCTGTTTCTTAAAAGTTATTTTTTAATATCTCTAACAAAGGCAACTTCCGATGAAAGTTCATTGATGAAATATTACCTGGTTCTCTCTCCACTGAAGCTGTCTGATCTAGTGAGTCTTCCTAGTATTTCATCTTTTTATTGCAAAGATGGTAACCTAAGTAAACTGCAGTCTTTTAGAAACTTATCCTGGGTCCTATCACCCTTAAACTGTTAATTCACTTTCATCCTAATATATATTTTGAGTGTAAGCATATTTTGATTCGTTTTGGATTTCGTGACAAGAGAAGAAAACAGATTTTAAAAGATAACATAACAGAGATTACTGTACTCCAAAATAATTTATTTTGTAAGGTGTTTAGAATTATCTTGCCATAAAACGGTCTGGTTAGTTTGCCAGAATTTTGTAAGATGCTTTGAACCTCTGTTATTGAAGATTGGGAGACTAGTAAAAGATAATAATAGCTACAACAGCTAATAAGAAAAGAAATTTGCCCCAGGATTCGCTGTTTTCTTCTGCAGATCCTCCAGAACATTCACTCCCAACCACTGTCTGATGAACGTGGTCAAAGGTGTTTTTTATAAAGGAATAATGCTATAGCTGGGTTCAGCTGAATGGAAAATTGCCTAGCAATGATGCTGACCATATTTTGTACAACGGGGATAAGTAAAACCTTAATACACAGGGTATCTTGTTGTTGCATGCAACTTTGATCTGCTAAGTTTGACTACTCTGTTGCAGTTTTCTAGGTCAAAATCTTTGTAATAAACCTTTATTATTTAGCTTTAGCTTTTGAGATACAGTGTGGAAACAGGTCCTTCAGCCCATCGAGTTCGCGCCGACCAACAATTACCCATACACTAGTTCTATCCGACACACTAGGAACAATTTACAGAAGCCAATTAAGCTACAAATCTGCATGTCTTTGGTATTTGGATGGAAACCAGAGCACCTGCCAGGAACCCACTTGGTCACAGGGAGAATGTACAAACCCCGTACGTAGAGTACCTGTAGTTAGGATCGAACCCGGGTCTCTGGCACTATAAGGCAGCAACTCTCCTGCTGCGCTGCTGTGCTGCCCAATAATATAATAATAATAATAATAATAATGCATTACATTTATATAGCGCTTTTCAAACACTCAAAGACGCTTTACAGGGATTACTAGAACATAGAGAAGAAAATAAATAGATAAATAAGTAAACGAACAGAAAAAGGAGACAGAAGGTGAGGTGACGGTCAGTGGTTGAAGGCAGTGCTGAACAGGTGAGACTTCAGTGATGTTTTGAATGTGGTGAGTGAGGAGGAGTCTCTGACGGTTTAGGGTAGTGAGTTCCAGAGGGTGGGAGCAGCGATGGAGAAAGCCCTGTCCCCCCAGGATCTGATATTTAATCTATGCCCACATTTCAAAAACATTAATCAATCAATACTTTCTAAGTTTTTGACATGAAGCTTCAGTTGGGTAAACATTTACAATCTTTTAAAGTTGGTGGTTTCCAACTCCTGTGCGTGAAATGATTAAAGTCAGTTCTCATTAAATTAACATTTGGAATATCATAACCTAATCATACAAAATTGATCACATATAAAATATGCTTATTTTCTTCCATTCCCCATTCTACCTGTATAAATTTGTATGTGAGATATTTCTGAAGATATATGTTTCTGATTATGAATTCAGCAACCCATAAGCAGTTTAAATGAAAAGCAATCCAAAGCTTTCAATTAATCTTCTTACTGCAGTATAGCCAGATGTTGAGGTCTGCAAGAAAATGCAGGTCATGGCTCTTCAAATAGATGCCTATGAAGCTCCAAAAAGCTGATACCAAATCCTTGTTTAAAAAAGTTGATAAGTCAATTGAATAATCCTGAATAAAGGTCATTATGAAGGTTACCGCTTCAATGCAATTCAATGAAGTTAAATATATTTTTTTGTATGAATGAATTTATGGATTATAAGCAAGTCCTAACCAATAGATGATCATCTATGAAAATAATTTCCATTATTGGTAATCTTTGATTACCAGTTAAATCTCCAGCACATATTAATTTCTTGAAACAATAATGTAACAGTATCACAGGTGGCTTTAATGAGAAGCATTTTGAGGGTGGAAAATAAAAGTGTATGTTAATTAGATGATGCGTGGTAATGCAGGATGATCCTCCTTTTGGATATAAACACTGGTATGCGCCCCTTACACCAAACCAGGGAGGTAATGCTAAGAATTCAGAACATCAGAAGAGCAAAGAGGAGGATAAAACATGAAAAATGAGCTTTTTAAGCATGTTATCTGACAGTAATGCTGGAATGTATTTTGGGAGCAGCTGTCAGATAAAGTTCAACACCATGTTGAACCAATGAGAGGAATCGGGCTTGGCAGAGATTAAAAGGGTGAATGGGTCATTTCAAGGAAGATTGAACATCAGGGTGAGAATGGGCTAGTCGATCACAGAGTCTGATCAGATGGCGATAAGCTTAATGGCTGGGGGTAAAGCAATAGTATTTGAAGTCTCTTTATCAGAAATAGAAACTGGGTGAGAAAGTCATTTTATAGGACTGAACAAACCAGGTGGACTTTTATGCAGTTACAAAATGCAAAGATTTATATCACATTTTGAGTTACTGTTTTATTTATTGTACACATTATTCATAGGAGCTGGGTAAAACCTTTAATCCTGCATCAAAGTTTCAGCATGGGTATCCCCCAATGAGCCACTCTCGGTACAAATCTGAACCATTTTCTCTAAATAGGCACTGGAGTACAGCCACATTAGCACCAAGGATGTAAAGAGCACTTGTCATGTCACCAGACTGTTTAGAAAATAAATGGCACATTAGAAAGTACTATCTGAGATAATACTGAATCCAAATTCACATTCTCTTCGCCATTGAAAAAAAAATGGCCAAAAGCAGAAAGTTAAAATACAAGTATAGTTTAGAAGCCTTCTTTGGAGCAAAGGAATCCAGTATAAAAGTGACTCAAATTAGTAACATCAGGAAAAATATAATGCCAGAGGATTATTGATTGTTCTTGTATTATCTATATCTGAGAAGGGGCATAGATAATATCCAGGGAATTATGGATCTGTCACTTTAACATTGGTGTTCGGAAAATAATTGAATAATTACTATCGGAGAAAAAAGAAGAGTCATCCAGAAAATATATTAAAGAAGGAGCATATATTTCAAAAGGGAAAATCTTGCTTTTACTGACATTTACTGACATTTTGAAGAGCTAAAAGTGGATATCCAAAAGGCCTTTGATAGTTACCCATAACAGACTAATGGACAAGCAGTATGATGAATTGCTCTTTGACTTTAGCATAGAAACCAAACAAAATTGTTATGGGTAACTATTCATAGTGTGGTATTCCACAACAATCCATGCAGGGACCCACTGCTCTTCACAATGCACAATAACAAATCAGAGTTAAGAACTATAAATACAATTTCTAAATTTATAAGTGATACCAAATTGGGGTGGGTAGTTAGCACTGAGGCAGACTGCGACAAATTATGGGAGGGCATTAATAAACTTCCAGAATTACCAAATAATTGAAAAGTGAAATCAAATTTTAAATGTTGATAAGAAACTTAAGGAAGTCATTGTTTCAATTGTGCAAGTTTAGGCAGGTATAGAAAAAAAAACAGATTTCAAACAAATGTATTCTAGTAAGGTAGTTTATAAAAATGCAAATCACACCATTATGTTTTATTTCTGGCAGAATAGAATTTGAAGCTGTAGAATTTATACTCTACCTTTATCAAGTAACATTCAAGTGTATTGCGTGGCGAGTGATCACCAGTTAATGTATTTATGACCACCTTGGACGCAAAGGAAAGGCATGGGATGACTGACTGACCTTTGAGTGCAAAAGGACAGCTTAATTTACAAATTCGTTGTGGAGTGCTAATATTATGGTGGCTGTATTTTTGCATTGTGACAATGCGCATGCTGTAATAGTCTTCAGATGGGGAGCTTATAACACAACAGTATGAACATTAAACTCTCCAATTGTAGGTAATTACTAACAACACCATGCCCCTCCCCTCTTTTTTCTCTTTCCTGTCCCCCACATGGATGAGTACCTCATTTCCCTACTAAGATCCCCCTCCCCATTTTTCCTTATCAGAAAGAAGGAGGGTGCCATATTGCTTTGTCACCATTTTTAATTATGCCATATACAGAAGCTGAAAGAGATTTCACTCCAACATCTGCCTGGTATGTAACCAGAGGCTGAGTACAATGAAGTTCAATGATTAACCTCCTGGAAACAGTCACGATGCCTTCACTCCATGATAGGTTACTGACAGCAACATGCAGCTCTACAGCACATCAGTTATTTGGGAACAGGGATTATTCACAAAGATTTGGTTCATGACTCAGGTTCACGCACATTGGGAGCAATGCTGCAACAATAAATACGATCAAACCGTTTATTTGTGTGATGAAGAAGTAATTCAGCTGCTTAGTCCACTCAGGAGGAATTCTTATACTTAGATGAAGTTCAATCGTTCTTAAGTGATAGGAGCAAAATTAGGCCAGTCAGTCCATCAAGTCTACGCCACCATTCAATCATGGCTGATCTACCTTCCCCTCTTAAACTCATTCTCCTACCATCTCCCCATGACCCCTGACACCCATACTAATTGAGTATGAAGAAGGGTCTCGCCCCGAAACGTCGCTCATTCCTTCTCTCCTGAGATGCTGCCTGACCTGCTGAGTTACTCCAGCATTTTGTGAATAAATACCTTCGATTTGTACCAGCATCTGCAGTTATTTTCTTACCCATACTAATTGAGAATCTATTTATCTCTGCCTTAAAAATATCAATTGACAGCCTCCACACCCTTCTGTGGCAATGAATTCCACAAATTCACCACCCTCTGCCTAAAGAAATTCCTCCTCATCTCCTTCCTAAAGGAACGTCCTTTTATTCTGAGGCTTTGACCTCTGGTCCTAGACTCTTCCACTAGTGGAAACATCCTCTCAGTATCCACTCTAACCAAGCATTTCACTATTCGGTAACAAGCATTAAGATTGGTGGTGCCCAATATAAATGTACTTCCCTTGCTACTACTTATCTGGCAAACAACTGGAGAGTATGACATTGAGAGAGAAAGAAGTGCACTGGCAAAAACGGTGAAGCTCCAACTTCAAATTCACCTTTCTCCTCCTCTTATGAACAGGTGCTCATCCAGTGACACATTGTTTCCTCATTCATTGGAAGTCTCAGAGCTTACCTTTCCTCTTTCATAGAACTTAGAAAGTTCTCGTGCACGACAGTTCTAGGTGGGATCTCGTGCAGAGCAATGTAACGTGAGAGGCTAGAAGTCGGTGTGGAGGGTGGTGTGGGAAAGGTTAGTGGGCAGAATAGGCAGCTGAAAGGCGGAGAGCGCAGAAGGAGGGTTGGTTTTAAACTGCACGTATTTTAATGCAAGGGGCCTGACGGGTAAGGCAGATGAGCTCAGGGCATGGATAGGTACGAGTGACTGGGATGTTGTAGCCATGACTGAAACATGAGGGGCAGGTCTGGCAGCTCAATGTTCGGGGTACAGGAGCTTCAGGAGAGACAGGGGTGAGGAAAAAAGAGGAGGGGGGGTTGCATTGTTGGTTAAGGAGGATGTCGCGGCTGTGTTCAGAGGTGACATTACGTACGGTTCGTCTAGTGAGGCTATATGGGTGGAGCTGAGGAACAAGAAAGGGATGATCACCTTGTTGGGGGTGTGCTACAGACCCCTGAATAGTCAATGGGAATTAGAAGAACAAATGTGCTGGGAGATTACAGACAGCAGCAGGTCAACTAAGGTTGTTGTAGTAGGGGATTTTAACTTTCCCAATATAGACCTGGAAAATCATAACGTGAAGGGTTTAGATGGGGTGCAATTCCTCAATAGTGTTCAGGAGACTTCTCTTAAGCAGTATGTGGAGGCCCCCACACATGAGGGCAATGCTGGATCTAGTATTGGGAAATTGGGAAGGGCAAGTTAATGAAGTGTGTGTGGAGGAGCCTTTTGGGACCAGTGACCACAGTTTGATTAGGTTTTAGATAGTTATGGATAGGGACGGAGAGGGTCCATGAGTTAAAATGCTCAACTGGGGTAAGGCCAACTTTGAGGGTATGAGAGAAGGTCTCGCTCAAGTTGACTGGAGCAGGTTATTTGAGGGGAAAGGAACATCGGCCAAGTGGGATGTTTTTAAAAGTGTACTGAAGAAAGCTCAGGGTGTGTACGACCCTGTAAGAGTGAAGGGCAAAGCAGGCAAACGTAAGGAAGCTTGGCTGACGAGGGAAATTGAGACGTTAGTCAAAAACAAGAAAGATGCATGGGACAGGTTTAAGCAGCTGGGATCAAGTGCATCCATGGAGGAGTTTTGGAAACTAAGGAGTAAACTAAAAAAGGAAATCAGAAGGGCAAAAAGGGGCCAGGAGATAGCTCTGGCAGGTAGCATTAAGGACAATCCCAAAAGATTTTATAAATACATAAGGGGGAAAAGGATAACTAGGGAGAAAGTGGGACCTCTCAGGAATCAAGGCGGTCAACTCTGTGTGGAGCCACAGGAGATGGGCAATGTCCTCAATGAGTATTTCTCCTCTGTATTTACCATGGAGAAAGGCAGTAGGACGGAGGAAATTGGAGCAGTTACTGGAAGTGGCTTGAGAGCAGTCAGGGTTACTGTCGAAGAAGTACTGAAGGTACTGTCATGTTTGAAGGTAGACAAATCTCCAGGGCCTGATCAGATATATCTGAGGACATTGCGGGAAACTAGAGAGGAAATTGCGGGAGCCCTGGTTGAAATTTACGAGTCGTCCTTAAATACCGGAGAGGTGCCGGAAGACTGGATGGTGGCAAATGTTGTGCCTCTTTTCAAGAAAGGCTGCAGGGAAAATGCTGGCAACTATAGGCTGCTGAGCTTAACATCTGTAGTTGGTAAGCTACGGGAGAATATTCTGAGGGATAGGATATACAGGCATTTGGATGGGCAAGAGCTGATTAGGGACAGTCAACATGGTTTTATACGTGGGAGGTCGTGTCTCACAAATCTGATTGATTTTTTTGAAGATGTGACCAAAAAGGTTGATGAGGGCAGAGCTGTAGATGTTGTGTACATGGACTTCGGTAAGGCATTCGACAAGGTTCTGCATGGTAGGTTCTGGAAGGTTAGATTGCATGGGATCCAAGGAGAGATAGCTGAATGGATAGCAAATTGGCTCCAATGAAGGAAGCAGAGGGTGATGGTAGAAGGTCGTTTCTCGGACTGGAGGCCTTTGACTAATGGTGTGCCTCAGGGTTCGGTGCCGGGCCCGTTACTGTTTGTCATCTACATCAATGATTTGGATGAGAACATACAGGGCAAAATTATCAAGTTTGCTGATGATACAAAAGTGGTTGATTTTGCAGATAGTGAAGATGGTTGTGAAAGATTGCAGCAGGATCTGGATCGATTCGCCAGGTGGGCAGAGGAATGGTTGATGGAATTTAATACAGAAAAGTGTGAGGTGTTGCCTTTTGGGAGGTCGAACAAGGCCAGGGCCTACACAGTGAATGGTAGGCCTCTGGGTAGTGTTGTAGAGCAGAGGGATCTAGGAGTACAGGTGCATGGTTCCTTGAAGATCGAGTTGCATGTTGATAAGGTAGACTAAAAGCCTTTTAGCACATTGGCCTTCATTAGTCAGAGTATTGAGTTGGGAGGTCATGTTGCAGTTGTATAAGACGTTGGTGAGTCCGCATTTAGAATATTGTATTCAGTTCCGGGCACCATGTTTTAGGAAAGATATTGTCAAGCTTGAAAGGGTTCAGAAACGATTTTCGAGGATGTTGCTCGGACTAGAGGGTGTGGGTTATAGAGAGAGGTTCAGTAGGCTGGATTTCTATTCCATGGAGCGCAGGTGGATGAGGGGTGACCTTATAGACGTATACAACATCATGAGAGGAGTAGATCGGGTAGATGCACAGAGTCTTTTGCCCAAAGTTGGGGAATCGAGGACCAGGGGGCATAGGTTTAAGGAGAAGGGGAAAAGATTTAATAGGGATCCGAGGGGTAACATTTTCACACAAAAGGTGGTGGGTGTGTGGAACAAGCCACCAGAGGAGGTAGTTGAGGCTGGGACCATCCCATCATTTAAGAAATGGTTAGACAGGTACATGGATAGGGCAGGTTTTGAGGGATATGGACCAGGCGCAGGCAAATGGGACTAGTGTAGCTGGGACATTGTTGGCCAGTGTGGGCGAGTTGGGCCGAAGGGCTCACTGTATCACTCTATGTCTCTATGACTCTAGAACAGTATCGCACAGGTTCGTTCCTTCTGCCAATGTTGTCTGTGTCGATCACGATGCCCAAATTATCTGCCTATACGTTATCCTCATCCCTCTGTTCCCTGCATGTTCATGTGCCTATCTATATGCCTCTTAAACACCACGATCATATCCCCTTCCACTTTCCTTCCACTGCGTGTGTTTAATTCCAATGGGAAAAAATGCAACAATGTAAACATCCCAAATTAATTTTGTGAATTGAATCTTATGTACAAAAATCCTTTCACTCTCTGTCCCTGTGACCTTTACTTTAGCCCCTGTATTGTTTTGTCTGTCTTGGTGCTCCTGCAGAGTGTGAAATCACTGACTTTACCAGGACTGGGGAATGCTTCTGAACTTCAATGGAGGAGAGTTAGTGGTCTTTTATGTCACCCTTGGGAAGTTCAAGAAGTCCTAAATGACTCAACTGCACTGTCACCATTTTGGCACAGGGAGACTAGCATGCAGAACAGCAAAAGCAAAGAAAATGACAAAATGGCAGGAGTAACATCAAAATGCTGCCACACTGAGAAAGTATAACAGGTTTCTGTTCCACTGAGCCAGTGCCATTCCCCTTTCTCATTGTCTCGGTACTCCAATGATATTGGACAATAGTTGGTGAAAGCTTCTTGTGTTGCATTGAAAGGTGGACACTGGCAGTGAGAAATTGTTTCATAATTGCATCCCCAAGTATTTTAACAGAGATATTCATCAGTTTGTTGCTGTTAAGAATTGCTTTCTGTCCGATGCTCTCCACAAAACCCATGCCATGTTAATACCAGTAGTTTGATGCTCCTTTAAACTGAGTGCAGCCATTTGATTAGCTCCTGGTAATTTGGATTGTTTTACCACTTATATTTTTCTGCAGTCAAACACAACTCCAAGAGATGTCAACTGCATTCTCCTACTTGTAATTCACTTTTATCCCATCTTTCTCTGTGATAAGGTAAAAGGAATGGACATTATCTGACCCAGTGATTGCAAATGTGAAATGAAATGATCGTATGTTCTGTATGTTCTCATCATCAATTTCTTCCTGGGCTTCTACTGTTCAACCTGCTATTACTGAGCATCCAGAGTGAGAAGAAAAAATGGGTAAGAAGAGAGGAGAAAGTAAGAATTATATGTAATATGTCCAGAAATACACTAGCTTGCTGATAGGCAGGTTGTAAGTCAAAAGAGCACATTTGATTGATACAAAAAAAATTGTATATCAGAATAGTTAGGATAGATTTTGTGTTTTTTTTAAATGTTGCTTTATTGTACATGAAGTAAAATTTGTTGCTAAGATTGTGGAATGGACATTTCAGGCAACATATTAATAGAATTCTAAACACATAATATAGCTTTAATATACTTTAATAAATGAAGAAATATATGCAATCTTTTTATTCATTTTTTTAAATGGTGTACACGGCCGAAGGGGAGAAAACGCATGGCGAAGAGAGATGGGGAAATGGTGTACAGAAGTCAGAAAATGAGTCATCTGGATCAGTCTTCCAATGTGTAGCAACGATAGTGAAAAGCAATGTTCAGTGTCTTGGGAACAGGTTCAGTGTCTTGGGTGCAGTTTTGGTCTCCAAATTTGAGGAAGGATATTCTTGCTATTGAGGGCGTGCAGCGTAGGTTCACTAGGTTAATTCCCGGAATGGCGGGACTGTCGTATGTTGAAAGGCTGGAGCAATTAGGCTTGTATACACTGGAATTTAGAAGGATGAGGGGGGATCTTATTGAAACATATAAGATAATTAGGGGATTGGACACATTAGAGGCAGGAAACATGTTCCCAATGTTGGGGGAGTCCAGAACAAGGGGCCACAGTTTAAGAATAAGTCAAGTCAAGTCAAGTCAATTTATTTGTATAGCACATTTAAAAACAACCCACGTTGACCAAAGTGCTGCACATCTGACTAGGAAAAAAAAGAAACATACAGTGGCAGGCAGCCAAACACAACGGCGCGGCCATCTTGAACAAAATGTTAATTCAATCACCCACAGTCCAACAACAAAAGCATTAAATAAGCATCAAAATTACACCCCCAAAAACCCCCCAAAAACACAGTCCAACAATAAAAGCACTAAACAGGCACCCAAATTACCCAACCCCAAAAAACCCCAAAAACACAGTCCAACAATAAAAGCATTAAATAGGCATTCAAATCACACAACCCCAAAACCCCCAAAAACACAGTCCAACAATAAAAGCGCTAAACAGGCATTCAAATTACACAACCCCAAAAAAAAACCAAAAATAAGGGGTAGGCCATTTAGAACGGAGATGAGGAAGAACTTTTTCAGTCAGAGAGTGGTGAAGGTGTGGAATTCTCTGCCTCAGAAGGCAGTGGAGGCCAGTTTGTTGGATGCTTTCAAGAGAGAGCTGGATAGAGCTCTTAAGGATAGCGGAGTGAGGGGGTATGGGGAGAAGGCAGGAACGGGGTACTGATTGAGAGTGATCAGCCATGATCGCATTGAATGGCGGTGCTGGTTCGAAGGGCTGAATGGCCTACTCCTGCACCTATTGTCTATTGTCTATTGTCTATAAAACCCACCTAGGTAACAATCAAAGAACTGAAGAGAATAGTGTGCAAATTGGGATATTTTTTACTCTTCATCCCTGACAAACTCCAATTAAGTGCTGAAGTTTTATCTTTCATATACAAAATGGTTTTTATCATATAAAAGTAAAATTCCATGTTTTAACAATTACAGCACTGTTTTCTTCTCATCAGCATAGCGGTGCTGTGATATCACTGGAATAATTAGTCATCTAGTTAGAACAACAAATATGTTTTTGACACTAATTATTACCTTAGAGGAAACCACACAGCAAGACAAATGAGAGGTTGCCATTTGTTACCATCATAACCTCACATAATTTGAGCTACAGGCACAAACTAACAATTCCCTGCAAGCTGTAGTATTAAGTGAAGAAGACAACCTTAGCTCAGCTGCTCTTTACAGGTGATGGCTGATGTGTCATAATGTGACCGTGACTGAGATTAAAACAACTAGATATAGCTTCATGCAGTAAATCAGTAGAATTATAAACAGAAATGCCCATGGTGAAATTCAATTGTACATAAACGTAAGGCATATTCAATATTTCTCATTTAAACATATTGCACATCTGTATTTTTATTGTTTTTTTTGTTGCTGTTTTCTAATTTAAGTTTATTGTGACAGATACATTCTTCTACAATGGTAATATTGTTTTCATTTACATTACTTTAGTCCTTGGCTGCAAATGATATCATAATCTTTAGAATTTGAAACTGCAAGCATCGAATGAAAAATATTGGTACGTAAGGATTACATTTCATTTAAAATATATACTGTTTCTGGGCATTAAATGGATGATGGACCAAAAAATGAAATTTGTAGAATCTTCATTTTCTTTACAAACAGCTAAATTTTTATATTCCTTTTTTCTGTTGCCCGAGAAAAAAAGCTGGGCTAAATTGAACTTGTTTTTTAAAAAAATTCATAGATATTTAAATTTCGAAACTGTGTCTGCATGCACTCAAAAGCGTGCATAGGATCCCATCCCAGTGAATAGTTTTGCATACATAATTGATTTAGCCTTCTTTTCTTCTTCTGACCCTACTTTCTCTTGCATTTCCTCCCTATCCAGAATATATTATCTCTTTTATAGGAAAATATTGAATTTTACCAAAATATCTCCTTAATATTATGGAACTCCTACAGGTTGAGATTAATCAATTTTCATAAAAAAGAGTTTTGATAATTGGTAATGTTTTCTTTCTTAGTCTCTAAATTATGGAAATATCCATAATTTAATCAATCAAGTGATATCTTTGAATGGTTATTACAATACTTGATGTCCACTGTGCTTCCCATGGAGCACAAGGCTCCCATGGAGCACAAGTCATTGTAACCACGACATAACCCAATCTGTAACTGTGCTCTCTCTAAAAAAGAAATTGATTCTACAGAATATCAACATTAAGACAAAAAATAAAGATGTGGTCCATTTCTCAGCATTGATAGGGCTCACGATATTGTGTAAAAGAAAATTATAACAAATAAAAAATTAACCTCTAGGTCAGTGTCTTTGGGTGGGATTCCATAAACACCATGCATCTTCCCAGTGATGTAACTCATGTCGAATAAGCTGTCACAAGAATTGTTTAATTGTTTTCTGCACGGTTTATTTTCTATCTGCACTTAGCTATATATTTCACTGTGCTAATTTTCTTGCCTCTCTTGCTGAAGTTGTTGGCTACTTGTACCAGACTTCTCCAAAGTCTATATTTATAGAGCCTTAACAATGAGTAACACAGAATATTAAGGAAGTTAAAGAATGCAGATTCTTGTTCAGCACATTCAGCACATAGGGTGAATGAGCAAGGATATGACTTATGCAGTGTGATGTTGAAAAATGTGAATGCATCTGCATTGGGAGGCAAAATAGAAAGCATTTGAAAGCTGTTAATATTCACAGGGGCCCCGAGTGCCCTTACATACTAATCACTGCATGTTAACATCCAGGTACAGCAGGCAATCACAAAGGCAAATGAGATGTTGGTTATTTGCAAAACATTTAGTTTAGTTTGGTTTAGTTTTGAGATATAATGTGGAAACTGGCCCTTCGGCCCACTGAGTCCGCGCTGACCAGCGATCCCCGCACACTAACACTATCCCACATGCACTTGGGACAATTTACTAATTTTACCAAGCCAATTAACCTATAAACCTGTATGTCTTTGGAGTGTGGGAGGAAACCGGAGCTCCCGGAGAAAACCCAAACAGGTCACAGGGACAACTTACTAACTCCGTACAGACAACACCCGTAGTTGGGATGAAACCCGGATTGCTGGCACTGTAAAGCAGCAACTCTACCGCTGAGCCACCGTGCCTTTAGTACCAAAAGTTGAGACTGCACCTGGTATATTGTGTAAAGATCTGGTAAACATACCAATGGAAAGATCTACTGAGGATTATGGGATGCAGTGAAAGTTAAGACTGATTCCTGCAATAGCGAGTTTAGTATTATTGGGAAAGTTGAGAAGACTGGTCTTATGCACTCTTGAGTTCAGAAGAATTACATAAAAGTTGTCAGTATTGTGAACTGCGAAGAGGATCATGATAAATTGCATCAGGATATAAGCAGGCAGGAAGAGAGGATATTCATGCAGCAGATGGAGTTTAATGCAGAGAGAATTGAATTGAATTGAATACTTTGTTGTCACATGTGACAAGTCACAGTGAAATTATTTGCCTGCATACCCCTCCCTCATGGTGGTCTCCCTATGCCGGGTCCTCCATTGTCCATTGCTCTTCCCCCTCCCTCATGGCGGTCCCCCCTCGTTGGGTCCTCATATGTCAGTCGGTGCCATCATCGATCGCCACACTGACCTCTTCACTTTCGCCACTGGGTCCTCTCCGGATGCATCTGGACGCGCTAACCCAGACCCCAGCCGTGGGCTCCGCAGATCCAGGGGCTGTTGGCCGCAGTCTTCGTCGACTCGCAAGGCTCCACCTCTGACCTGCGAGACCCTCAAGGCTCCGGCCTCGGCTTCTCAGCGGCACCTCCGGAAGGCATCTGTAATGTGACGTAATGCATTTTGGCAGGAAGAATGAAGGCAATGTAGAATAATGAAGAACGGGATGAAGGAGCAAAGGGATATTGGAAATTGGTACAGAAATTATGGAAAGTGAAAGGACTGATTGAGAAAACTTTTAAAATACTGCAGAAGAGGCTGCAGTTGGGTGAAACTAATTAGTTGCTCTAGTGGAGGGCTATTTGGTATGATGGGATGAATGGCCTTCATCCATGCTCTGGCCTTTCTATGATTATAATGAGCAGTGATCTTATTAAAACATAGAACCATACAGCACAGGACCGGCCCCTCAGCCCATCATGTATGTGCTGATCGTGTTGCCAGTCTAACTAATCCCATCTGTCTGTCTCAACTCCTAGGTTCCCTGCCTGTTCATGAGTATGTCTAAATATCTTTTAAACAATGCTATTGTATCTGCTTTCACCACCATCTCTGGCAGTGCATTCAGGCACCTACGAGACTCTGCGTAAACGACTTGCCAATTTCCGTCAAACTTTCCCCCTCACAACTTAAATCTTATGCCCTATAGAATTTGACATTTCCACCCTGGCTTAAAGATTCTAACTATCTACACTACTGTACACCTCATCATTTTATGCAATTACATCAAATCACTATTCAACCTCCTTCCTGCTTTCCGCCTTCCTGCTCTCTCTCCACTTATCACTGCAACAATAAACTCCTCCCTGTCCACTGGCATCGTCCCGCCATCCCTCAAAATCGCTGCTGTCACCCCCATTCTGAAAAAACCTGGTCTCAACCCTGACACCCCAAACAACTTCAGACCAATCTCCAACCTACCGTTTCTGTCCAAAGTTTTGGAACGTGCTGTAGCTTCCCAACTCAAATACCACCTCTCTACCAATAACCTGTATGAAACTTTCCAATCCGGATTCCGCTCCAACCACTGTACTGAAACTGCGCTCCTCAAAATCACAAACGACCTTTTCCTCTCCTCCGACGCTGGCAACCTCAACATCCTCATCCTACTTGACCTCAGCGCCGCCTTTGACACCATAAATCACTCCATTCTCCTCACCCGACTTGAAACCTCCTTTAACATCACCGGCACAGCCCTATCCTGGTTCAAATCTTACCTCTCTGACAGGCACCAGTTCATCTCCATTAACAACTGTAAATCCCCCACCGCTCCCCTCCCCCAAGGTGTCCCCCAAGGCTCAGTCCTTGGCCCCCTCCTCTTCATCCTCTACCTGTTCCCCCTTGGTCAATTAATCCGCCGTCATGGTCTCAACTTCCACTGCTTCGCCGATGATATCCAGCTCCTCATCTCCACCAAGTCAATCTCCACCACCACACACTCTACACTGACAAACTGCATCACTGAAATAAAATCTTGGCTTCAATCAAATTTCCTCAAACTCAACTGCAACAAATCAGAAATCATCATCATTGGTCCAAAAACGCTCACCAAATCCACCCAAAACTTCATCCTCAATATTGATGGTCTCCCAGTATCCACCTCCCCTCACATCCGGAATCTTGGAATCATCTTTGATCAAACCCTCTCCTTCGACAAACACATCAAACACATCACAAAGACAGCCTTCTTCCACCTCAAAAACATTGCCCGTCTCCGTCCATGCCTCGCCTCCACAGCTGCAGAAACCCTCATCCACGCCTTCATCACCTCCCGTCTGGACTACTGCAACAGCCTCCTCTATGGCGCACCCTCAAAAATCATCAGTAAACTTCAATACATTCAAAACTCCGCTGCCCGTCTACTCACCCACACCCCGATCCGTGACCATATCACCCCCGTCCTTTATAAACTCCACTGGCTCCCCATCCCCCAGAGAATCCAGTACAAAATCCTCCTCATGACCTACAAAGCCCTCCATAACCTGGCCCCATCCTACCTGACCGACCTCCTCCACAGGCACACTCCCACCTGCACCCTCCGCTCTGCTGCTGCCAATCTCCTATCCCCCCACATCCGGACCAAACTTAGATCCTGGGGGGACAGGGCTTTCTCCATCGCTGCTCCCACCCTATGGAACTCACTACCTCAAACCGTCAGAGACTCCTCCACACTCACCACATTCAAAACATCACTGAAGTCACACCTGTTCAGTACTGCCTTCAACCACTGAAGGTCACCCCACCTTCTGTCTCCTTTCTCTGTTTGTTTACTTATTTATCTATTTATTCACTTCCCTATGTTCTCTAAATCCCTGTAAAGCGTCTTTGAGTATATGAACAGCGCTATATAAATGTAATGTATTATTATTATTATTATTATTATTATTATTATTATTATTATTATTATTATTATTATTATTATTATATTCCATAAAAAACAATTCATGTTTGTCCAAACTTTCCTTATAGCCAATAGACTCGAGTTCAGGCAACATCTGCAGAATCTTCTCTGCACCCTATTCAGAGCCTTCACATCCTTCCTATAGGTGTGACCACCAGAACTTCACATAATATTGCAAATGTGGTCTAACCAATGTTTTACTCAGCTGCTACTCGGCTTCCCTATTTTTATACTCAATGCCTCAGCTGATGAAAGCAAGCGTTCCGTATGCTTTCTTTACCACTTGTGTTACCATTTGTTAAACATTACATAGTTGATGCAGGCACGTTTCCCTTGGTTGGATGTTGAGAAAAAGGGATCACAATTTCAAAATCACATTAGAATTTACTACCCAAAAGGATTCAATAAGCTCAGCTGCTGAATAAACAATAGATTTTTAGACAATAAGGGAATCAAGGGATAAGCGGTTATTGTAGGAAAGGAGCAAGATCATTCAAGGTCATATTGAACGGCAGAGTAGGCTCAAGGGGCTGAATGTTCCTTTCTGCTTTGGTTGATTTTATTCTTCTGTTCTTATTTCCTTCAGAGGTTAATTGACAATGATTGAGATTAAGAACCCATGGCAATTATTTATTTTCCATCTTGCCATGCTGAAATCATACCAGCATGCGGAGTGAAGTTGTTAGGTATATATCTCTGGAATTTTGTACCCCTGTGAGCTATGAATTCTCAGTCAATCTTTCAAAGCAATGATTAATATGTTCTCCATACAAAGGTAATTAAGAGAAATGGGGATGAAAAATGGAGTTGAACAGAAGATTAGGCAGGGTTTTATTGAATGGTGGGGCAAGAGAAAAAGGGCCAAAGTCCAAACACCTGCTTGGACTGACACTATTCTTAAGAATTAGTCTCAGCGCATATCTAAGCTGCCATGTACGTAATCCTATTTCAGGAATTCTGCGCCAGAGAACGTGCCACTTTTGAATAATACATTAAATGGATTTCCTGTCTGCCTTGTCAGGTGATCATAAAGGATTCCCTAACATTACTTGAAGAGAAGCGGAGCTCACCTAGTGTGGTGGCTAATATTTATCCCTCGACTATCAGCACTAAAAAAAACAATTCCTTGCTCATTGCCACCTTATTTTTTGTTAGTATGCAAATCAACCTCTAGATTCACAAAGCTCTTATTGGAATTTTAATTATTAAAAATATTAAACAGAATCCAAATGATGAATAGATTTGGACATTATTGCTCTTCAATAAAATGCTAGTCCATTAATAGCTGGTTGGTGAAGGAAATCCTGACTTTGGGTGGCACTGTAAAATGGGTGACAGTGATTCACCTTCACAATTTCAATATATTCTGTTGAAAATTGGGTGGGACATTTAATAGACAGCTGAATCCATTACGGTTAGCTGTGGTGTCAATCAAAATCAGAATTGTTACTAATCATTATATCATTGGAAATGATTGTAAAATGCTCCAAAAAGGCAGCTAAAATTTGAAGCACTTGAAATTTAAAGGCCTATTGAAAATATCCATGCATTGAAAAAATTGGAATCTATTACAAAGTATGATTAAAGCGCATTTACCTACATTAACATCAGCAAATATAACCATGTGAATCTAACAGAAACAAATTATGTTTCACAAATTTCTGAGTTGATGGATAAAATATTTAAATTTAATATCATAAAGTCTTTCAGAATTATCAAATGCATTAATAAGACCTGGGAATAAACTGAGACATTGGCCCTGATATTTATGAGGCAGAGAAGGGAGCAGGAGAGCTTGGCAGCTGCCAGAAAGCCCAAAAATACCCTGAACACCAGGATCTCATTAAAGTTCTCTTTCTCCATTTCCTGCCTGGCAGTCAGCCAGATTGAAAGGTTGGCCGACTACCAGCCAGGAAAGCTTGCAGTACCGGGTTATAGCCAGAGACTTCTAAGGATGACAATGAGAAGGTTGGGGTTTTTATAGTGTGCGGTAGATGGATCAACCGGGATCCAAACTCTCAAGATGAGGAAGTGTTTGCTGGTCTTTGAAATATCACACGGGGCTAACAGAAACCAATGCATTCTAATCCAGGTTCTGAGAGTTCATAGTATGGAAGGCAATTGAAGATGTTGGGGATAAGATGACCACACAGGAGGAATACAGAGGAAACAATTTTGTGGGTGAGCAGAAGGATACAGGACAAGTTTGGAGATGTCCAAAAGAACGTGGACAAATGAGAAGATGGAAATATTGGAAGAGTTTCGAGGGAGAGGAAGAAACTCAGGATGTGGGTTGTTAAGTGATCCTGGGTGGGGGAATGTCAGCAAATTGGAGCTTATTCTGAGTTTGCTTGAGACCGAGGGCCTATGGAGATGCCAACTTCCACCTTCCTGCAGTGGTAAGTTTAAATGGCTGCCAAAATCTGATCAATGGCAAGTAAGCACATTTTGTCATGTATTTAACAAATTGCTGAGATAAAAACCATGAATCACAATTTTAGGTGGCAACCCCTTTGGAAAATTGAGCAGGAAAGTGTTCCAAGAAACATAGTCATTTACTGCCCTGGAAGTAATATTTCTAAACACAATATGTTTTGACTAGCAAAAGTGATGTTAAATAAAAGATACAAAGTGTGTAGAGATTTTACTAAATTGAAATACATGTTTGCACAAGGCATTAGTATCGGCTCAGTAAAAGCACTCACTTCTGAAACAGAACGTTGGTTCAAACCCATTTCAGAGATTTCTGTTTATTTATTTATTGCGATTCTGACTTTTGGCAAAGCCAGCATTTTCGTCCCCATCCATAATTGCCATTAAGAAGGTGGTATTGAGTCAAGGTTTTGAACCATCGCTGCCCATCTGGTAGATGTGCCCCTAAATTATTGTTGGGCTGAGGGTTTCAGGATTTGGTTTCAACAAAGAGGGAGGACTGGCACTCATGTCAGGATGGCGTGTAACTTGGAGGGGAATCTGCAGCTTGTAGTATTCCCACATCCTTGTCATGTACCAGTAGATGTTTGGGGATTAGAAATGCTGCCAGTGTAGCTAAGGTGAGTAGCTGCAGTGCATTTTGTAGATTGTACAAACTGCCGCAATCATACATTTGTGACGTACAGAATCAATTTTAGGGTGGTTAGTGGGATGTTATTCAAGCAGGCTGTTATGTTCATGATTGGGTTGTGCTTCTTGAGTGTGTGGAAGCAGGACTCATCTATGTGAGTTGAGAATATTCTACCACGCTCTTGACTTGTAGATGTTGGAAGTGTTTTGAGGTGTCATTAAGTGACCCTGTCACCTCGGGACACCTGTCCACCCTGCAGTGTATTCATGTGGCTGGTCCAGTTGAATATTATGTCTGTCAAGCATCCATAGATGTTGATGGTGGACAACCCAAAATGGTAATGTCAATGAATATAATGTTTAACTCTCTTGTTGGTCATGGTCATTGCCTGACTCTGGCTTGCTACATCTGTGGATATTACATGGAGTCAAACCTTGCTCTGGTTTACCAGGCCTCTGTGATACCACACTGATCTAGGCGAGTCATTCTCAATCAATTCAGCTGTTTTGTCCAGCTGTTTGGTCTTGGTGAAATGCAAACTAGACATCAGTCAGGAGATGACTGTAGAATCATAGACACAACGTGCTGGAGTAACTCAGCGTGTCAGGCCCCATCTCTGGAGAAAAAGGATGAGTGATGTTTCAGGTTGGAACCCTTCTTCAGGTTGAAAATAGAGGGGGGGGGCAGAACTGGAGATAGGAAAAGGCCAGAACAAATCAGTGTGGGCAACAGATGACCAAGGAAGGATGGAGCCCATAAAGGCCCATTGTTGGCTGGGGAA